>NW_026067911.1:9532033-9605742 GCF_014885135.2 Alexandromys fortis | reverse complement strand
AAGGTGGGGAGTGGCGGGGACGACAATGTTCATCTCTGTCCTCTACACCTGCATGCTCGGGGATACATACCTATACACATGCATGGCTGAGACAGGAAATTTTCGGGGTTTTTTTCTGTATTTGTTTACCACAATTTAAAGGTATGTGACAGAAACACAATGCTACGTGGTCTGTTAAGGACCAGATGTCCTGTGCTAAAGCGCTCACGTGATGAAGCCGGGAGTTAAAACAGTGGCTTTCACATTCAGTACTGTTTTTTTTTTTTTAAATACTTATTTATTCATGTGTGTGCACTTTCACGTGCTTGCCTCAGTGCACAGGCAGAGGCCAGAGGACAACTCACAGAAGTCTCTTCACTATGTGCGGCTTGGGATAGACTCAGATCACCGGGGCTAGCGGCAAGTGCCTTCATCTGCTGAGCTGTCTCACCTGCCACAACACTGTCTGGATTAGAGCCACCAGTGATTCCATTCTCCAGGCTTCATTATTGGTCAGATGTTGTCTTGACTTGGTCTTTAACATCAAGAAAAATTACTGAGTATTTTTCAATGATAAAACTTGAGTTTTTCAGCTAGGCGGTGGTGGCGCACGCCTTTAATCCCAGCACTTGGGAGGCAGAGGCAGGCGGATCTCTGTGAGTTCGAGGCCAGCCTGGTCTACAAGAGCTAGTTCCAGGACAGGCTCCAAAGCCACAGAGAAACCCTGTCTCGAAAAACCAAACCAAACAAACAAACAAAAAACAACAACAACAAAAAACAAGTTTTCAAGCAAAAATAAGATTTTACAAATTTCATATTTTTTTAAAGATTTATTTATTTATTTATTATGTATAAAACATTCTGCCTCGATGTATGCCCGCACACACCAGAGCAGGGTGCCAGATCTCAGTACAGATGGTTGTGAGTCACCATGTGGTTGCTGGGAATTGAACTCAGGACCTCTGGAAGAGCAGCCATTGCTCTTAACCTCTGAACCATCTCTCCAGACCCCCAAATTTCATATTTGTTAGAAGCTAATATCTAAAAGATTTTGCCTTATGGGTGGTGGTGGTGGTGCACACCTTTATTCCCAGCACTGGGGAGGCAGAGGCAGGCAGATCCCTGTGAGTTCAAGGCCAGCCTGGTGTATGGTGAGTTCCAATATAGGTAGAATTATTTCACAGGGAAATCCTATCTCAAAAACAAACAAACAAACAAAACCCCCCCACAAAACAACAAAGATTTTTCCCACAGATACCTAAAGACCTTTCTAATAAAATAATGATCTTTCTGTGTTTATGTTAAATATACGCAGTGTAAATTACCATGTTAAGCACTATGCGTAAGCACACACTTCATTGGCACTGCATATCCAATGGTACGCTGTCACCACCATCACTACCCCCAGACTCTCAGCACATCCAACACTGCACCTACTAACCAGAACCCACCATGTGACCTCTATCCCACTCCAGCTCTGGATCTGACTGTCTTACCTACTTTTCGCCAGCATGAGGACACAGTGCATCCCTGCGTCCAGACCATCTCACTGTTTTCAAAGTCCATCCTTCTGCAAGGATCGAATTTCAGGGTCCAGGAGTGTGGACCACTGGCAGAGTGCTTGTCTATCACATCCAAGTCGCTGGGTTTGATCCAAGCAATATTGAGACAAGTTGGGGAGGAAAGGGTTTATTTGGCTTGCACTTCAGCATTGCTGTTCATCACCGAAGGAAGTCAGGACAGGAACTCAAACAGGGCAGGATCCCGGAGGCAGGAACTGATGCAGAGGCCATGAAGGGGAGCTGCTTATTGGCTTGTTCCCCATGGCTTGCTCAGCCTACCTTCTTTTTGAACCCAGGACCAACAGCCCAGGGATGGATGGCACCACCCACCATGGGCTGGGCCTTCCCACATTGATCACTAAATGAGAAAGTGCCTTATAGCTGGATCTCACTGAGGCATTTCCTCAAATAAGGTTCCTTCCTCTGATGGCTTTAGCTTATGTCAAGTTGATACACAAAAGTACACACACACACACAGAATACCTCTGGATGGACATCTAGGAGTAGTTTGGCTAAATCATACAACAAGTTTACATCTTGACACTTTGAGAAAATGCTGAACTCTTCAATGGGAGCTTCAGCATTTTCTATTCCACTAGTGATACAAGAAGACTCCAACTTGTCTGCATCCTCACAAACATTTCCAGAAAGGTTTGATACTTCTATAATCATCTTGGGTTATAACAAGACAGAACAGATTGGGTTGGCTTAAAACAACAGAACTGTATTCCCTTAAATTCTAAAGGCTAGAAGCCTGGAAACAAGAAGGCCGACAGAAAAGGTGTTCTCGTTCTTTTCTGTCAACTTGGCACAAACTAGAGCAGCCTGGGAAGAGGGAACCTCCATTGAAGAATTACCTCCATCGCGGCCTGTAGGTAAATTTGTGGGGGCATTTCCTTCAGTAGTGATCAACGTCGGAGCCCCCTGCCCCTGGGGGATTTGAAAACAAGCCAGTAAGCAGTGATCCTTTTGGTGCCTGTTTCCTGCCTTGAATGCTGTCCTGATATCACTAAGTAATGGACTATGACCCCAGAGTTGTAAGATGAAATACATCCTCCCTCTGCCAAGTTGATCTCGGCCAATGTCTTATCACAGCAGAGGACAAACTAGGTCACTCCGAGTGGTGGCATACACCTGTAATCTCAGGACACAGGAGGTGGGGGCAGACGGCTCACACGTTTAAGGCCAGCATGCTCCATACAGCATGTTCCCGACTGGCCTGGGCTCGTCACAAGTCCATATCTCAGAACCAATGGTGGGCAGAGAACTCAGTAGTACAGCAATTGCCTAGCGTGCTCAAGGCCCTGGGGCTTCATCCTCAGCACCCTTCCATTTCTCCAAACAGAGCTGACTTCTGGCGAAACTTCTCTTGACTTGCATGTCTATGTCCTTCTAGCTATGCCCTGCCTTCTGTTCAGACACAAAGAAATATGCCTGGCATGTCCACATCTTCTTATAACCTCCTTATAAGGGCAGATGGATTTTAGAACAGGATTCTACTCTTTTGGCCTCATTCATTACCTCCTTAACCGCCTTATCACCAAAGACACTCAGATGACGGGTTAGGGCTTCAGTACACAGATTCTGGGGTACACAATTCTATTCACTTGACCTAGTGGTATCATGTGCTGAGTTGCCACGTGTATACCTTCTTTAGAGAATTATCCATTTAAGTTTCCACACATTCTAAAATCAATCCGTTTTGTACTTTAACAGTGTATTTTCATTTCATTGTGTGTATCCACGCATGCGCATGTGGGGGTGGGGGTGAGCGGAGTCCAGAAGAGTCTACCAGCTCCTCAGGAGCTGAGTTATAAGCAGTTGTGACCCACTCGTCGGGACACTGGGAACTGAACTTGTGACGGCTGTAAAAGCGGTGCACAGTCAGCCAGTGGCCACTCACCTGGAAATTGGCTTATGTTATTTTTAACTTTATTGTACTTGTTGCTATTGAGTTAAAAGAAGACTTTCTGTTCTGGACATAGATTCTTCACCAGATACAACACTGTAATTTCTCCAGTCAAGTAGGTAGCTCTTGATGCTGCACAGATGTTGATCATCTTGATATGGTCCATTTACTTTTTTTCTTTCATCATCTGGGCCTTTATTGTCGCACTCAAGGCAAAAACAAATGAAGACAAATCTACTGCCATGAGATTTTCCATGCTTGAGTGACCAAGCATGTTACTTAATTTTATTTGTTAGCATGTCTGGGCTTCTCCTCTATTTCATTGGTCTGTGTATCAATTACTGACCAAGGAAAGTTGTGTAGGAGAAGCATTTATTTGGATCTCTGAAGTTGGACTTAGAGCTGTGAGCCACGTGCTGTGAGTGCTGGAATGGAGCTCTGGTCTTCGGCAAGGGCAGTGAGTGCTCTTCGCTGCTGAGCCTTCTCTTCAATGGAGAAACTTTCAAAGGTGGGAAACAATTGTTCTCACCTAATTACTATTGTTCAAAGTTAACTAACTTTTGTTTAAAGTCAGTTTGAGCTAGGCAGGGCTCACTGCAATCACACTGAATTTCATTTTTCTGTGAGGAAGCGATTGGAACACTGATAAAGAACCTGGCCAGTTTAAAAATTTTGGGGGCATTACCGATGTCTCGGTAGTGTTATTTCCTTCCTACCCTTGAATACTGGATGCCTTTGCATTTATTCAGGTCCTCTACTTTCACCATGTTTTTTATTTTTATTTTTATTTTATTTTTGGGGGGTTTTTTGAGACAAGGTTTCTCAGTGTTGCCATGTTTTTAAAAAATAATAAATTTTTAAAAAATTGTGTGTCTGTATAGGTGAATGCAGAGGTGTTATGGAGCATTTGTAGAGGTCAAAGCACAAGTTCATGGCCTCTGTTCTCTCTTTCCCCTTTACTGGTTCCGGGGACTGTGCTCGGGTCAAGAGGTTAGTGTGACAAGAGCTTTCTTCATAGAGCTGGACCCGCCTCTCTTATCACCTCCCACCCCTCCCCCACACCCACCTCCACCACTCACCTGCCCACACCTTTCGGTTTTGGTTTTTGATTTTTGAGACAGAGTTTCTCTGTCCTGGAACTCGCTCTGCAGAGCAGGCTCGCTTCGAACTCAGAGATCTGCCTGCTTCTGCCTCCCCAGTGCTAGGATTAAACACACCTGGCTCTACAGAGTTATCTCATTGGTTTCATGGTTTAGTTCTTGTTCCTCGGTTAGATTTAATTCCTAAATACTGAACTTTTGGATGCTAATAGAAATGCAAATGCTTTGTAAATTTCCTTTTTGTATTGATCATTAGGGCTATACTGAGAAACAATGGAATTTTAAATAGAGAGTCTTTAGGTCATGATGGGACCCTGGCCTCCTCTTTTCTCTCTTTTACTTCATGACCATGGGGAAATGGCTTTGCTGTCATGCGTTCCTGCCATGATGTGCTTGTTGCCTGTGTCCAACAGGTCCAGCACAGGCCCATGGCACAGGCCCACAGCACAGGCCTACGGCACAGGTCCATGGCACAGCCACAGCATAGGCCTACGGCACAGGCTCACAGCACAGGCCCACGGCACAGGCGCACAGCACAGGCTCACGACACAGGTCCACGGCACAGGCCCATGGCACAGGCCCACGGCATAGGCCCACAACACAGGCCCAAAGCACAGGCCCACTGCACAGGTCCACCCAAACACAAGGCTGTGGAACATCCAAAACTGTGGGCTCAGATCAACCTTTTCTCTTCCATCATTATTCTTTGTGGACGCGGAGCTGTGCTCAGTGCTCTCTTCCAGTGTAACCTCTGAAAGATTAGCAGCAGTGTGGGCATTTCCTTCTTAGTGGGGATGAGTGGGAGCCAGGAGGACATCAGGTGTCCTGCTTTGTCCGGCTCTGCCTTATTCCCTAGAGACAAGGTCTCTCACTGAATCTGGAGCTAGGCTGGCTGCCAGCAAGTTCTGGTGTGACTGTCTCCCTCAGAGACAGTGCTGGGGTTACAGAAGGGCAGCCACGCCCAGCTGTACATGCGGGTTCTGGGGATTCAAACGCAGGTACTCATGTTTGTGCAGGGAGTGCTTTTGCCCATTAATCCATCTTCTAAGCCCCTTCTGTGCTAACTTTTATTTTGGATATTTCTATTTTTATCTTTTGTCAATTCTGTTGATCTCTTTAAAGAGTCAATACTAAATTCTTGATTTTCTCTATGGTTTTTATATTCTTTTTCTCTTTTTCTCTTTTTCCTTCCTTCCTGTCTGTCTGTCTGTCTGTCTTTCTTTCTTTCTTTCTTTCTTTCTTTCTTTCTTTCTTTCTTTCTTCCTTTCTTTGTTGCTGTTTTTCAAGACAGGGTTTCTCTGTAGCTTTGGAGCCTGTCCTGGACTAGCTCTTGTAGACCAGGCTGGCCTCGAACTCAGAGATCCACCTGTCTCTGTCTTCTGAGTGCTGGGATTAAAGGCGTGCGCCACCACCGCCCGGTTTTTGTTTTTATATTCTGTTGCCATTCTTTACTCTCTTATTTCTTTTTATCTTTGGGATTAGCTTGGTTTTTTTAGTGATAAAACATATGTTTTCATCAACACTTTGAGAAGTCCATACAATGTATTTTGATTATATGCACCCTCCACTTCAGCAAGGGGGGCAGGGAAGAGCAAATAGAAAGGTGAAAGGGGCCGGGACTGGGACTCAGTTGACTGCGCTTGCCTAGCGTGAGTGCACAGGGCCCTGGGGTCAGTCCCTAGCACACACCTGCAATCCCAGAACACAGGAAGTAGAGGCATAAAGTCAGAAGCTCAGGGCTAGTTACTCTCAGCTATGTGTTGAATTTGAGGCCAGCCTGAGTTACGTAAGACCTTGCCTTAAAAAAAAAATTCAGCAAAGAAAATTGAGTTTACATAGTTAGAAACATTGTAAGATGGATACCAAAAGCAAAAACAAACAGAAGTCAGCAGTAACCATCTTGTGTTCGGTCAAAATTACCTAATGGTAATGCAATAGCGAGAGCCAGAGCCAAGCTCAGGGTCACAGTTGGCACCACCACGAAATGGACTTTAAAATGATTGTCATTAAAGACTGAAGATCTGGCTGGGTGGTGGTGGCGCAAGCCTTTAATCCCAGCACTCGGGAGGCAGAGGTAGGCAGATCTCTGTGTGTCGATTGCGTTGGGTGGGTTACTCAGTCTAGGGGTTTGTAACCCACCCTGCAATTAGTTATTCCAGGGTCTGGGAGGGGCGCTACCTGGAAGGGAATGAGCTAGGACAGAAGAAGGAAGCCAAGCAGATTTGTCAAAGCCTCCGTTTATTAGGATCATGGTTGCTGCTTATATAGGCCCTGCATGAGGACTTGGTGGGCAGGGCACGGGATCTCGCCGCGTGTTCCAGGTCACGTAGGCCAGGTTACATTTGGACAGGTAGGCCAGGAAGTCACAAGTTGCCACACCTGGTTCCCTGGATAAATGGAATGTGAGGCGCATTCCGCTAACAGATAAGTTAATTGGGTGTGCGGCAGGTTCTCTCAATAGAACATAATTATGGGTGTGAGGTTCCCTGCAGACTCCCCAGGGAGTTCCTGTAATGATTTTTAGGGGGGGAAATGGCTTGTGACATCTGTGAGTTTGAGAACAACCTGGTCTACAAGAGCTAGTGCCAGGACAGGCTCCAAAGCTACAGAGAAACCCTGTCTCGAAAAACTTAAAAAAAAAAAAAAAAAAGAAAAAGAAAAAGAAACTCATTCACCTGGAGGCACATACCTATAATCCCAAAACTCAAAGGCAGAGGCAGGCAAATCTATGTGAATCCCAGGCCACCTGGCTTACAAAATGAATTTCAGCACAGCCAGATCTACACGGAGAAACTTTGTTATGATTTCAGCCACAATAAGGCTGACACTTCTGGGTTCTAGGGCCGTGCATGGGCGGATAAGCCCTCAGGCAGAAGGGCCTAAAGGCTCCAGGGATGTTAAAGCCCCCTCCACGTGAACCCACCTGCGGTGTGGCAGCTTTTAAAAGCTGGACTTCCCAGGCCTGCACACACCCCTCTAATAGCTCCTAAGTGAGTTTGTTGTCCCATGTTTCCTTCTCACCCGCACCAGATACAGAAACCACATTCCACTGAAACTGCCCTTTCCCTACTGATCTCTAGCCACAGTAAAGCAAAGCAACCCACACCAAACCAAAACAAACAAAAACAACCCACTCATGGATTACAGTCCTTCAAAAGCAGTGTGCTGAACAACACGCACACACTCCATCTGGTAAGGACAATGTATTTAAGGAGAGCCGTGTTAAAAGCATTCTACATAGGTATTCAGAAACGTAGGCTTCAAGACCGGATTGAAGATGAAATCCCTAGTACTTGTTTGAGAAAGTTAATCACTCCTGGGGCCTGTCAAATGTCTGAGCAGAATTTAATGTGAAGGAAATGATCAGACAGTAATTCTGAAACTCTACTATAAACATGAAACAGGCTTTAATTTCTTATATTCACTGTGTGTCCAGGTGCATCTACACACACGATACTAGAGGACAGATAAAGAGGAACTGGCTGCGTTCTGGGGGGCTAACCTTGGATTGTCAGACTTAGCAGCAGGCACGTTTGCCTGGGAGCCATCTCAGGGGCCCATGGGTGGGGTCAAAATAAACAGCACGGTAACACGGTAATACGGTTACATGGTAATACGGTAATGGCTTATAGTTGCACCTGTCGTTGCGGTAAATAGCGGTCTTTGTTGTTGTTGTTGTTGTTTTGAGACAGGTTTTCTCTGTTTAATAGCTGTGGCTGCCCTAGAACTTGCTTCATAGACCAGGCTGGCCTCGAACTCTCAGAGATCTGCCTGCCTCTGCCTCCCAAGGGCTGGGATTAAAGGCGTGCGCCACCACGGCCTGGCAAATAATGGTCTTTTTAAAGTTAAAACTAAAAAGAAGAAAATACATCCTG
Organism: Alexandromys fortis; assembly: GCF_014885135.2. Taxonomy (NCBI): domain Eukaryota; kingdom Metazoa; phylum Chordata; class Mammalia; order Rodentia; family Cricetidae; genus Alexandromys; species Alexandromys fortis. Next base: position 9,597,317 of record NW_026067911.1, on the reverse strand, counting down.
CTAATAGATTGTCTGTTTCTTTTCAAGAGGAAAACAAAATTCAAAATATCTGTTTCTATATTTTTAAATACAGTTTGAGTAGACCATTTAACACAAAAATTCTCTTAGCACCTTTCATGAAACTACTGACTATTATGAAGAATCTAGGCTCCTTCTAAGGAAACTTCCCAACACTCACACCACTTGGGGGGAAGAACTGAAATGGAAAACAGGCTGTGCCCGGGTCTTCTCTCTGCACGCCCCCCCCCCCAGAACCATCTTGAAGTCTCTCCTCCAAGTGCTCCCTAAAGAGCGCTGCTCCTCCCACCCTCCATGGTTGCCCGGTTGTAGAATTCTCTACATGTTAATTTTCAAATCCTTCCAAACAGCAACTTGGTACCCTTCTCCAGGTACTTGAAATGAGAGCACAAGACAGTGTGTGACAATCAGGTACCTGACAGAGGGTGGTCGTGGCCCATGGTTCCGGGAATCCATCACCCACCCAACGTGACACTCTAGAGGGGGGTTGGTGCTGTGGCTCGTCTTCCTCTTTCATGGACTCTAAAGGGAAGGAAGTCAAACATGGCAATCTCTTTTGGTAGTATGAACTTCACAAGGAAATGAAAAGCCTCTGCTGTCGACCAGCTCACACATTCACACTGCAGGTGGCACACTGTGAAATCACATGAAGTCACAAACCCCAATCATCTTGCACACAAGTTACAAAGCTTAACAAGGAGGACCCTGACTCAGGAGGGGTACACGGCTAAAGGAAATCAACACAGAGTAATTCACTATGTTCTGACTTTTATCACGTGAGCCTGTATGAGGAGGTCCTGCTCAGTCTGAGAAAAGATCACTATGGTAAGGAGCATTTTCAAGGGACTTGCTGCAGTTTGGAGATGCCTCCCCTCGCACTGCTGGAGGCACGCAAAGCAGGCCTCATATTTCTGGTTGTTTGTACCTTTCCATCGATGGCTCTTTGTACTTTGGCAACAGGATAAATCTTGGTGTTCTGTTGGGACCTTGCAGCCGAGGCCTTTAATGTGCTTTGGAAGTCCATGCAGGATGAGTCCTGGGAGATGCAGGAACTACAGAGGGCATTGCATCAGTCTCTGCGGCTGAAGCCATTTCTGCAAGATCAAACAGCTTCTAAGCTCATTTGTCAGTCAAATCTGCAAAGTAGCTCTTGAAATTATTTAGATGCTAAAAAGAAGATTTTACTTTGGCAGCAAAGACAAATCTGCAATTGTCTAGGCACAAGAGATTTTTCATCAAAGCATTTCAAATCTCTTAAAAAGAATAAAAAAAAAATACTTCGTAATTGTTATCTGGTTTTACAACGCAGCGAGCAGGTGAGATGGTTGGCCTTCTACCAAGGCTGATGACCTGAGTTCTGCTGCACAGCGCATACGGTCCAGGAGAGGACAGAGAACCGCAAGCTGTCCTCTCTGTATGCATGCTGTGGGGGTGTGCACCCACACACATGCACAAACACATAAATAACACAATTTAAAGGAAGGCTCAATCCCTATCGTCATGTAGACTTCAATTTCCTTCTTGCTTACCCCCACCCCCGAGATAACTAAGCTCTCTCTCTCTCTCTCTCTCTCTCTCTCTCTCTCTCTCTNCTCTCTCTCTCTCTCTCTCTCTCTCTCTCTCTCTCTCTCTCTCTCTCTCTTTCTATATATATATACATATACATATATATATTATACACACACACATACACAATAGTATTATTTTCCCAATTGACTTTGTCTATAGGACATTATACTTTGTTTCATCTTCTAAGGTGAGCATGTCTGTTTCTCCAGGGTTTATATGAACGGAAAGCAGGTCTTGGGACTGTCCCCAGGCTGACCACCTCACTGTCTACAGTGGCTCACCAGCTGACACTCACCAGCAAGCAGCACTGCAGATTTTTGCCAGTCTCACCCCCAAGTCAAAGCCAGTTTTTCTTCAGACAAGCACTTTCCCACCACAGGATCGGAATGTTATTTGCATTTCCCGGTAGGTGTAGTGACCTTGAGGGTATCAGCACAGACCTAACATCAGAATTCCCCTTCCGTGAGTGAGCTATCACTGGCTATCCTTTGGCTATTTTTCTATCGCACTATTTGCCTTGGTGATTTATGGCAAGACAAGTGAGCAAAAAGATGGATTGAGTGCCAGTGGCCAACATGCAGACTCTCTCTATCTCTGTGTTTCTTGTGATCCACACCCGTTTCTTCTTTTAGCCCACAAATACTGTCAAGCACTTACTATCTGCATATACTCTGCAAGTTTGTCGAGTCAAAACTGAATTTACCTTCATGCCACTATTCCTAAGATTTCTCTCATGTTCACCAGTTGTTCTGAAGAGCCATGAGACCCGCCTCCACTCAGACCCCATCTTCCCTGATTTGCTCCATCTATTCCCATTCTCTGCTTCAATTAGGGTTTCCCACACAGCTGTCCTGCTTGCTTGATGCATAGTTCTCCCTTCTCTCTGAAAGTCCTGTTCTCCATCTTGTGTACAGCCAGCTGGCTCTGTTTCTTTCAGTGCCCAGCACAGATCTGGGTGTGTGAGACACTGCTTGGGCGCCCCTTGCCAGCAGAGTAGATACTTTCTGTGTCCCCCTGCACTTTATCCAGCTGTTGCCCTGTTACAGCTTGGATCTGGAATATCTCCCAGAAGTCCAGGCGTAAATGGCGTGGTACTCAGATGGACACTGGTGAAAACTACCACGGACGTAGAGCTTCCTGGAGAGTCGCGTCCCACAGAGGCGTGCCGCTGTCCCTTCCCTTTCTGGGCCTCCCGTGCCCCTTGAGGTGGAAAGGCCCTTTGCTCCCAAACTCCCACCACAGGTCCAAAGGCAACAGGGCCAAGTGACCATGGACTGAATTTCTGAAACTCTACGCCAAAATGAAGTGCTCCTTCTTATAAGTTTCTCAAATATTTTGTCATAGCATTAGAAAGCTGAGCCACAGCTTCAGGTTAGCCCACTGATGTATACTCCTATCTGTCATCTCAGGAGACCCCTGGAAACAGACTCACTGAGTGCCAGGGAGAAGGAACGGTAAACGTAATTCAGTTGTGTTTGCGCTGTTTTACTTCTGCCAGAATATCACACAATCATGAACATAAGAATGAGCTTATAGAACAATGTCAAATCAAGCACCGAGGTGAAAGAAATGCCAAATCTTTAGGATCAACAACATCCTGCAACAAATAAGCTCCCTAGGGCTGTTTATGACCTCTGAGAGAGTCCCACCCATCAGCTGGGTCTGCCCGAGGAAGTGATGACTCAAGTGGATGCACAACATAAGCCTTGGGAATCCTGAGCCTCGAACCCAACACCACTAAATTATTAGAAACACATATACAAAGGGAATGTGAACAAATTAAATGATAACAACCAAGTTCAAAGGACAGGGACAAACTAGGAATCCCACCATCCATCAGCAATGTAGCAGCTAAGCCATGGCTGCGGCAGGCTCTAAGGAAGCAGGACGCGAGTCCCACAGGTCCACAATGAAATGGTAAGGCTCAGGTATACCCAAAGGTGGCTGGGATTCCAACTCAATATTCTGAAAACTGACAAACTGAACCAGAGCAAGGGTTTGTCATTTACTTTCCTACAAAAATTTAGTTTTATTATCATTCTGCAACGTATGAAGTATTCCAGCACAATGCGACTAGGAGAGTATGAGGTACCAGAAACAGACGGTGAAGGCTAGCCAAGATAAAGAAAGAGAGCCAAACCACCAACACTGATTGACATCAGGTCAGACTGGCACATGGAACCCCACAGGCTCTCTCCTCCATTTCATCTGTATCTGAATATTTCAAAGATCTGAATATTCAGAGATAAAGTCTTTTTTCATTTATCAACTTGATTCTCAATTAATATCAATTTGATATGCCAATAAGAATAGATATAGCAATTTAATGAAGACTAAGATCTATGTTTTTATTTTAAATTTGTGCAGGCCATTATTTATAATGATATAAAATTATCACTAGTTCATTTTAAATGAAATATTTATGGCAGGCATTAAAATACCATTAAAAATTTGCATATATAAGGATTGGAGGGATGGCTCAGTAGTTAAGAGCACTGGCTACTTCTAGAGGACCCAGGTTCAATTCCTAGTGTCCACGTGACAGTTTGCAACTACCTGTAGCTCCAGTCCCAGATCGGTCACCCTGTTCTGGCCTCCATGGGCAGCAAGCACATATATGGTACATAGACATACATGCAGATCAAACACACATACAGATAAAGAAATCATTTAAAATATGCATAAATAAAAGAGAACAAACACATGATAATGCTTCAGTGAGTGCTAGCCTGGCAGAACAGATCAGCAGGAAGCGGGTTCTCAACACAGTGGCACTGTTGTGCACGGAGGCGTTGCTGATGTGCGACACAGCATTTACTGAAATTCAAATGCCTTCAAGTAGATACGTTTTTTAAAAGATTTATTTATTTTAGGTATATGATGAATGCTCTATCTGCATGTAAAACTTTATGTCAGAAGACGGCATCAGATCCTACTCTAGATGGTTGTGAGCCACCATGTTATTGCTGGGAATAGAACCCAGGACTTCTGGAAGAGCAGCCAGTGCTCTTAACCACGGAGCCATCTCTCCAGCCCAAAGCAATTGAATTTTAGTGATATGTAAATTATACTTCAAAAGAGCTATAAAAACAAATCAGGCCACCTGCTCTTCAGAACACCACATTACAAGCCATCTACCATCCATCCGGATTTTGCTAAAAGCTCATGAAGGAGTATCTCGTAAGCTAAACAGTGGCTAGCAAAACGTGGTCCTAAACAACACCCTGAGATGGGAATTTGTCAGCCATGTGCATCTGGATTTGGCCCATAACTCACTGGACCAGGAGTTTGATGTGGAGCCCCATTTTAACTAGTTTCCCAGTGAATAACAGAATGCTTGCTAAATCTAAGGGCCGCTGAGCCTACTCTTCCACAAGGTGAGAATTTCCAAAATTCACCCCCACCAAATCGAAGTACAGCTCAGTGCATTCCCGTCCCACACTGTTTGCTGTTGCCCACAGGAGCTGTCTTGTACAACAGCAACACCATATTCACAGGAGACAGAGACTTCAAAGGTTTTCTCTTTGTCAGTTTGTTTTAAAATCAATAAAGGTGTCACTAAAGCCAAGTTCAGCAAATGCCAGAGTGTAAATACTTTTGGCTTTCGGTCAGGAGACCTCTGTTAAGACAGCTCAACTTTGCCTCTGTGTCATGAGACTAGTCCTTAGTCCTAATAATGGAAAGTTATGACCAACTACCATAGGTCAGAATATACTGACCACAAACTGAACTAGAACAGCCAGTCACACTGGGCTTGTTTTCTTCTTACATCCCAACAAAAGTCCCATATCTTCCACCACCACCACCCGCCACCCCCATCCTCTCTTCCCTCATCCAATCCTCCACTGTTTCTCTTCAGATTCAGGTGGGCATCACCTTGGATATCAACCAGCCATTGTATATCAAGTTGCAATAAGAATAGGCACCTTGCCGGGCGATGGTGGCGCACGCCTTTAATCCCAGCACTCGAGAGGCAGAGGCAGGCGGATCTCTGTGAGTTCGAGACCAGCCTGGTCTACAGAGCTAGTTCCAGGACAGGCTCCAAAGCCACAGAGAAACCCTGTCTTGAAAAACCAAATAATAATAATAATAATAATAATAATAGGCACCTCCCTTCCTATTAAGTCTGGACGAGACAACCCAGTAGGAGGGAAGGGTCACAAAAACAAACAACAGAGTCAGAGAAAGGCCCTGCCTTCACTGTTATGCGTCCCACAAGAGGACCAAGTTACACCATTGTAACATATGTGCAGAGTGCCTACGTCAGTCCCTTCCAGGCTGTCTGGTTGTGGGTTCAGTCTCTGTAAGCCCCTATGAGTGTCCAGGTTAGTTGGTGCTGTGGGTTATCTTGTGGTGCCCTTGACACCACTGGGTCCTGCAATCCTTCCTCCCCCTCTTCCGCAAGGTTACACAGCTCTGCCTAATGTTTGAATGCCTGAGTCCCATGAGGGCTGGGACTCAGTAGCAAGGTACCCCAGAGACCTAGGATGGATTTTACTTAAATAGCAACAAAAAATTTGCCCAGTTGTGGTGCATGCCTTTAATCCTAGCACTCAGGAGGCAGAGGCAGGAAGATCTCTGTGAGTTTGAGGTCAGCTTGGTCTACAGAACTAGTTCTAGAACAGGCTCCAAAGCTACAGAAAAAGAAAGCAAAAAAAAAAAAAAAAAAAAAAAAAAAAACAAAACAGAAAAAAAAGTTATGACTATACTGTATTTATTCAATAAAATACAGGGTGGCATGAGGATCCAGTCAAACTTTTAGAATAGAAAACCACAACCGCTGAGATTAAAAATATCAAGTAATGCTCTAAAGAAGGACTGGCGGCTGGGCAGTGGTGGCACACACCTTTAATCCCAGCACTTGGGAGGCAGAGCCAGGTGGATCTCTGTGAGTTTGAGGCCAGCCTGGTCTACAAGTGCTAGTTCTAGGACAGCCAGGGCTGTTTTTACACAGAAAAACTCTATAGAAAAACAAAACGGAAGGAAGGGAGGGAGGGAGGGAGGGAGGGAGGGAGGGAGGGAGGGAGGGAGGGAAGAAGGACTGGAGTGTGTCAAGACTAGGATGATAAAGGGGAGGGTGACTGGGAGCTGGGTGCAGAGTATCAGTGATAGAACAGCTGGCTCAAGTCAACCTAATTCACACAAAATTGGAGTCTGCAAAGAAAGGAATAGGAAAAAACTGCTAAAATTTTAGTTTTTTGTTTTTTGGGTTTTTTTTTTTTTTTTTTGAGACAGGGTCTTATTTTGCAGCCCACGCTAGTCTAAAACTGAGACCATCCTGCATTAGCCTCCTGAGGGCTGGAATGACAGATGCCTATCACCCAGGTTAATTTAATTTTTTAGCTTAAAGTAATGGAAGTCTCACAAAATTTATTAAAATTATATAATTACAATTATGTAAAAAGAATTCAATGGCCAGCACTTGGGAGACAGAAGCAGGCAAATCTCTGTAGAATGGTTGACATAGCAAGTTCCAGGCCTGGGTCAAAAAAAAAAAAGTGTAAGAACAACAAAAGGAAAACTATGACAATTATACTTAATGTCTTTAAATGGGTGATAAATTATTTAAAAAGGCAGTCACATTGAACAGAAACTGTCCACCTCAACAGAGGAAAACAGTGGAAGATGTTGTAGGATATGTGTTCTGCCAGGCAAAGATGGGCTACATTTGTTTATCCTGCAATTGTCCAATTATGCAAAGATGTGTTGCACATGTTTCCCCTTGCCTGCCTAAGGCTCCTGATTGGTCTAATAAATAGCTGAACAGACAACAGCTAGGCAGAGAGAATAAAACAGGAGAAGTCTGGGCTCAAAAGGAAGATTTAACAAAAACAAGAGGAGAGAATGAGAGACATACCTGGAGCAAGAAGCCAGGCAGATGCCAGCCAGCCAGCCACAGAGAAACAGTGAAAGTAAGATATACAGAAGTAAGAAAGGTTAATATGCTCTGAGACAAAGGTCAAGAGAAACAGGTTAAGTTAAAAGAGCTAATTTGTAAAGATGTGTTGCATTTGTATTAATTAAATAAAGTTAACTTGGACTCAGAGAGGCGGGGTTAGCAACTGGTTGACAGGAATACCAGGGAGGAGTTTAGCATGGGATTTTTCAGTTGGGACAGGGTGAGAGGGAGTAGCTTCCGGAATGCCAGCAAGGGAAAGTTAGTCAGTTGCTAGTCCAACTCTCACAGGTTTTTAAGCACAACCTTTGACTCTCCATACAAGTTTAGCTAGAACTACCTTTCGTGGCAGCAACAGAGCCATTGTCTGGTGGAACAGAATTCCCTCCAGGATGTAGCCTTAGCGGTGGGGCGCTTGTAGTGTAAAGCACAGCTACTGTAACAAAGGCGAAACAACACAAACACACTCGCAGCACTCGGGTTGTTCCTAAGAAGCCAGACTGGTGACAGTGACACTCTCACTGGATGTGACTGGTCGTACACACCTGTCATCCCACCACTGAAGAGGCTGAGACATAAGGACCGCCCTAAGGATAGCCTGGGTTTCAGAGGCAGCTGCTGCCTTGAAAGATAAGGAAAGCTAGAAAGAATAATGTCTGTTCTGAACTAAATTTCCGTATCCCAGATGATGGAAGCCAGAAAGAGGTAGCACAATGATTTAAAGAAAGAACTGCCAACCCAGAATTCTACATCAGTGAAACAGAAGGAAGAGTTAGCAGATAAGGGAGAATTAAGAGAAATCGCCAAATACACTAAACTTATACAGAATGGAATAAATTGCTAAAGAATGGACTTTAGTAATAAATAAGGCATGATAGCAGAAGGAGACATAGACCACCAAAAATGGAGGGAGAACAAGAGTAATGTGTGGACTGAAATAATGGTCTGTGCTCGGTTTTAAGTTCTTAAAAACATGTTTAATAGTTAAAAAGTAAGACATGCATATGGACTGGCAGTGGTGGTGCACACTTTCGGATCTCTGTGAGTTCAAGGACAGCCTGGTCAACAAGAACTAGTTCCAGGACAGGCTCCAAAGCTATAGAGAAACCCCGTCTTGAAAAACAAAACAAAACAAAACAAAACAAAAATGTATACAGCCCAATGGACTTTTAGTTGTATGAAGACATAAAGAGGAAAACTGTTGTGTAAAGAAATACATGGGAGGGGCCTGGAGAGACTGCTCAATTAAGGGCACTTGCTGCTCTTGAGAAGACCTGGTTCAAGTCTCAGCACCTATGTGGTGTTCCCAAAAGATCTGATGCTCTCTTTGCCCACAACAGGGAAAACACACACACACACACACACACAATTCTTTTAAAGAAACAAATCTTTTAAAAAAGAAATAGTTGGGAAGACAGTGAGATGGCTCAATGTGTAAAAGTATTTGCTGTTAAAACCTGACAACACAAGTTCAATCTCTAGAACCCATGGAAAAACAAAAACAAAATTCAGATATCAGCACTCTCAAGAGGAGGAAGAGACCACAGAAGGGCCTAGAAGACAGTGGGTCAGCTAGTACATAGGATAGCAGAATCAAGAGATACTTGGTCTCAAAGGCAAGGGGAAAAGAAAACCCATTCCCAAAAGTTGTTCTCTGACAAACCTTCCCTTATGTGTGCATGAGGCTATACACACAATCACACACACACACACACACAAACACACACGTGTGTGCATACACACAGAGGGGGGAAATGGAACAGTACAGAAAGCTTATACACAATTTTATTGCAATAGTAAAATATTTATTGTCCAAAATCTATGAAAAGTTACGTTTCACAAATCCTAGAACAACCACTAAAACCATTAAACACACACGTAGACATATTTCTAAGTTCAAAATAAACTAAAAGACATCAAAAAATTAGAAACAACCAACAGAATGCAGGAGAAAGGGAAAAAAAACAACTCAGGGAATAGAAACAAAGAAATAAAAATGTAAACCTAATATTAAGCAGAAAGAGAGTTCAAGCACTTGATATACCATATTTGATTGTTATCCATGGAGGAATGGATGGAGGCAGAGAGAAGGTGGGGAGAGAGACTGGGTGGAGAAGAGGGAGGGGAAACTGTGGTCGGGATGTAAAATAGTAATAACAATAAAAATCATTAAGAGAGAGAATGCATTTATGTATACACGAGGAAAGATGGAATTGGGAGAGGAGAGAAATTGAAGGCAAAGAATAGGGGGTGGATTGGATCTAAGCATGTTATATGCATATATGAATATTAAATATTAAATAAAAAGTATAACCCTAGATCCCAACACATTTATTACATTAAAAGTAGTAAGTATTCCAGGCCAGTTGGCACATGACTTTAATCCCAGAACTTGGAAGGTATAAGGAGGATCTCTCTTGAGTTTGAGGCCAGCCTCATCTACATAGTGGGTTCCAGGATATCCAGGGCTATGTTGAGATATCTTGTTTCAAAAACAAACAAACAAAAAATGAATGAAAAGTAAGTACTCTAAATATACCAACTAAAAAGTTGAAAATGAACATTATCTAGTTATAAGACACTAATAGAATGAGAAGAGATTTCAACTTATCCTCAGAAATAAATATAACAAGCAGACAGAAAATGAATTAGTGGACAGTAGAGCAGTCCACTAAACAATAGCATATAACTCCATGGTGGAGTGATCCCATAGCATGTGAGGGGGCGTGGATTAAACCCCAGGAAAACATATGCATGCACACAAGACAGACTGCCATGGCCACGAAATCACTGAAATAAGGTAGAATATGTTCTTCATAATAAAATAATGAATACAAAATAAGATTGTCATAAAAAAGAAAAATTTCCAATTGCTTGGAAATCAAATAACACATTCCCAAATAAAGATGAAAGTCAAAAATTTAAAATATTATAGAAATCATTACAAATGAAAATAAATACACAATTATCAATGTTTGATGGACTACAGATACTTTATTATTGGGAAGAAAATAAATAACAGAATTAAATGTTTTCATTAGAAAAAATATTCCACATTCAGCATTTTAAACTTCTCCCTCAAAAAAAAAATCTGAAAACACTCAAACTAAGATATTTTTAAAAAACTGAAATATTTGATAGGTCAAAAAACATTTTTAATTATAAAAATATTAGGAACTGAATGAAAATAAAAGCATATCCTTTTAAAATTGGTGAAATTCATTTTGCTTAAAAAGAAATTTTCAGCACTGGGTGATCTCAGCATCAAACTCAGTCCTCCATACACTCCAACACAGGACAAGGTGAGGAGTGAGACAAACCCCATCGGCAGAGAGAAAGGAGTAAGACCAGAAACTTACAGGACCACAAGAGCGAGCAAAATAAATCAAGAAAAACTAAAAAGTGGAGATTAACAAGTAACAGGGATTCAAAGGGGACACTCTGTCTCCTGGGACAGGAACTGGGGCACAGCTGGACAGAGGATAGGCCTCCTGTTCAGTGCCCCATGCTGCACACCCAAAGTCAGGAATGTCTTCACCAGCACAGAGGTGCCGTAGCTGAAGCTCAGATTCTCAACGGGCTAAAGCAGGTGAACTGCTCATGCAGAAGAGGTCAAGGTGAGCTTGACTAGGCAGTGAGAATCCCGTGTCACAATAAGAGTCAACACGTCCTTGTGTGTGGAAGAGCTTTAGTGTCAAGCCTATCGTCCCTCTGTATCAAACCTGTGGGAACAGAAAACAAGTTCAATGTGACTACAGCCATCCAGCTTGTAAAATCCAGAAGGTGGTCTGTGGCCCAGCTGCAGCTGGGGTCTGCACTGAACTCTGTGGCACAGATTGTCATTAGCGCCCATACAGAGGTCCTGGATCTGGGCTTGAGCCTGCGGCTTGCTTGGAGTCTGGGGGACGTGTCACAGCAGGGGCCATACAGACATGGGTGGTCTGTGTTGCCATCCAGGGACGTGATGTCATTTGGCCCTAGGTTGCTTCTGAGGGCCATGTCTGGGTCTGTGGCCCTATAGTAGCCAGGGACCAGACATGTATGCAGCTCCTGTTGCCACCAAGTGCCACAAGGATGCTCAGAATCAGATCAGCCACCTGAGTCCAGGTTGATATCTGAGGGCCAGGATACTTCCAGATCTGAGTGGCCTGAGCATCCATGTGGGTCGGAGCTGCAGCTGAGGGCCATATCGGGGTTTGTGGCTCTACTATAGCCATAGGACCTGCTGGAGTGAAGGGACTGGTCTGGTAGAATGATATCAGAAAAATCTCCAAGACACGGGGAGGCCACAGGATATTCCAGAGGAGGTCTGGTGAGGACCCAGTGAACCAGAAATCAGAGGCCTTGAGCCAGAGCAGTAAAGCTGTTGGGACAAAGGGTATACTATATGGCACACTTATTAGCATTCAGGCACCTGCACTGCCTGCCCTTGGGGACCTGGTAGGAATGAGCATGTGCTTGCCAGTACTCAGGCAGTACTCTGGCCTACTAAGGGTCCTGACTACTTGATTGATCTCTGTGTGCACGTGCTACACCTACATCTAAGAGACAAGTTCAGCCTGCCACCTCTCTCCAATGCTCCTGTATTCAGAGGCCAGTCTCTGCCTCCCCTCCCTCTTTTCTCATCCCTTCCCCCAATAAAAAAAAACCTTCCATGTGAGCTCTGTTGCATGATGGCATCTGTTGTCACTCTTTCTGAGGCTGCACTTTAAATCATAACATTGGTGCCATGACCTTGGCAAGCTATCCCAGCCCACCTGAGACCTTGAAAACTAGTTGGTCCACGTGTGACGGGCTCGCTTCTCCAACTAACAGACTGCTGGGCCAATTTGCCCAACGTCGAGATGATTGTTGAGCCACCCTTCTCTGGCCATTCCCCACGACTGAGGATTCATCTCTTGACCATGGTTTCTTGCCTCCTGAACAAACCCTGGTACCAGGTAACCACATCTCTCTCTCTTGGGGCTCAGCACACCATGGCTTGTGGCTCCTCAATTTCTATTCTCTCTGAATTCCTAGGACACTAGGAATTACAGGCCCTTGGATATTATATTTTCTATCTCACTTGTATGAACTGCGTCTTCGACTATACCTCCAAGAGCTTCTAAACTCATCTGCCTTAGCAGTAAGATCTGGCCCAAATAACCCTTAGATATCAATCCAAACGGCTGCTTCCAAGCACCCTTTAGTCCAGCATTTTCCAGGACATTTACAGTATTCTGCCAGTGACCTGAGAGACGGAAGGGGCGCACTATTTTCAACCTTTATCTTATCTTTGCTCTAAGCCCTCTCTCTGTTCTTTCTCTTGTTGAGCTACACCTCCCCCCCTTTCATTAAGCAAAGTCAAATAGAAAAAAAAAACATAGGGTCTTATCACTCTGGCTCCACTTCTTTCATTGAAGAATTCCAATGTTAGTTTCTGGAGCAACAGCCTGCCTCTGCCACAAAGGCAGTTACATGTCGCCAGATCCCTTTCCACTATCAGCTATGTGACATGTGCACACTTTAAAAGTGCCCGTCGGGCAAAGCTAGTTGTCTGTCTCTAATTTCCTCTTTCACCAACTCTGTTGCATGTTTGTTTAATGGCATGCCTTGGAGGAGCCTGCCAAAGGCACCCACTTAACTACAATACCCACCTGTTCCACCTGCAACAAATCTGTTTCTCATCCACTGGAAGTTTCACCTTCCACTCAAGACTGGCGATTGGGTGTCTGCCTCTGACCATTCCCCTGGATGGGAAGCTTCATTTCTCAAGCATAGTCCTCTCCTTGCCTTCTGGCTTTTCTCAAAGTCCTGGTGCCAGGCGACTGTGTCTGTCTCAGGCTCAGAGCCCTTGGCCGCTATTCTTGCATGATGATGTATTGAACAACTTGTGCCCATTCAAAATGATACTCCCTGGATCTGTCTGGGCAACTGTGAGGCAAGCAATTTCTTAGTGTCCTGTTGCCCATAGTCTGCAGAGGGTCTCTCTCTCTCGGCTGCTGGATTCAGTTCCTGTTCCCCACTCGTGCAGAGGACTATGATCTACCCCTAAATGAAGAATCCTTGATTATACTCAATTCTGAGCTAGTGTGGGACTACTTCACAGCGTCCATCTATACCATCCCCCCCCCACAAGCCCCCTTTCTCCTGTTCTCACTTCACCCTGGGATCTTTCCCTTGTCAATTTTCCTTGCCTTTCCAGGAGCCAGCCTTAACAGTTTGGTACAAACTTTTTCTGTTTTTACCCATGGAATGGCTATTTTGGTTTCTTTTCTGAGCCCATTATGATAAAAATGTTTTATTTTGATAATAGTAGAGCTACAATTAAAAATCATTATTTTCAAAGCTAAACCTGATAGGAAAGTAATGTAAAGTCCTAGCCTTCTGGAAGCTGCTAACTTATTGCAGACTGTTAACTAACACAAGTAAATAGCCAGTCGTTCTTATAAATAATCAAATTCTTTAATTGCAGTCATGCTAAGTACTGATGAATTAAGTGCAGGGATAAGCCTTACTTAGTCCTCCATACATATTTTCAAGGTTGGAGCTTAAAACAAGTAACTAGAAACAACATTTATCTACTTAGATATAACTAATAGACAGACAGTCCTCAAATGCTCAGAGATCTGTAGAATACAGCATTTAAAACGTTTTAAAAAAAAGCTTTACATGATAGAGAGACATGCCAGCTCCTGGCAGCACCCCTATTTCCTCCAAAGAAGATGGATGGGCACAGAAGAACCTCCACCTGGAACTTACTTCAAATCGGCCACTCAGAAAAATCTGTCTTTCACCTCAGCTGCTGCCAAGACCCTCTGCAGACCATGGGCAATAGGACACTAGTGAACTGATTGCTCCACAGTTGCCTAGACAAAGGAGGGCTGATCCTCCACAAGTTCCAACTCCACAGCAAGTCTATTAGATATTCTGGGGCCTCGCAGCCCTAGACCTGTGAGCCAAAGACAGGTTCTGTTGCCCTGAGACCTCTGCCCTCAATGACTATGAAGGACCCTGGGGTGGCTGTCATTTTAATCACTAACTCAGGTACAATTATCCTTCTCCGAGATCTGATGCTGTTTGATGACTAGGCTAGAGGTAGCTTTGTCAATTTAGCAGCAGCAACCAAGGCTTCAGCTGCCTTCTCGGTTCTCTGTAAAATTCAGGTCACAGGCCTCACTCTCCTAGAGCTAATAGTAAGTCTAGACACAGTTCACCTCATTACCAGACTCAAAAAAGAGATAAAGTCACAAAACAGATTTGAGTGTAACTTCTTCCCATTCCTTTGTTAAAGGAACTTGCTTTGCAGCGATTGCCCCCAGTGGTCTGGCACCCGCATCTCCTGGGCAGTTAGATAGAAGGGGCTCTAAGGCCGGTTTACATGAAGACAGGAAGGTTGAAGTGGTGAGGAGGAGACAGTGATCTGAGATGTATAAAAGAATTAAAGGTTTCAGATTTCTTCCCCTCACTATGCTACAGTTATATTAAGACTTCAAAGTTCATAGTGTCAGCAACAATAATCAAAGGAATTCTAATAAGCTATTAATGTAGCTCTGGCAGAGGGCTAAACACAATCCTATGCGATCATAGCTACAGGGTGAAGATTTTAAATTTCCTTTATTGTTTTCTAATTATGGACTTAAAAGGTGTTTTTCATTGTGCTAAAAACATCTGTCAGCCAGACGGTAGTGGCGCACACCTTTAGTCCCAGCAACTTGGGAGGCAGAGGCAGGAGGAGCTCCGTGAGTTCGAGGCCAGTCTGTTCTACAAGAACTAGTTCCAGGACAGCTACAACTGTTAGACAGAGAAAGCATCTCAAAAAATAATAATAATAAATAAATAAAATAAAATAAAAAAATCTGTCACAGTTTTCTAGATAGAAGAAAAAATGTTAATGCTTTCAACCAAAATCATTTCTGGCATGAGTAGATTGCCAATTTTACAACATAAATTTCAGTATAGGTTATAAACAGTGGAAATGTTAATGTGTCTAAAACATATCTTCACCAACTAAAGCATTCTTTTTTTTTATTAGTTAAAAATATACCAATCCAAGTTCCCATTCCCTTCTCTCCTCCCATTCCTTCTACATACCCCCACTCCACCCCCATCTAATCCTCAGAGAGGGTAAGGCACATTGCCTTGTGGAAGGTCCAAGGCCCTCCCTACTATAACTAGGCTGAGCAAGGTATCCATCCAAAGAGAATAGGATCCCAAAAAGTCAGTACATGCAGTATGGATAAATCTCCAACCCCCAGGTGGGTCTATATGTTTTCTTTGGGTTCACCTTATTACTTAAATTTATAAATTCTTATTTATGAGTGAGTACATACCATATTCATCTTTTTGGTCTGCATTATCTCACTCAGGGTAGTGTTTTCTAATCCCATCCATTTGCATGCAAAATTCAAGATGTCATTTTTTTTGTACTGCTGAGTAGTACTCTAATGTGTAAATGTGCCACATTTTCTTTATCCATTCTTCCGTTGAGGGGCATCTAGGTTGTTTCCAGGGTCTAGCTATTACAAATAATGCTGCTATAAACATAGTTGAACAAATGCTTTTGTAGTATGATTGAGCATCTTTTGGGGATATGCCCAAGAGTGGTATTGCTGGATCCAGAGGTAGGTTGATTCCCAATTTTCTGAGAAACCTCCATACTGATTTCCAAAGTGGTTGTTTGCATTCCCACCAGCAATGTATGAGTGTCCCCCTTACTCCAATACTCTCCAGCATAACCTATCATCGGTGTTTTTTATCTTAGCCATTCTGACAGGTGTGTAAGATGGTATCTCAGAGTTGTTTTGATTTGCATTTCCCTGATGGCTAAGGATGTTTAACATTTCCTTAAGTATCTTTTGGCCATTTGAGATTCTTCTGTTGAGAATTCTGTTTAGTTCTGTACCCCATTTTTAAATTGGGTTATTTAGAATTTTAATATCTAATTATTTTAGTTATTTGTTTTGGAGATGACTCCTTTGATGTGGGGTTGATGAAGATCTTTTCCCATTCAGTAGGCTGCCTTTTTGTCTTATTGACTGTGTCCTTTGCTTTACAGAAGTTTCTCAGTTTTAGGGGTCACTTATGTATACTATCATATCATCTGCAAATAACGAAAGTTTGACTTCTTGCTTTCCAATTTGAATTCCCATGATCTTTTGTTGTCTTATTTTTATTGCTAAAACTTCAAGAACTATGTTGAAGAGATATGGAGAGTGGACAGCCTGATTTTAGTAAAATCGCTTTGAGTTTCTCTCCATTTAATTTGATGTTGGCTGTCAGCTTGCTGTATATTGCTTTTATTATATTTAGATATGTTCCTTGTATCTCTGATCTCTCCAAGACCTTTATCATGAAGGGGTGTTGGATTTTGTCAAATGCTTTTTCAGCATCTAATGAAATGATCATATGGGTTTTTTTCTTTCAGTTTATTTATATGATGGATTAAATTGATAGATTTTTATATGTTGAACCAGCCCTGCATCTCTGGGATGAAACCGACTTGATCATGATTTTTTTTGATGTGTTCTTGGATGTAGTTTGCCAGTATTTTATTATTTTTGCATCCATGTTTATGAGTGTAATTCTCTTTCTTGGTTGAGTCTTTGTGTGGTTTTGGTATCAGGGTAACTGTGGCCTCATAAAGGAGTTTGGCAATGTCCCTTCTGTTTCTACTATGAGGAGTATAGGTATTGGCTCTTCTTGAAAGTTCCAGTAGAATTCTACACTAAAACCATCTGGCCCTGGGCTTTTATTGGTTGGGAGGTTTTTGATGACAGCTTCTATTTTCTTGCATTTAATAAGCCTATTCAAATTTCTCACCTGGTCTTGATTTTAGTATATGGTATCTATCTAAAAAATTGTCCATTTCTTTTACATTTTCCAATTTTGTGGAGTACAGGTTTTTGAGTAAGACCTAATGATTCTCTGAATTTCCTCAGTGTCATTTTTTATGTCCCCCTTTTCATTTTTGATATTGTTAATTTGGATGCTCTCTTTCTGCCTTTTGATGAAACAGCTCTTTGTTGCATTGATTCTTTGTATTGTTTCTATTTTGTTGATTTCAGCGCTCAATTTGATTATTTCCTGTCTTCTCCTCCTCCTGGGGTAGTCTGCTTCTTTTTGTTCTAACGCTTTCAGGTGTGCTGTTAAGTCACTAATGTGAGCTTTCTGTTTTCTTTATGTGAGCACTTAGTGTTATAAACTTTCTTCTTAGCACTACTTTCATAGTATCCCATAGGTTTTGATATGTTGTGCCTTCATTTTCATTGATTTCAAGGGAGTCTTTAATTTCTTTATTTCTTCCTTATCCCAGGGTGGATCAGTAGTTCACTGTTCAATTTCCATGAATTTGTAGGCTTTCTGAGAGTAGTATTGTTAAATTCTAACTTTAGTCCCTAGTGATCCAATAAGACACAGGAGGTTACTCCAATATTTTTATATCTGTGGAGGTTAACTTTGTTACCAAGTATGTGATCAATTTTAGAGAAGGTTCCATAAGGTGCTGAGAAGGTATATTCATTTGTGTTTGGGTGGTATGTTCTATAAATGTCTGTTAAACCCATTCAAATCATAACTGCTGTTAGTTTCTTTATTTCTCTGTTATGTTTATGTCTGGCAGTTCTATCTAGTGGTGAGAGTGGGGTGCTGAAGTCTTCCACTATTAGTGTGTGGGGATTGATGTGTGATTTAAGCTTTAGTAATGTCTCTTTTACAAATGAGGGCGCCCTTGTATTTAGGGCATAGGTGTTCAGAATTGAGACTTGATCTTGATAGATTTTTGTTGTGACGTACATGAAATGTCCTTTATCTCTTTTGATTACTTTTAATTTGAAATTGTTAGACATTAGGATAGCTTTATCAGCTTGTTTCTTAGGTCCATTTGATTGGAAAAATCTTTTCCCAACCCTTTACTCTCAGGTAATGTCTGTCTTTGAAGTTGAGGTGTGTTTCTTGTATGTAGCAGAAAAATGGATGATAAATGGAATGAGAAAGAAATCAGAGAAACATCACCCTTCACAACAGCCACAAACAATATAAAATATCTTGAGGGTAACTAACCAAACAAGTGAAAGACCTGCATGACAAGAACTTCATGTGTTTGAAGAAATTGAAGAAGGTATCAGAAGGGGAAATAGACAAGATCTCCTAAATAAATTGGGAGCATGGGGGGAAGGGTGGGTGGGAGAAGAGGAGTAGGGTCAGGAATGTTGAACAAAGAAAAGAGCTGTCGTGATAGAGGAGCCATTACGGGCTTGGCGAGAAACCTGAAACTATGGAAATTCCCAGGAATCTACAAAGAATTCTAAGCAATTGTGGAGAGGTTGCCTTAACTGTGCTTCCCCTGTAATCAGACTGATGACTGCCTTGTCATCATAGAACCTAACAATAAGTGATGGAAACAGATGCAGAAATCCACAGCAAAACATTGGGCCCTGGAGTCCAGCTGGAGAGAGGGAGGAGCAATAATGAGCAAAGGGGTCAAGACCATGGTGGGGAAACCCACAGAAACAGCTGACTGAGCAAGTGGAAGCTCACTGACTCTGAGCTGACTGCTGGGGAACTTGTATATGACCAAACTAGGCCCTCTGAATCTGGGTGACAGTTGTGTGGCTTGGGCAGTTTTTGGGACCACTAGAAGTGGAACCAGTTTTTATCCCTAGTGCATGAGCTGGCTTTTTGGAGTCCATTCCCTATGGGGGAATACCTTCCTTAGCTTAGAAACAGGGAGGAGGGCCCTGGTCCTGTCTCAAGTGATATGGCAGGCTTTGTTGATTCCCCATGGGAGGCCTCACTCCCTGAGTGAGTGGATGGGAGTGGGATGAGAAGGTGGGGGTAGTGGGAGTAGGAGAGAAAGGGAACTGGGATTGCCATGTAAAATAAGATTGTTTTAAAAAGAAAAAATATTTTTATTATTATGTATTAATTTATTATGTGTGTGATGTGTTTAGGTGTGCATGGTAAACAAGGGCCAGAAGACATGTTACAGATTTGATTCTCTCCCCACCTCTGTGTGGGTTCCGGGGGTCTAACTCAGTTTGTCAGGTTGGTGTACAAGCACTTTAGCCACTCAGCCATCTCACCAGGAAGTCTTTTTACCTTAAAAATTTCCTCCTCTCTGTTCAGTTTCTTTAGCTGTGCAGAGGAGACATGATCTGGGAACACAGGATGCCCGCAGAATTGGAGATCTCGACCAGTTATACTCCAGACAGGGCTGATATCCACAATTTACAAAGAACTTCAGAAATTAAATACAGAGGTAATAAAACTACCAGCCAATAATCTGGGCTAACAGATTAAACAGGCAGTTTTCAAAAGAAGAAACATAAACAGCCAAAACCTATTTAGTAAGTGTAATCATCAGGTTTTGGCTGTTTATGTTTACATCTGTAGTCAGCAGGAACGTGTAAATTAAGATCACTTTGGAGATACTGGAGTGATTGTCATGAAGCAAACAAACAAATAATCAAGAGGATGTGAGAAAAGAGCTTGTTCACTGCTGGGGGGAGTGCAAATCAACAGCTGTTATGGAAATGAGATTGGAGTGTCCTCAGAAAGTTAAAGCCAGAACTACCCCATTAAAGAGAACTGCCCAGTTCTGCCAATTCTGGGCGCATACCCTGAGAATTGTACATCTGGCCAGAGAGATATCCACATATCCATGTTTACTGGTGCTCTGTGTACAGCAAGAAATGGAGCCAGCCTAGATGGGTGTCAACAGAGAAGCAAATGATGAAATCTGGCACATATGTAATTACAAAATCTGCTGGAGCGATTGGAATCGGCAATGCACAGTATTATGTGAGGGAACCCAAACTCAGGGAAAAGTACACGTCTCCCTCCTCTGTGGCCTAACTTACAATGTATACATGTACATCATAAGAGACAGCTGTAGGAATGGACAATATTTGGTGATGAGGAAGGCAAAAAAACGAGCTGTGAAATAGGATATAAAGCTAATTTTCTCCTAGCTTCAACTCATCATAACTTTTTCTTTGTGGCTGAAGAATGCATGTAACAGTCATAACTGAAATAGTTCACTGACATGTTCACGGTTTGGGACTATGTTTTTGTTACAGTGGCTAACGTGCTATTCTCGTTTGTGAGTTCACTAAAATGTGATGCTTTGGAAACTCATTCACCCCACAACTGTTTGGGTACTGGCCCATCACGGCATGGTACTACATGTGGACTGACAAGCGCAGACAGGAAGTGTGCTCCCTCTCTTTGCTAGAAGTCTGAGTTTCTGTGTGCTCGACAGAGCAAAGGACCAAGGTGGTTATATTACTGTGAGTGTTCCCCAAATAAACAGTTGTTCTCCTTTATTCTGGGCTCTTGTGGACAGCCTTAATCATGTCTACAGTGACTTAAGTCTCCTTTGGCTATCAGCAGCAGCACTGGCTTTCTCGTGTTTAGTACAGTACACACTCCTTTCCTCTTCTCACAAAAAAACCAAATCATGTTCTCGGGTTTTGTACAAAGCTTTGTCTAAAAGCAAGCACTATGTCAAGAACTTAGCAGTACATTAATTTATTTTCTAGGCTGAAAAGGGGAACTAGAACACAAGAGAGCAAGAGAATAAATGAGTGCGAAGAACCTATGGGGAAAATGCTATGAGAAGATGCATGGCGGTGGGATGCACAGGAAGGACCAGCACCTAACACTGCAGGCCAGAAGTCCATGGGGTTTCCTAAGGCACCCAAACAAAACAAAAAGACAGTAAACAGGATGGGGTAGATTTTCCTTTTCATGGTAAATACAACAAGTGAGATGCTTCCAAAATGGTAAATACAATACATGAGATCCTTACAAAATACAAGGCACAGCCAGGCGGTGGTGGCATCCCAGCAGTCGGAATGCAGACAGGCACATCTCTGAGTTCGAGGCCAGCCTGGCATACAGAGATTTCCGGGATAGGTTCCAAAGCTACACAGAGAAATCCTGTCTTGAAAAACCAACCAACCAACCAAACAAACAAACAAAACGCCAAAAACCCACAACGCACATACTTCAAAACTTAACATGCTACTGGTTACATACTTGGAGAGTCCCAGAGACACTGGGGACTTATTTGTATAAACTAAGTTAGTAAATCAATAAGAGAAGCAAGGTAAGGATAGGATCCAGAAAGGCAACATTTAAAAGCAAGCAGTGGCTAGCAAGATGGCTCAGTGGGTAGAGATGCTTTGGTTCAGGTCTGACAACCCAAGTTCAGTTTCCCTTATCCTTTAAGACAAGGGGAGAGGAGGACTCTGAGAGCACTCCTCTGATCTCCATACAGTAAAGTGGCGCACGCGCACACATACACCACACACACACACACACACACACACACACACTCCTAAACTGTTTTAAATTAGTCCTTTTAAACTGGCTGCAGGTTGGTGATATGGTACAAGGGGTATATGTGCTTGCAACCAGGTCTGATGATTGCAGTTCTATATTCCCAAGACCCACATGGTGCAAGGAAAGAACCGACTCTCACAAGTGTGCACTGTGAGATGCATGTGTTATGTACACATACACAAAAAATAGATACACTAGTGAAATGTTAACACTTTAAATTAAGTAAGCTTTATGACAAGCAGAAAACTGAAGAACACACACAGAGAAACAGGCAAGCACAGTCCCTTGTTGTACCTTTAAGTATATAGGTACTACACAGGAATGTCAGTGTACACAGAAGCCACCTTAAAAGGACTCTAGCTTGACAAGAAGTGAGACATTTTGAACATCAGAATGAACAGAATGAGAGAATTCATTCCAGAGCCATTCTGACAAGGGTGCAGATAGATTACAAATATTTTAAAATGGAATAGAAAGTTCGGTACAGAAGAATGCTGTCTAGTTAATTTGGAAGAAGCAACAAAAGTGGCCATCTAAAGTAAGTGTAAGATGAGCCAGGCAGTGTATGTATATACATATCATTATATATTTATAATATGTTATACTTATATAGCATACATATAAATATATAAATTATATAAATAATACAAATATTAAGAAAACTTCTAAAAGAGATTACTAATAACCATACAATAACTGTGAACTGGGGATATAGTTGACAAGGTACTTACTTAGCATCCAGACTCAACCCCCACCTCTGTATAGGGCAGGCATGGCAACACAAGCCTCTCCATCACTAAGGAAGTGAAGGTAGAATACGCAGCTACATAGTGAGTTCCAGAACACCCTTGAGGCACTGTCTCAAAAACAGCAGCAGCAAAAAAAAAAAAAAAACCCAAAAAACCAACCAACCAAACAAACAAAAAAACCCAAAAAAAAAACCACATCGAAAAATACAAGCAGTTTATTGTGGATTGAGCAGAGTGTTTTCTTTCATATATAGACCCCAGATTGTACACACATGCATTACACCTGGTATGGAAGTAGGACTATTTGGGAATAGGAACAGGGCTAGTAATAGGAGACAGGAGAGTGTATGGGGATAGAATAAAGTTGAAGCATGTGATATGCTTGAACAAAAGTGTCATTTGAAACCCATCAACTTGTATAATGGATACATGCTAACTAATAATTTCTGAAATGTTAAAACTTCACAGGATGGTTTTAGAGCTATACTAATTTGACTCACTTGAGTGTTGCATTGTTGGATTACAGGTTACCACATTCCCGATTCGATTCACACTGACTACATTCCAGAAGTACTTATCACAAGGTCTGAATGCGAGGGCAGCAAGAGGCTCCTTTAGGCAATTTAGTTCAGTCTCACTCTCTAGTTGACTGTTTTAGCATATAAATCACTCCTTGGGTAAACGTTCCCCCTACCAAATCTGCTGACCTGACTATAATCAAGGGAACAAGCTCCAGCAAGCTGTCAGATCTCCACAAGCAGGCACGTGTGTATGCGTGTATGGCTGTGCACGCTCACATGTGGTTTATCAGCAAATTCGTGAGAAAACAATGATGGAAGAAACTCTTAATACAAGTTGCAAATTCCAACACCTTGTTGAGCCTTTAAGAATGGGTAGATAGCCGGGCGATGGTGGCGCACGCCTTTAATCCCAGCACTCGGGAGGCAGAGGCAGGTGGATCTCTGTGAGTTCGAGACCAGCCTGGTCTACAGAGCTAGTCCCAGGACAGGCTCCAAAGCCACAGAGAAACCCTGTCTCGAAAAACCAAAAAAAAAAAAAAAAAGAATGGGTAGATACCAGGCTAGTTCACTTGGACATAAATTTGCTTTGTTTCAGCCTTTCAATTTTTTTGTGAGTGGTCATGGACATAAGAAACAGGTTCTTCTTCCTTGATAGCAAATATTACCTCAGTCCTTGCCATGGTTACTTACCGCCTCTTCTCCATGGCTAAGGTTACGCTATCTTCCTGTTGTCACATGGATTTTGGGAACATGCATCACCAAGCCCACAAACTTGGTACCAGTAAAGTCGAAAATATCAAATACAGCACACTAAGGCACCAGCTCAGATATAACTGTAAGACATGGTTTCGTCTTCTATCTGAGAATCTCCAAGTGGCTGAAGCAGTCTACATCTTTCCTATCACACAATCAAAATCAGC
The DNA here is from genome assembly GCF_014885135.2 of Alexandromys fortis. Classification (NCBI taxonomy): domain Eukaryota; kingdom Metazoa; phylum Chordata; class Mammalia; order Rodentia; family Cricetidae; genus Alexandromys; species Alexandromys fortis. Next base: position 9,573,319 of record NW_026067911.1, on the reverse strand, counting down.
TAACGTGAACAAGTTTTGTTTGAAGCCCTTGAGAATTGGATGCCTTCTTTCATTCATAGATTTATTTTTCCAAACAAGATATTGCTCCAAAATCTACACTGGACTTGAATGCTCTCCCTGCCTCGGCTTTGTTATTGCTAGGATTACAGATGCATAGCACCCCATCTATCTGGGGGATAATTGAGTCAAGGATCATGCTGGAGACTGGCTTGTCTTTATTTGCTGCATCTCTTCAGTGTGAATGTCCACTTAATCCTTCCCTGAGATGGTATTGTTTAAAAATGTTTTCAAGGAGGACTAATCAACACCTTTCCTTTTGTTTCTAATCAATACCTTTTGTTTCTAATCATCATTTTAATTCCTAATTAAAACTTGCTTTAAAGTCCACTATAGGTCAAGAAGCCATGGATGGGACCGGAGAGATGGCTCAGTGGTTAGCAGTGAAACCTGCTCCTACAAAGGATCCAAGTTTGATTCCCTGAACTCACCTTGGGCAACTCAAAACACAAACATAGCCATATACACAATCATACTTTGGAAAAAATAAAGTCTCAGGCACAAAACCGTTTCTATACAATTTTTATTGCATGATCATTCCATATATACTTATAGAATTAATCACTTTGACAATGGATTTGTTCTGTGAACCTTTTCATTTATCCAAAACATTTTTATTAAATATAATGAATTATGTTACATCTTTTTTGATGAATTTCAACTTAAATTTACACTAATGGGGATTGAACCAAGGGCCTGGAACACACCAGGCAGGTAAGTGCACGGCCACCAAGCTTGTCCCCAGCCCTAACTTGCCCTCTGCCACTGCAACAGGGTATTTCCAGCACAAGTAATGCTTTGTGTCTCCACGTTACTTCTGAGTACATTCTGATTCATCTTAAATTTTCTTTTGGTGATATTTATTTGTGAAGAGGCTTTTACATTTTAATTTAAAAACCATGTAAAGTTTACCATCTTAACTATTTGTGTGCACTTTATTACTGTTAAGAATAGAGACATTGTTATAACATTTCTAATATTCTCATCTAACAAAACTGATATCATATATTCACTTAATAGCAATTTATAATTCCCCTCTTCTCTCAGCTTTAACCAATATCCATCTCTAGCTACATGCTCCACATTAATGGAATCATGCAGTATTCTCTTTTGTCGATGAGTATTTCTCATAGCATGCAGTCTTCAGGTTCATCTATGTTTTATCTTGTAGCTAACTGAATAGAGCACTATCTCATGGGTTTATTTACATTTATATGCTTAATGAAAATGCTGAATAGATTTAAAAATATTTATAAGCCATTTTATATTATCTTTAGGAAGTTACCTATACAAGTCCTTTGATATATTAAATTTTGAAAATTAAATTATACTCTAGAATTGTAGGTGTTCTTTATATATACAAGACAATTCCTTATCATGTTTTATACATGTGATATACAAGAAACTACTGATTAGTGGAATGTCAGAAAGCTCTTCGCTACGGCCGGCCTTCTTCAAAATTAGCACCACCTTGATGCTGTGCCCCTTAAATACTGTTCCTCATGTTGTGGTGAACCCAACCATAAAATCATTTTATGTAATAAAATGTAACTGTAATTACATAGCTGTAATTTTGTAATGCTATAAATCATAAATTGTCTGATATGCAGAATACCTAATATTCGACTCTTGTGAAAGGCTGCTGAACCTCCCCCCCCCCCCAAGTGCTGCAACACACAGTCTAAAAGAACTGCTTTCCTAAGTGTTTTATAGTTATGGGTGTTATATTTAAGCATTTCATCCAATTTCAAGTTTTTAAAAAATATAGTGTATTGTTTTTACATTTGGATTCATAGTTTTTCCAAAACCATTTGAGGAGATTTTGTCTCCATTGACTGTCCTTGGTACACACACACACACACACACACACAAAATCATTTGAGGTCCAGCAAGATGGCTCAGTGGAAGATAGACACTTGTTTATGCCTGACATCTATTCAACCTTGGAAACCCAGCTGGTTAAGCGAGAAAATGGACTCCTGCACGTTTTCCTCATGTCATAAGCTGTCACAGAAGTATTCAGCACAACACCTGCATGCACGTACACATACATGTACACATTCACAACAGGATTCTTTAGAATCATTTGGTACATCCATGGAGGTCTCTTTCAAAGCTCTCCCCAGAATTTTGTAGCACATTTGGAGTGTCCTTCTTTCTCCGCCATTAATAGTTGGGTTTTTAAGTGTGAGTGCCTGCCAAGTATGTCTAAGCACTGAGTATATGCCTAGGGCTCAGAGCCCAGAAAACGGTCATGGATACACAGGGGGTTGGGAGCTGCCAAGCACAGGAAACTCAGGTCCTCTGCAAGACTAGGCTGCACTGCTGAGCTGTCTCACTAATCTCCCCTCCCTTAGACCATTCTCACTAGCAGCCTCCCTTTCTCCTTGCTCAGTCTGAGTGCTGGCGTTACAAGCTTGCACCACATTCAGTTATTTCAACTTTATTCTTTTTTGAGAATGTTTTACAGAGGGCAGTAAGTTTTTGGTCAAATATTTCAATGTCTGAAAGAAAAAGTGCTGTCAAGATTTTGACAGGGAGCCGGGCGGTGGTGGCGCATGCCTTTAATCCCAGCACTTCGGAGGCAGAGGCAGGTGGATCTGTGAGTTCGAGACCAGCCTGGTCTACAGAGCTAGTTCCAGGACAGGCTCCAAAGCCACAGAGAAACCCTGTCTCGAAAAACCAAACCAAGATTAATTTGAATAGTACTGATATGCTAACAGGGTTACATCATCCATCGACATGAATGTTGGATTTGTTGACGGCCTCAAACAATCCTGATGTAAACTGGGACTACAGGCACATGCCACTCCACCCCCTCTGCTATCATTTAACATGTGTAATTCACATAGACAATTCATTTTTACACACTTAGCTCTTAAATTCCCAAAGATGGCCAGCACTCATCAGCATTCACTCCACATTTCTTACATGTCCCACAACCTGCATCCAAGGAAACTGTAAAGTACACTCTATCCATGGATATCCTGTATAAAGAGGCTCAAAACCTATAACCCATAATCTTTCGTGCTGTACCCCTCACAACGATTACTCTCGTTCTACTCTAGGTATACACCACATCTATCAGCTGCAGAGATTTGAGTTTTTGCTTTTAACATGTTATAATGAATATTTGTGCTCAAGTATTTTTGTCTTGGTTCACACATGTAGGAATGGGATTGCTGGGTCATGTGATTACCAAACTGTCTTCCAAACTGGGTGCTCTATTTTATATACCGGGGGCAGGGAGAGGGACTTTAATTCCTCCCCATCCTCAATGGTACTTCAGTATCTGTCTTCTGTAAATAGTAACTAATAGTCATGTTATTGGTATGAAGACATGGATTTTTGATTTAGGTTTTCACTCTCCTGATCCTACATCTTCTTTGGAAAAATGCTTAAATTCTGCCTCAGTTTTAGGTGGGTTGTTTGACTTGTCTTTACATAATCTAAACACAATTCCTTAGGAGATAGATACATATTTCTTTTTCTTAAATATTTATTTATTATGTATACAATATTCTGCCTGTGTGTATATCTGCAGGCCAGAAGAGGGCACCAGACCTCATTACAGATGGTTGTGAGCCACCATGTGGTTGTCAGGAATTGAACTCAGGACCTTTGAAAGAGCAGGCAATGCTCTTAACCTCTGAGCCATCTCTCCAGTCCCCTTTAGTACTTTTTGTACACCTCATTTGTGAACAATAGGCCTTTGTACTTAGAGTAGTTTTAGGAGCAGAGCAGAGCTGGGCAAAGTACAGTTACTGTCACACATCACTGCACTCATGCAAGCACGCCCTTCCCACTGTCAATGAGCAGTCCAGAAGGCAAACTGCTTCAAACTGACAAACTGACATCAACATCAAAGTTCACAGTTCGTTCATAAAGGAGCATATTCTACATGCTGACAAACTAATGATCAGCTAGCTACACTGCCCTGAGAGTCGTCTGCTGTCTTCTCGACCCTTCCCACGTCTCTGACAAGCTCTTTTTCTGTCTCCAGTTGGTTCTACAGAATGCCACAGCTGGAATCACATACATTGAGCAGCCTTTTCAGATTGGTTTCACTCAGAAACACGATCTTAATACTTACCTCTATATTTCCTCAACTTGATTGTTCAATTACATAAAGCAATAAATAAGAATTCATTGACTGAATGCACCATGGCTTACTTACTGACCTCCTTTGAGTTATCTTGATTATATCCAAGTTTAGGCAATATGGCTAAAGCTGCTAATATCCATGTACATGTATGGTTATAAACTCCAATTTGTGTGGTAAATTTGCTTGCTTTAATTTTGTAAAAGTTATTACAATTTCTAAGAAACAGTTGAAATAAGGTGACCATGCTTGTTATTTTGCACCCCCACAAGCTACCCACTTCCCGTCATTGCATTTGGTATGCTCCCTGGATTGGTGTTTGATGATCTTAATGGGGTGTTACAGCACCCTGTGTTCTGACTGTAACTCCCCAAGTGGAACATCTTTTCATAGTCTCCCTTGCTACCTTTTTTTCTTTGGCTTTTGGGGCAGTTTTGTCTCGCACACAGAATCTCATACAGTCCCAGGTAAGTGTCAAATCTGTTACATAGTAGAGGGTGACCTTAAGCTCTTGATCCTCTTACCTCTCCTTCCAAGTGCTGGCACTTCAGGAGTATGCGGCTGTGCCCAGCATTTTTGACTACCCTTAAACCAGTTTGATTTCTTATTTTAAATGGCCTTTGTACATATTTTTGGTCAGGGTGCTTTGTCGACCTTTTTTTTTTTTTTTTTGACAACTATTTCCTCCTAGTCTGGTTGTTTTTCCTATCTCTTAGCAGTTCCTTTCATACTGCATATGCTTTTAAGCTTAATGAAGTCTAGTGTTCAGACATTATTTCCCTAGATAAAACTTTGCTATCATACAAAAAACATACAATCCCAAGGACATTCAGATTTTCTCATATAATCTGAGTTTCCATAAGTTTTACTTTACATTTATGTATAAAACCCACTAAGTTAATTTCCATCAAGAATGTGAGTTTGCATGTAGACTATTCTGAATGCTAATCTCAAATTCTTTATTGCATTTCCTTCTCAGCTTTGTGAAGAGTGTCAGCGTCCATTCACAGCACAACAAAACAATGCCAACAGAAAACGTGTTTCATGCCTTTTGCACTAACATTTACTCTTCTAATCCTAGTAATCATTTTGTTTTGTTTGTTTTCTTGAGATATGGTCTCATTTGATTAAGATGGCCTCAAATTTACTGTGGATAGCTGAAGATCACCTGGAACTCCTAATTCTCTATCTTCCACCCACCAAGTGCTGGAATTAGAAGGCACAAGACCCAGCCTAGATCATTTTTTTTTTAATTCTGATAAAGGGGAAGACCTAAACGACTTTATTATTTGGCACAGATATCCAAATTTCCTTCCACTACAAACAAATATTCTTCCCCCATTAAATGTAAATTGATTGATAGACATTTAAGAATTTTTGACACATTCAAACACACATATACCTAAACTTTATGCTAGTACTACTGTTTTGGTAATTATAGTTTTATTAAGAACAAAGCTAAACACTTTACAATATTTTCTTTCTTTCATTCTTTGTCTGGCTGTGCTAAGAACACAATACAGAGATTGCTAGAGTTCAAGTTAAGCCTTCTGCCAGTGAGTAGCATCCACAGCCTAACTTTGTTCTCTGTAAAGTTTGTTCTGACGATCCCAAATTATTTAAAATTTCACATGAATTTCAGATCACTTTGTTAACTGTTGCATGAACACACACGCACACACACACACACAAACACACAAAGCCATCTGGATGCTGGTGGAGATTGTGCTGATCTGATGATGTACACTTATCCTGTTCATCTCGCTTGTCTCCTCAATGTCTCACATGTAAATGACTTGTTGTACTTTCATAAACTCTTGACAACCTGCTTACATCAGCTACTTAAATATTTGTACTAAGCAAACCACCCCAGCAGCCTTTTTTATTTTTCTTTCTCTCTCTTTCCTTTCTTATTTTCTTCCTTTCTTCCTTTCTTCCTTTCTTCCTTCCTTCCTTTCTTTCCTTCTTTCTTTCTTTCTTTCTTTCTTTCTTTCTTTCTTTCTTTCTTTCTTTCTTTCTTTCTTTCTAGTTTGGAGTTTGCAAGTTTTTTTTTAAGGGGCTGGAGAGATGGGTCAGAGGTTAAGAGCATTACTGCTCTTCCTGAGGTCCTGAGTTCAATTCCTAGCAACCACATGGTGGTTCACAACCATCTATAAAGAGATCTGGTACCCTCTTGCACCTGCTTTTCATGTTGCTTCAGATTCCCAATCTCCCATGTTCAGTCTTCATGTTTTCTACTGAATCTAATATACTGCTAATCCCATCAATTGATTTTAATGCTTATTATTTGTATTTTTTAATTTCAAAGAGATCTGCCTGCCTCTGCTTCCCAAATGCTAGGATTGTGTGCCACCACACTCTGCTCTTGAGTAAGTATAGAAAAACACAGGCAATCCACATTTGCTTAGTAATTCCATCACCAATTACTTTAAGGGATGGTCCTCCTGTGCTCATTCTCACATGTGGCAATTATTAACTTTGTGCTACTCTTTCCTTATAAAACAACTTTAAGTAAATACCTTGTGTTCCAGAAATAAAGCTGATTCAAAGTGATCTAAATTTGCTTATAGTGGGCACCTGTGAAATTGACAGGTTCTCATTAACTTTTTAAAGCATATTTAATAATTGATATTTATGTGTTTGTGTGTGTACATGTGTATGCACATGCATGAGGAAGCTCTCCACCTATTTTTTTCTAACTTTTATTTACTTTTATTCTATGTATATGAGTTTTTTGACTGATTATATAAATGCTCACCATGTGTGCAGAAGACAGTTTTGGGAACTGAACCGAGGTTCTTTGGAAGATCAGCTAGTACATCTAACTGCTTACTCCCAATCACTTCAGTCATTGAAACAATATACTTGGGCTACAGGAATGTGACTCTAGTGTAATTTATTTTCCTTCCCTATTCTGCTTAAAACAATCAAAAAAATGTTCTATTCCCTAAGGGAAAAGAAGAAAAGGCAAAGTTCTTCACTGAGAATGTATTTAATGTTTGTTTTCGTTTTTGAATTTAGGGAAGAGCATAAATACAGTCTCCCACAGCCAAACTTACACAGTGGAGCTCAGCCACAATCTTCAGGAAAACAAGCTCCTGCATTTCATTCAGGTGCCTTATAGATCTTTGGAGATTTTAAGATGTCTCGTCTCATCATCTATCACATGGCTACTTCACTGGTTTTATAAAGATATATGCACCTGCCCCTATCACACCCGTTCAACACAGCTTCTGGAACCACCAATACTTCTTTATTAACACATCCTGGCATACTCTGCATACCTACAGAATCAACCGTCCAGTTTCTGACACACCTGATTCTTCTCTCTTATCCATCAAGGCTCAGATGTAATTCATATTTCCTGTGCTACCAGTTTAACTAAGATTATCATTCTCCATCTCCTAGACGGAAAACCTGTTAATAGCCTCCCGCCATTTTCGTCCCCATATAACCTATTTCCTGTGCTATGGAGAACAGTGATTTTTTAAAAAAATAAAAATAGGATTACGTCATAGTGTATCTGTAAACCTGCACTTGAGCTTTTGATAATTCCACACTATTTAACGTGGTCTACAAATTCTAATCTAATCTGACTCTGCCTTCACAACCTTAATTACCATTTTATACAGCTATGGGCAAACTGGTTTCTCAATTTTCACAGCTGCCCTTTTTCAGATCACTCACACTTCAGTGACTCCTCTTCCTGAAATAATTTTTCCTGCTTTTTGCTCATTTCATTCTTATATATCTGATTTCACTCTAACTTGACTCTTTCCAGAGGCCCATTCTATCTAATCCAATACCAACCTGTTTATTCTTTTAGATACAGGACAATGATTTCGTCATGGAATTAGCCTCAAACACGCTAATCATTTATCACTGAGCTATATCCAAGTTCAGGCTACCCTTGAACTTATACTGCTCCTATTGGTTTCTTTGTGGTTGATTATACAGGCCTGCCTCCCAGCCCAGCAATTAGTAGAATATATTTATGATTCTGTTACAAAAATGATTCCATACAGACATCACTTCTAAAAACAAGCATCAGAAACAAATAAGGGTGCTCCCTGCCAGGCCTGAGGACCTGAGTTCCATTTCTAGGACCTACACGGAAGGAGAAAATCAACTCCTTCAAGTTGTCCTCAGACCTCCACACTTGCAATGAGACATGAGTGAATTTGCCCACCTTTGCATGCATGTGTATACACACACAAATGAATTTTTATGAATAAAACCCTACTATCTAAACCTCATAAAAACATACATACAAGATGGGCAGTGGTGGTGCATGCCTCTCATTCTATCACTCCAAGGCAGAGGCAGGTGGATCTCTGTGAGTTCAAGGCCAGCCAGGTCTATAGAGCTCGTTCCAGGCCAGAGCTGTTGCAGAAAAACCCTGACCAAAAAAAAAAAAAAAAAAAAAAAAAACCACAAAAACCAAAAACACCCCCCCCCAAAAAAAACCCAAAACGAATGAAAACAAAAATCATACTTCCTTTCCCACAGTAGCAAGACTGGCAGAAAACTGTATAAGCTTTAAAACATTTGACATGACCTACCTGAGGCGGTTTCTCTGAAAAGGCAGTGGCCATAAGCAGTAATGGTGATTCCAAGGAGATCGTGTCTCTTATTCACAAGCCCAGGATAGGCAGTCCCTCTGTTCAAACACTAGCTGGCAGCTTTTCTTTACGGCTGCCTGATTTCCCTCCTATTTGATGTCACCTTCCCTCATTGTTTCAACACTCACTCTCATGTTTACCTTTGGAAGCCTCTCTGAAAAGTTTAACAGCAGAAAAAGACCTGCTCACACTCCTACAAGTTAAAGAGATCTGGAGCCCAGACAGCTATTTTGGCTCTCTCTTCTATCTTAGCTTAACATTTAGGCAAGAGAATGGAATGAACATATCAAGTAGGCCTGTCTATAGCAACTTTTTTATTCCTTCATGAAAAATTACATTTTTTAGTCAGAAAATTCTATTTTTTTTTTTGCTTTTTTTTGTCCCCTCCCTTCGCCCCCACCCCCCCTTCAGAAAATTCTATTTTTTGATGCTGACAGTATTCATATATCACTTAAAATTACTCCTCTGGTTGTGACTATTTCCAAGAATTTTAAATTGTGTATAATTTTATACAACAAATCTTATGACATAAGTAAGTTTAAGAAAACATGTAATACCATGCAATCAAAGCAAACTATCAGCAGAAAGATGCTCACCAGAAATCGTTACCTTTATGGCTGTGCATGCATTTTCACTTTCCGTCCACAGGTCCTGTTCATAGTAATATAAGCCATCGTTAATCACTTCAGCAAGTTCTGATGTAATGTTTGCTTGTGATGTAAGGGTGCCTGTTCGATCGCCTCCATGGTGCTTTCTCATATAATGTGGTGTCTGAGTCACAATCAAAATCTTGTTTAAATCTTGGTCATCAATTTCAAAATCTGAGTCACCATCAGACCAATCATTGACTGTCATTTTCCTTCTTTCTGTATGTTCCATCTCTTCATCAAACAAAAAGTCACGTTCTTCTTGTTCTGGGTCTGGAAAGGTTAGTTGACTTGATGTCTCTTCAAGTATAGATATTGATTCCTAAAGAAACAAGGTAGCTTGATATATATATAAATATATCAGATATGCATGTATATCAGATATATATGTATGCACACATGTACTTTGTAAAAACCCTTTTTCTTTTAGGACAAATGTTGTATACAAGTAGGCAAATTCTAATAGAAAGCTAAGCAGTATTGTTTTGGATTAACTGGAGAAAACACAAGGTTGAGTAAAAGAATTGATGCAGACTCCCTGGAGTGGTCCCTAGATCATCTACAACATAGCAGTCTTGAAGGACACAACTTCAATTTTTATAAAACCTTGGGGGAAAAAATCCATGTATGATAAACAGAAAACTCATTATACTCAACCAAGGCACACATTTCATTGGAGTTTGTAAACTTACCTTTAATGTGACTGGGGATGGAGGATGCCTCTCTTTCACGTCTACCCAGGGTTCTGAGTCCAGGTCAGGCAGGCTGGCAGACAAACCTCTCAACATCACTCGGAGAGTACTTGTTTCAGTATTGTTCTTTGGGCTCAGTGGACTTCTAATTCTTGGAGAGTTTGTGGCAGACTCTAAAATTTTAAATCAGTTCTGCAATTAAAATACTGGTTCCTCTTTCCTATAAACTCAATTTCATTTTGCCTTAATTTGGATTTTCCTGCACAAAACATAATAACCAATTTCAAAATCTTCCCATGATTTTCAAATATAAAAGGCTTGCAAGATCTACTCCAAATATTCAAAAGGAAAATCATCAAATGAAAGAATGTTACCAACACTTACACAGAACATCGCATTTGTTATAGCTTCAAGAGCACCAGTGAATCGCCAATTAAAAGCCTGCACATTGAACTACAGAATGTCAGCTGCTAGTAAAGCCACAGGTAGTCTAAATACACATATTTCCTGACAGTAGCCAGTACTCCTATACCCACATTGCCTGCATTAAAGACAGTGTGTCCATTTACTTCATGCCTCATGTTAAACACTGCAACACACATGCCACCACAGTAACGCACACAAATCCACAATAACATTTCAAAGATTCAGAATTTAAAAGACCTTTTTGGGGGGTTGAAAAATGATTCAATTGATAAGAGTTGCTCTTTTTAGGTCTCAGTATCTACATGACACCTCACAACAAACTGTAACTCCAGTTTTAGGGTTAGGATGACTGACTCCCTCTTCTGACCTCCACAAGCACCAGATATACACATGGCATACATGTATGCATACATGCAAGCAAATAAAAACAGTAAAATCTTTCTTTACCTTCCTTTTCTATTAATTTTAATCAAAATAAACTCTATTAAATCTAAATTGTTTTTCAAAGGTTTAAAAATCACTTAAGTGCCTTTTTTTTTTTCCAAGACATAATTTTCACTTGGAGCCTGACTTAGAACTTGCACTCTATAGACCAGGCTGGGCTCAAAGTCAGAGATCCCCTGTCTTTGCCTCCCAAGTGCTGGGATTAAAGGCACGCACTACCACAGCTATTTAAATTACAATTTCATTCCTAGGTCAGAAGAAAACCTGGAATATCTTAATAGAAGGAGCCATTATGGGATTAAGGATACGCCTTCTCCCCAATTAAGACTCCTAGCAATAGTGGAGAGGGTGCCTAAACTGCCCTTCCCCTGTAATCAGCTAGGCAAATACCCTAACTGTCGTAGAACCTACATCCAGTAACTGATGGAAGCAGATACTGAGCTCCTGGCTTCAGATGAAGACAGGGAGGAGGCGTCATATGAGTAAAGATCATGATGGGCAAAGTCAGAGAAGGCTGGCCTCAACAGGTAGCTCACGGACTCTCAACTGACTGCTGGGGAAACGGCAAGGCTCAAAATTAGGTCTTCTGAATGTGACAGTTATGTGCCTTGATCTGTTGGGGGAGAGATGCTTGGCAATGGACCCAGGACTTATTTATCCCAGGTGCCTGAACTGGCTTCTTGGAGCCCATTAACTATGGCGGGATACCTTGCTCAGCCTTGACATGGGGAGGAGGTGCTTAGTCCTAACTCAATTTGGTATTCCAGACTTTGTGACTCCCCAAGGGAGGCCTTACTCCCTCTGAGGAGTGGATAGGGGTGGCGGGGGGGGGGGGGTAGATGGAGGGACAAGAGAAGGGGAGGAAGGGGAACTGGGGCTAGTTTGTAAAATTAAAATAATTTTAAATAAAAAGATTTAAAAAAAACTTTAAGGGTGAATGTTATATGAAAGCTGAAACAGAGCCTTTTACTTACTAAAAGCACAAAGCAGGAATATGTGTGATGAGGGTTGCAGCATTTATTTCCATAAGCATGCTAGAGTTGGATTTGGTATCCTCCCCCTATGATACATGGATGCAGTAATCATCAGATCGCTGTTATTTTTAAAGAAGCAATTTGATTTAGAATAGAAAAGTCTCCAGAATATCCCAAGCAATGCAAGCACACAGATAAAGGGAGGTCTTTGCATTTGATACCCAAAACCACAAAAAAAGTTTGTTCAGGGCTGGAGAGGTGGCTCAGTGGTTAAGAGCACTGGCTGCTCTTCCAGAGGTCCTGAGTTCAATTCCCAGCAACCACATGGTGGCTCACAACCATCTGTAATGAGATCTGGTGCCTTCTTCTGGTGTGCGGGCAGAATGTTGTATACATAATAAATAAAACCTTTAAAAAAAGTTTATTCAATATAATACACTCTAGTTATAAGGAGCCAAGAACTGGAAATGGGGCTAATATGCTAAATGAGCAAAGATTTATATTAGCCATGTTAATAATAATGTCACTATATTAAATAAAAATATCTATGACAATATTACTGAAATTAAGTTAAACTGCAAAATTGGTGTTTTTGTTCTGTTTCATTTATAGACAGTCTCACTGTGTAGCCCTGCTGGCCTAGAACTTACTAAGTAGACCTGGAACTCACAGTCATTGGCCTCCCTCTGCTTGTCTTAGGACTGTAAAGGTGTATATCAACAACCTGACAAATAATTTCAAGGCTACTAAAAACTTTGAATTTATATGTAGGGTTCATATATCCTTCCTGGGACATTGTTGCTCTATAACATTCTCCATAAACAGCTCATTTATCACCAATTTACCGATAAAACCAGTACAAAGGAAACAAAGAGGTTATACTCTTTCACACTGATAAGAGTATAGGAGAACTGTTATTCTAATACTAGGAAATATTTAGACAATGACCGAAGTTTTAAAAGAACACAAAGAACCACTATCTTGTTAACCACGGGGATGATTTAGTTCCTTATATAACTATCACTGAACTGCATATATAGCTAAGGTGTAAATGTCAGAACAGTACTGGAGCCATAGTACACATAGCAGGAAAATCAAAATTGTGGACTTTTTTTTTTTTTTTTGGTTTTTCGAGACAGGGTTTCTCTGTGGCTTTGGAGCCTGTCCTGGAACTAGCTCTGTAGACCAGGCTGGTCTCGAACTCACAGAGATCCGCCTGCCTCTGCCTCCATAGTGCTGGGATTAAAGGCGTGTGCCACCACCACCCGACTTCAAAATTGTGGACTTTTAATGTTTATTTTTATTTGGGTATGGGTACCACCTGTGTGTGGGTACCTGACAAGACCAGAAGACAGTGCTGGATACCCTGGAGCTAGAATAGTAAGAAGCAGTGAGCTGTACTTACTCCAGCTCCAGTAGTTTAAAACTTGTGTATTAAACTTGTGTATTAAAACACAAGGTTAGTCTTCTTATACTCACCTCAGGGTTTATTATACAATCACATCTTCATGTCTCCTAGGCTTGTATTATGAGTGTACCATGGAGTGTTCTAGCATAGAAAACACTATGTACTGAGAAATGCAATGATAGTAAAATATTTGCCAAAGGAAAAGTTAGTACTATTAGAATGAAAGCTTCAAGGTGTTCACTTTATGCTTAAATTTACACTGAAGCCCTCTCATGTTTTCTGGAACCTTAATTTTTTTATAATTAAAATATTTCAGAGTACCTATTTTTAAAAAGCTAAAATCAAAATTTTGAGTAAGCTTTGGAGTTTCTGACATTACTTCACATAGATAAAAGTGGTTTAGACACATACCTTGGCTACAATTGGTGAATTTACCTTTGCTGATTTTTGTATTAAATGAAAAATATCAGCCTGGCTCTCCAAAGACAAACGTATGTATCTAGTGTGTTTTTTTTTCCTGCTGTGGGACGACTGCAGTTCTGAGTAATGAGGAACTAAGAACCTCGACAAAAGTTTTCAGGAAAAGCCCTCCAGCCTATTCAGTAGCCATTAGGCCCTCAAAGGTCACAAGCTGACCGTACACCGCACCCACAGCAAACCCTGCATTCCAGAAGTCATCTTACCAGTCTCATAATCAACATTTTGTGGTGATTAAGATCTTCTGCTCAGTGGCAATGCCAACCCATGTTACACAATTCAACCTCCAAAGAGGAAAAAGTAGATATTTAAATTTCTGTGATGAAAAGGATCAATTATGTTAATATTTTACCATACAAATGGCACAGAATATAATCAAGTTATCAAGATACCATAATTTGGAATTAAGGGGCATTAGATAAAAGCTTCACTCGACCTTTACTCCACCTAGTTACATAAGGTGATCTATACACCCTACCTTATTTCTTCTCCTGTACATAGTGACAGACTACTTCTTCAAGCAGCCTACAAGTAGACTAACGAGGTCATAACGTGACAATTCAGAGGAAATGGTGATGGACAGAATTGCTCCTATGAGCTAATGTGGGTCAGCATGTTTCTATCAACATCCCAAATTCCCTTATTTACTATCTATCAGCTCTTTGTATAATCTAAGGAATCTGATATTAATGTGACATCTATATTGACTTGTTTGTATGAATATGAAAACATGTCAAAAAGTAAAATGTACCAAACATTTTTTATTCTTGCAATTTTATTAATAATACACAAATGGTTAATGGAAAGGTAACTTGACTGACCCACCTTAGCTATCTTGTGGAAAAAATACTTTGTATAATGCCAACATTCCCAATAATTGTTCATAAGGTAGTTAAAATATCATCTTAAATCCCAAGATTACAGCTATCTTGTGGAAGAAGTAGTTTCTATATTATACAACTTCCCAACTAATTGTTCATAGGCTGGTTAAAAAGGACCCCAAGTTTACACAACAAATCTTTCTTTTTTTTTTTTTTAAATTTATTTATTATGTACACAATATTCTGTTGGTGTGTGTGCCTGCAGGCCAGAAGAGGGCACCAGACCTCATTACAGATGGTTGTGAGCCACCATGTGGTTGCCGGGAATTGAACTCAGGACCTTTGGAAGAGCAGGCAGTGCTCTTAACCGCTGAGCCATCTCTCCAGCCCAACAAATCTTTCATAGTTATTTGTTAATCATTAAGTATAGAGATCTAAATTTCACTTTTCTTTAAAAACATACCCTAGTAATTGTAGAGAGAAAAAATTATGAGTATAAAAGATCTGAACAGAGATATAACTTTGGGGCACAAAACATCTGAAACTTTCAGATTGTACAGAAACTAGTTCTTTGTAACAATGAGTAATAAATTCTATGCACTGTGTGCAATTAAAATTAAAATACCTTTATAATAGAATTAAGTCATATGGTGTTTTAAAGGAAAAAAGGGATTATTTTGATTTGACCATTACTCTTCACTGATAGGCAGTGTATTAGCTACCTTTTTATCACTGCAACAAAACATCTGACAAGCAACTTCAGGGAAGAAGGATTTATTTTGGCTCACAGTTTGAGGGGTTGAGTCCATGATGGCAAGGAAGACATGGTGATTGATGGGAACATGAGGTGGCTGGTCACACTGCGTCTACAGTCAGGAAGCACAGAGAGATGAATGCTGGTACTCAGGCTAAGCATCCAGCCCATGTTTAGGATGGCTCTTCCCTCTTCAGATAAACCTCTCTGGAAATGCCCTCACAGACATATCCAGTCAGGCTGTCAATGAAGGTTAATCACCACAAGTACATTCCTTTGTCACCTTGAATCTCAAACAAACCACTTTTAAACCATTACATTTAATCTCCGATCCCCATATGCTCATAAAGCAAAATGAATTCAGTCTCACTTCAAAAGTCTCAACAGTCTTTAGCTGTCCCAACAGTGTTCAAAAGTCCAACGTCTCTTCTGAGATGCAAGGCAAACTCTTAATTGTGAGTCTCTATAATTTCAGAAAACAAGTTACATAGTTCCAATGTACAATGGCACAGAGTAAACACCCCCATTCCGTTGTAAAGGAATGGCGTATAGCAAAGGAAGACTGGACCAAAGCAAGACCCAAGTCTAGCAGGCAAACACTAAACGTTATAGCTCCATGCCCATCATCTGGGGCCTGTGATACTATCATCTGGGTTCCAGTGACCACGGGCAGCTCCACTCCTGCAACTTCGTCGCTTGAAGCATAAACAGCCTCTCTCATGGGATGACTCTACTCCTCTAGTTTTCCTTGGCAGATGTTCCACAATTCTGGAGTTTCCAATAGCTAGGAAGTCTGCTTTGTAACTTAACCCTCACAGCTTCAAACAATGGTGTCTCAGAATCTCTTTAGCCACACAGTGGGCTTCCGGTGTAAATCTCCATGACCCTGTGTCTTACATTTTAAATGCATACTAAACTAGCATGGAGTGGATAAAGCATTCAAGTGCTACTGGCAGATTGGAGAGTTATCTGCACCCCTCCTAACACCGCTGTAAGTGGCCTTTGTACAACTTTGTTACCAAACCAGGTGAACATTTCATTTCGGAGTTTACATAGCAAGGAACCCCATCGGCTCTTCTTTCAAATCAATGTCCATTTCCACAACTTAGAAACTTCCAAGTTTTACCCACACTGGTGCAGTCTTAGTGTACACCCTGCTTGATGGCAACTTCAGATGACACACCCCCTACCTATTTCCCCAACTGCACATTTCCCAAACTTTCTGCTTTCTCCTGTTATAGATCTCAAAAGGGCAGTGATGCTATCTTAAAACTGCCTTTGCCAAACAAATTGCAAATCACTCTATGACATTTTCAGGAATGGACATTCTTCATCAGAAGAAAACACAAATAGCCTTTGGCTCAGCTTCCCCCAAAGTCCTTGCCCCTCGCTGAAAACTCCTTAGCACAATGTTTACTTTCCACCTTTTCATTGATACACTGGTCTCCCACAAGCCCAGAATGGCCCACTAAGCTCTACTTACAGTGTTCTAAGGGTACTCTTCCCTTCTAAAAGCCAGTTTCAAATGCCTACAAACCACACGGTCAGGATTTTCAAGTGACAGTTCTACTCCTCAGTACCAACCTTCTTTATTAGTGACTTTTCTCATTGCTGTGACCAAATTCCTGACTTATGATGAGATGCATAGGCAGGCAGTGCTTTCATGTATGTATGTCAATGTATGAAATACAGTTTTGAGACCAGCCACATGGCTCAGAAAGTAAGGGCACTTGCTGTGCAAATCTGACCACCTGAATTTAATGCCTGAATCCCACAGTGGAAATAAAGAACTCTCAAATGTTGTCCTCTTACCTCCACACACACACACACACACACACACACACACACACACACACCATGGCACACATGTGCCCACACTCATATCATATACACACATATCATGTATACACAATAGTAATAAATAAAACAATAAGAAAAGCCCTTAAATAACAATCTTAAAGCATAAAATGCCCTCATTTATTTAACTTAAATTTTTTACCCCTTAAGTATTCACATTAATACATCTTATAGTACATGTGAAATAGGACAACATGTGAGTTATGCAAAGTATACTATATTAAAGAGCAAGTCAAATAGCAAAGGACCTAACAATTTTGGAAATGCTACTCAATCCTCTCTTTTTCTGCTTTATTGATCTGGGCAAAGTAATAAATGCCTGGAAACAAAAGATAGAATTTGCAGTATTTCCCCAATGATAACAATGAACTTTCCCACCATGAATGAAGTAGCCCGTGCAGCCTAAGCTAATGACATAGAAAGGAGAAGCTCCTACAGTAACGACAGCAGTCCTCTGGTCTGTCATCATTATCGTAAAGGTGGTTATCTCCACTGCAGGTTGGCCCAACCTTCTCCACAAGGGGGTGGGCGTGGACGTTCTTGCACAGAAGACAGTATGGTCACTCTCGCTTCTGCAGCACGATTTGCTCTCATATTTACATGGTATTTCAGGGAGTCACCTACTCCACTGTACATTCCGATCATATGACATCCAAGAGCATCAGTAGATCATCACCCTGACTGAAAAAAGGTTAAGCACACATATTTTTCCCAAGAGCAATTATCTTAAAATGAACTATTTAAAAAAAAAAAAAAAAAAAAAAAAAAAAAAAAAAAAAAAAAAAATAAAATAAAGAAATAAAAAAAAAAGGACTTAACACAAATGTAGTTTTTGGAAACTCAAAAGAACCAGGTTAAAGAAAAATCCCAATTCTATTTTAGAATATGGGTTATTTTCTATTTTCAAGACAAGATTAAAGTACATTACTGACAAAAGTAAAGGAAGGCTAGCCCACTCTTGATCACAAATTTTGGCTCTTTTGGTTTTACATGGGGAAAAGTGGCACTATACATAATCATTTAGTAGAATTAAAAGAAGATAGAAAGAAAGCCCAAAAGATAACACAGACAAAAGCTATGATCAAGAAATATCAATAGAACTTTACCTATGTTCTGAATAATTACAGTCTAGCTGGGAGATAACATAAGTAGAATTGGGAGGACCAGCAGTCATTTGCTTAGCTTTAGTTTCCCCATGAAAGCTCAATAAACTACAAATAGATAGGCAAACTCAAGCAGCCCACTGTTACACTGTTTGCACTAGAAGAAAAGCAGTTACCTGTATGGGAGCCAAAGGCCTGCCCTGGTATGAACTCCGGACAATCAATCAACTGAGAAAAGTCTGTTTGTGGCACATTTCGTGGAGGAGGGCCTGGGATTGGCCATTTTTCTGGTTCTATCTTTTTCCTCATTTTCTCATCCACAATTTCTACTTCTGTGCTATCCTTCAGTGCCTGAAATAGACAATTTAGGCTGTTAAAGTGGCATTCAGAAGGTTTTAGTTATATGCCTTATACTTCTAAACTGAAAATTAAAAAGCTTCAAGTTAGTTGACTGTAATACAGTTAATGACTTTAAAAATAACCATGAATTGTGACAGGAATAGAATAAATTTTTTAGGGATATTGGCCTAAAACTATAATCCCGGTGGTCAGGTGGCAGAAGCAAGGATTGTGCCAAGTTTGAGGCCTTTTGGTCTACACAGCAAGCTCTGGGCCAGACCCAGTTTCAAAAACCAAAACCAAGGCTGGGCGGTGGTAGAGCACACCAGCACTCAGGAGGCAGAGATAGGCAGATCCCTGTGAATTTGAGGCCAGCCTGAT
This sequence comes from Alexandromys fortis, assembly GCF_014885135.2. NCBI lineage: Eukaryota > Metazoa > Chordata > Mammalia > Rodentia > Cricetidae > Alexandromys > Alexandromys fortis. Next base: position 9,554,215 of record NW_026067911.1, on the reverse strand, counting down.
CGACAGAGTGAGTTCCAGGACAGGCTCCAAAGCTACACAGAGAAACCCTGAGGCAACAAAACCAAAAATAAAGAAAGCTGGGCAGTGGTGGCACACGCCTTTAATTCCAGCACTTGGGAGGCAGAGACAGGAGAGTCTCTGTTGAGTTCAAGGCCAGCATGGTTCCAGGACAGGCTCCAAAGCTACAGAAAAACCCTGTCTTGAAAAAACAAACAAACAAGAAAGAAAGTAAGTAAATAAATAAATAAAAATAAAACTCAGGAAGTGGGGATAGGGGCTAAACAGTGGTAGATGAAGTTCTCCTAGTCATTCTAGGCTAGGTAGTGTGCTTGAGGCTAGGCTGGGCTATATGAAACCCTGTGCTGCCCAAATGCAGCTGTCAAAAAAAGTAAGCGAACAAAGGAGGCTTAAGATGTAGCTCACTTGATAGAGCACTTCCTAAAACGACAGATGCCACCATGTCTGGTGACTCATGCTTATAATTCCAGCACTCAGGAGGTAAGGGCAAGAGGATGAGGCGTTGAAAGAGTGTTCAAAGTTACATATTCTGATATGAGCTCAAGACAAGACCCCACCTAAAGAGGAATATACAAAAAAGAAATCTCACAGACTGTCAAGAAAATAGGTGACAAGTCCTGGAGAGATGGCTAGGGGGTTAAAAGTACTGGCTGCTCTTCCATAGGAATTGGGCTGGATTCCTAGCACCCACATGGTAGCTCAAAACTGTCTGTAACTCCAGTTCCAGGAGATATAACACCTTCACATCAATGTACATAAAATAAAATTTAAATAAAACATAAAAGAAAACAAGTGATTGATTACTGGTCAAAGATGAGACAAAAACTGTTTGTTACTGATCCTATATAGAAAACAACCTGTGGTTTTCACACATAAGGTAGAAATCAAATTTAAATTATTCACAATTGATGCCTTCTTTAAAAAAAAAAAAAAGGTACAGAGTACATACACACCAAGGGCCAGGCAAGATGATTCATGCCCATAATCTCAGCACTAAGGAGGCTGAGTAGGAGGATTATTTATTACCTTATGTCAAAGAAACAAGCAAACAAACTAAGTATATGCAAACAGTTCAAGTAAAGATCTAAAACTGGCTGGGTGGTGGTGGTACATGCCTTTAATCCAGCACTTGGAAGGCAGACGCTTTGAGGCCAGCCTGGTCTATAAGAGCTAGTTCCAGGACGGGCTCCAAAGACAGAAATCCTGTCTCGGGAAAGGAAGGAAGGAAGGAAGGAAGGAAGGAAGGAAATCCTGTCTCGGGAAAAGAAAGAAAGAAAGAAAGAAAGAAAGAAAGAAAGAAAGAAAGAAAGAAAGAAAGAAAGAAAGAAAGAAAGAAACAAACAAACAAAGAAACAAACAAAGAAAGAAACAAAGAAAGAAACAAAGAAAGAAAGAAATCCAGAAATGATATTTTTATAAAACCCAAAAAGCATGACAAATTGACCTAAACAAGATCCCGTACACAATAATTTAGGATATCCAACATTCTCATTAGCTGATCAACTGGGTATTCTTCTTCATGATAGAGTTTAAGAAAAAAATTCATGGTGGTGCACACCTCAAGGAGGCAGAGGCAGGTAGATCTCTGTGAGTTCTAATACAGCTAGGACTACAGAGACCTTGTCTCAGAAGAAGAAAGGAGAAGAACGAAGAAAGAAGAGGAGGGGGAAGGAAGGAGGAAAGAGAAGGCAAGGCGGCACTGGGCTAATGAGGCATCTTAGCTGGTAAAGACACCTACCACCAAGACAGAGGACCTGAATTAAGTCCATAAAGCCCAAAGTACCAACTCCTAGAAATTGTCTTCTGACACACATATACACCACGGCTAACCTTCAACATTCATCTACATGCAAAATAGATGTCTGTTTGGCTTTTTAACAGAGTTAAAGTACTGGGGCTGGAGAGATGGTTCAGTGGTTAAGAGCACTGGCTGCTCCTCCAGAGGTCCCATGTTCAATTCCCAGCAACCATATGGTGGCTCACAACCATCTGTAGTGGGATCTGAAACCCTCTTTCGGGTTTTAGTTGTACATGCAGATAAAGCATTCATATGCATAAAATCAAACAAAAAAATTCTTTAGTACTGGGATATGTACCTATGAGAACCTGAGAAGAAAGGATTGAGTAGCTGCAAATTAAGTAGATACAGAAAACAGGGTTTAAGATTAAACAACATAAGGTTAAACAGCTGGTAAACTACAGATCCAGGCAGGATTAATTGTATCTAAGGCATATATCAATAGCAAGAAAGTTATGAGAGAAAAAACAAAATGAAAGTTGAGTGTAGGATTTCACATCTGTAATCCCAGTACTCAGGAGGCTTGACGCAGGACTTCTGTGAGTTTTTAAGGCCAGTCTGGGCTACGTTTTTAAGGGAAATAAACCTGATTCATCATGTTTACCTACGTAGACACAGACGATCATAAATCAAAACATGTTCACATAAAGATCATATTTTTTATTCATCATTTTCAAATTGTCAGAGGACAACTTGCATGAGTAGGTAGTGGCCCACTTCTCTTTTATCTTTTTTACTCCTGGCATGAACCTAGGACCTCGTGTACATTGGCCAAATGCTCCTACCATTCATCTCTTTAACACTATTTTTCAGGGCAGTTTTTGATTCCCAGGAAAAGGGAATATAATTTAGATTCTTTTTAAATGAATATTTACCTCCAAGATGAGATTAAGGTTTGTGGTGAGAGCTCGCACACGGTGAAAACCAGCAATCAGGGAAATAGGCAGGAATCCCTGCTCATCCATCTTTCTGCGAAGAAAGAAGTCCCGCTCCAAGTTCTCTGTGCTGAAGTAATACTCACTAAGAAAGGAGAGGACATGAGTTCATTCACTCATTTGGCAACATAGAGATATACCCACTGCTTACAACAACTGATACCCAAATTTTTTCCTATGCTTAATAATACCTACTATCTTACAGGTTAAGGCAAAATATACATATATAACACAACACAGCACAAATATGAGACCAAGCAAAAACCTGGTTAATTGACAGTTTCTCTTATACACAAGCATAAACAGAATATTAATTAAAATTTAACACTATCTAGAATAGCTTCACTTAAGTCTAACAAATTAAAAGCTAATTTTAAAATCCATTTGTTGATGTTGTTGTTTGGAATCCAGCCCTATACATGCTAGATAACAGGAAAATCTACAGTCCTGGATTTTTCAATTAGTCAATCACTGAAAGATTCCATTACAAAGACATCTCCATCTGCTTCATTTAAACACCAAATAACAAAAGATAAACACCAGTTTTACTGCCTCCCAATTTATTCCCAATCACTGGGGAAAACAGTGCACTTGAGAGTGTCTTTGGTTCATACGCAAACACAAGGAACTTGAGTTTGTCTTTTTAACCTAAACTGACAACACGATGACTTTTGGACCTTTTGCAACCAGCACACAGTTAAGTTAAAAAAAACCACAGTTACACTTATATATCCATAAATATGACTGCTCCTAGAAGCCCAGGATTTGGTCCTCAGCACTTTGAAAACAAAGGGAAGAATGAATATAAAATAGCTGAGAAAGAAATATCAAAGACTTCACTGAAGTCCATGGAGTAAAAATGCAGACAATGCTTAGATAACTCAGGGTTAGAAAAGTGTAGACCAACTAACCAATCCCTAGACAGAAAGTAAGCAGAAACTGTCAATATGACCGAAGACTATAAACCTCGATATAAAGATATGAGAACCAAAAGAAAATATATTTAATAAAGGAATTTGGAAATCATACATTTAATGTACAGCGGCCACATAATAAAATGAGAGTAAGATTCTAAAGACAAAGACCAGGATCCCAGACAGGAGAAAGTGAAACCCATGGTGACATAGCGTAGCTGGCAATCCTACAGCTTCTCAAGACCTGAGGAAGTTCAAGAGGCAGCAAGTTAAGAAAACACACACAATTTCACATTGTTTTAGTGTAAAACTCCATTATACCTTTGGATACTTAAGACAAATTCTAATCTGAGAGAACTAAGCACCTCTAAATAGCAACTAGTTTGGGGCTATTATTACACTTGTGGGAGACGAAAAGTTATCCTACCATTAAAACATAGGACATCTGAATTTGTCTTGTGTGATATTCAGTCAAAGTGCATCTCAGCAACATTAATAAATCATTTGCTCTAAATAATGAAAAAAACAGAGTTGTACATTCTGAGTTTTTTGTTTTTGTTTTTTGAGACAGGGTTTCTCCGTAGCTTTGGAGCCTGTCCTGGAACTAGCTCTTATAGACCAGGCTGGCCTCAAACTCACAGAGATTCACCTACCTCCTCCTGAGTGCTAGATTAAAGGTGTGTACCTTTAATTTAATTTAATAAAAATTCTGATTTTTATTGCACTTCAAATAACTAATCACAGTGCCTCGGAAGCTTGAAATGACTGAGATTACTAAACCTGGGACAGTATACCTGGCATTCATGCAGTCACAGGTTAAAATTGTACTAAGATGCAAATTCCTTAAATGAGTAATAAGCTTCCCTTTAAATGCAATCCACTGAAGACCAAACTACATAAGTAAATCTACAAATCATTATTAGCTATAGTCTATGCTAGATTACAAACATACAAATCTCTAGATCGGAATGACCAAAGATTCTGTCCTCCCGCCCCCCAAAAATTATCAGTGTTAAAATTTAACCCAGTATGATGACGAGATAGCACTTGGGAAGTTGAGGCAGGAGTTTGAAGCAAGCCTCGACTCCATTAATGTCTATAACAAAAAGAAAAATAAATTAATAAAAACTTTAATGTATTATTGATATAAAATTTCCATTTAGGTGATTGAGACTATCCATTAGGAATAGTGAAGTATGTTAATTTAAAATTTATTTCAGGCCAGGCGGTGGTGGTGCACGCCTTTAATCCCAGCACTTGGGAGGCAGAGGCAGGTGGATCTCTGTGAGTTCGAGGCCAGCCTGGTCTACAAGAGCTAGTTCCAGGTCAGGCACCAAAAAAACCCTGTCTCGGAAAAAAAAATTATTTCAGCTACCTATTTATTAAGCTTTGTTGGTTAGGGTGTGGTACTAATAAAACATACTTAACACCAAAGAACAATGAAAACTTAAAAAAACAAAAAGCGAACCCAAACTCAAACAGATCACTTCTCTAAGTACAAGACTAGAAACACAGTCCACAGCATGACTCCTCAAAGCCACAGCTCCACTGAGCAGACTAAGAACCAGCTTCCCTGAGACTGCACAGATGTTTGCCAAATCCCTGCCTGAAGTCCCTGAAACAAAAAGAGAAGTCAAGACTAACGTCTGACACTTTTTGCTCAGTGTCCTTGGGAGTCCTACCTTAGCAGCTCTGCATTCTACACTGTATGCCCAGAAACTCCTCCCTCACTCGCATGAGCACAGTGGAGGCCGATGTCCTGACATGGAGTTGCATGTTTGTTCACTGTCAGGTCTCAGAAGGGACCTAGCAGTAAGAGTTACAAAAAAGACAGGAATAATGGGATGAAGTTGACTGACACTTTCTGGCCATAAAAAGGCCCTTTTCCTGGCCAGTTTTGTGTCAGCCCTAACAAAGGAAGCAAGAAGCAAGTTGCTCTGCACCCAGAGTCCATCTCATCTACCACCATGGTTACCAAAGGTGCCTGGCTGGTGTCAATGAAGAAATTAATTTCTAGTTACAGAGGAGGATCCAGTTTCTTTTTTAAAACTGACTATTTTTTAGATGCTCATGCACTTTCAGAAATAGTCCTTTTCCTTTACCATTCCAGATTTTAAAAAAAAATAAGATTTTATCCAGTTTTGTTACACAAGTCATTTGGTTTTTCTTTTCTCGTTATAAAGATATCATCCAAAGACACAAAATGTATATTTGAAACAAGCAGAGGGCTGGACAAACAACTGTTATGGAGACGTCAGGTCTGAACTAAAACATTCATTTAATAGATGTCATAAAGAAATAACAACACAGGATAAAGAGCTTAAAAGATTAAAAAAAAAGACAATATAGAAATCAATTGCTATGAAAAACTAAGCCATTGGAAGTGCTTCTATTGTTATTTTTATATGAGACAGAGTTTTGTTCTGCATCTCATAGAAATTCTGCTTCAGCTCCCCAGTGCAGGAGTTACAGGCATGCACTACCACATCTAGCTCGTTTACAAATGCTAATATAAACATCTATTTGCAAATGAGATAAGTTTTAACTTCAAATAATATGTAGGCATATTTTTGTAATATTTACTCATTATGTAATGATATTTTAACTATTCTTAGGAAAATGACGAGAACATGGGAAAAAAATCTGTAGATACTTATTTTGTCACTGTTTTCTAGGAAACAAAAAACTCACTCTCTAACTTTTATTATTACACTTTTAGAACTGTGATAAAATAGTCAAAGATATAAGTTTGCTACAGAAACAGACATCACTGCCATCCTAGTGTACACAACTTACATCTGGCGCTTAATGTACTCTTTAAGCAGTGTCTCTTCCACAGGATATACCTGCACACCTGTGCCATCGTCGTAGTAATACATCATGCTGGTGTTAAGCTCTGTGGGAAATGGCTGATCAGTTCTTTCCCCTGGCTCTCGATAACCATAGGAATAATCAAAGTTCACTGGACACAAAGTAAAAGAAAGGTGATCACAAGTTAAAAAATAAGTAACTCATAAATGTAAAGAGAAATCCAAAATGAACAAGTTTAAACACAAAACCAAAATAATCAGTAGAAACATTATCCTGAGTACAGTTACTGGGTCCCATGTGGTAGAGAGGATCAACTCTGCATTTGTCCTGATTTTCACATGCACACCACGGTGCACTCACCTAAACACTCACACACAAAACACACACACACACACACACACACCTAGCATAATACAGGGTAATATGGAAAAATGAGAAAATTTGCTAACTTTTTTCAAAGAACATCTAATTTAACGGAAAAAAAAAAATCTCATATCATACATCTAGGGTTTCCTCGACCCCGGCCTCTTCCGCGGCCCCGGCCTCTTCCGCGGCCTCTTGCAGAACCTCGGATGGTGCCACCCTCACTTCTCACACTCGATACTTCATCTTGATCATCTCTCTTTTCTCTATCCCGTCTCCAACCTTAAAATTAGATAGTTTTTTAACATTTAAATTTGCAACATAGTAATTACCTTCCACCATCTTTTTCCTCTTTGGATTTTATAGTATTTTTTATTTATTCTTTGATAATTTCATGTGTTTACAATGTATTTTGATTGTAGTCATCCTCTACTTACCTCTTTGGGATTTTTTTTTTTTCCACACAAGGCCTCACTATGTAGCTGGGACTGGCATTGAATTCATAGATTTGCCTCCCAAGGAATGGGGATTAAAGCTGTTAACCACCAGGCCTGGCTTCCCATGGTGGGTTCTCAGATAGTGTCTGACTATTCATTCAGTCCAGGCTGGCCTTGAACTCTAAGATCTTCCTGCCTATGGCTTCTATGAAACAGAGATTATCAGGCAGGGTTTCTCTGTATCTCTGGAGCCTGTCCTGGAACTTGCTAAAAATGGTTGCACACACCTACAACCCCAGTTATTGGTATGGTGAGGTAGGGGAATTCTGAGTTAAGACCAATCTGGGCAACAATACCCAGTGAGATCTCATCTAAGATAGATATTTCTTTCTTAACCCAAAGTAGGCCTTATTTTACAGCACACCATAATAAACTCACAAAAAGTTTAATATTTAAACATTTTATAGAGTATTTGATGACAGCCATTGTTTGTGGTACACTTTGATTAAAGCATTTGGGAAACAGGCAGGTTGATCTCTGGTCTATATAGAGAGACCCTGGACCCGCAAAAAAGTAATCAAAGATTCTTAGTATTTTTAAGTTCAAATCCAATCATAAAAAAATTACAAAATCCAAACTAAAGAACAGCTGCTTAAAGTAATATTATTTTGCCAGAAATAGTGATGTATATCTTTATCCCAGGACTCAGAGAGGCAGAGGCAGGCCAATCTCTGAGTTCAAAGTAAACCTGGTCTACAAAGAATTCCAGGATAGCAATAATAATACTATTATCTTTTTAAAAAGATCAATGTCAGGAAAAACATGGCAAAAGAACTGTTAAAACAAGGATGGAGATTAAAGAGAAAGACAACTAAAGCAAAGTGTAATACCAAACCAAAAAGGGGGACACAGGACTACAAGCCCAGAGTGATGACATCTTTCTATCATCCTAGCATGTAGGAGGAGGCTGAGGCAGGAATATCACAAGTCTGAGGTCAGGCACATAAAAAGTGCCCAGCTAGTCCCATAGTGAGATCCTGTCTCAATATAAAATAAGATATAGAATTAAAATGAAACCAAAATTGGACAAAAAGTTATTGACAGTTACACTGCTAAAATTCAGCTTTGTTAAGTGCCATAATTACATTAAGGTATGCAGGGTTAGAGATGTGTCTGCAGTTTACTCTATACAGCTCCAATGATAAGCCCTAAAACTATGTTCATTCGAATATCATGGCACTCTTGAAACGACACTTACTTCGTATATCACTTTTCCTATTACTGTGAGCTGGCTTATTTGCTTCAGGTTGACATCTTGAGCTGTTCCGGGACCCAGGTCTTTCCTGGCTGTCTGGTCTCACATCATCTAAGTGTAGTGGTACCCATTTGTGCTTATTAGCTTGAAGAAACAAAACAAAATAATTTCATGACAATGTACAATTTTTATTAAAGCTCTGCAATTTTGAAAGCACTCTAAATTTTAATTAAAGATTCAGTTGTCTTTAAATGGATTATCTGTAGACTACCAAAACCTTTTTCATTCTTATAACTGATTGATTCTTGATAAGTTTGTATAGATACTTCAAGTAAAATAATAGCAAGTGAAAAGCCAGTAATTAAAAACAAATCAAACAAACAAATATGCGAGGGTCTCGGAAGGTAAGTTAGTAAAACACTTGCTGGCCAAGCACCAGGACCTGAGTTTTACCCCCAGCACCCACCTCAGATCAAGGCCTATGCCACTAACATTCAGGGATGGGGAGGTTGAGACAGGAAGATCTCCGGGGGTTGCTGGTCAGCAAGTTTCAGGTTCAGTAAGAAAACCCATCTCACACAAGACAGAGAGCACTGGCCTCCATACACATGTGCATCCACATCCACATATACACAAACACACAAAAACCATAAACAAAACCTTTGGTTTTAGAACACTGTCATAAGCAACCATTTGTTCAGTCTTACTGCTAAGTGGTTTCTCAAAGTTTGCAAGGAATAAGATGCTATTCTCTGACACTATATTTTTATAGTTATTATATTACAGCTATTACAGATACAATGAAGATGAGAGAATATGAGCAAAGTGGATCTGCATCTGAGAGGCTGAGGCAGGAGTAGGATTAAGTTCCAATCTATCCTGAGATACATGCCAAAAATCTAAAGAAAAACCAAAGTGGTTGTGATGTTAATTCCTTTTTTCTAGGACAGGGTCTCATTATGTAGTTCTGGCTGTCCTGGAACTCTCTCTGTAGACCCTGGTAACCATGAACTCAGGTCCACCTGCCTCTATCTAACTCCAAGTGCTGAGATTAAAGGCATGCGCCTCTACTGCATAGCACTGCTGTTAATTTCAATTGTCAACATGAAGGGATTTGGAATCACCAAGGGAGAGAGACTCTGGGCTTCTCTATAAGGGATTTTTTTTGATTCTGTTAATCAAGGTGTGCCTCAATTAACAGAGGCCAGCATGATTTTATGGGCTAGAGCATGGGAGGAAGCAGAGCAAAAGTTTCATGGCCTACTGCTTCATGACTGTGGTGAAATATAGACAGCTGCCTCAAGATCTTGTCTCCACCATGAAAGAAAATATCCTTTAATCATTTTCCTAAATAAATCATAGCATCAGGAAAATAGAAAGACCCTATCTGCATAAAAAGACAGAAGACGGGCATAGGTAGAAAGAGGAGAGGGCAGGAAAGGAGAAAGAGAAAAGAGATACAATCAATTGGCTCCTGTTGGGACTGGCAATATAAAAACTGTTTTGGCTGCCAGGCATGGTGGTGTAATTCTTTATTCCCAGCATTTAGGATGCAAAGGTAGAGGGAATCTCAGAGTTTAAGTCCAGCCTGGGCTACATAATGAGTCCTATGATGACCAGTGTTAGATAGACCTACTCTCAAAAGAGAAAAAAATTGTTACACTATAGTAAATTTCTGAAAATCTTTTTTTTTTTTTTTTTACTGATTCCATCACTAAGGTATCAAAATGCTTAGCATTTGGCCCAATGTCTATTTTTCTACCAAATTAAAAAATATGTAGGACAAAGAAAAGATGACCAAAGTACTGATAGGAAAAAGAATATGATGTCCAAGAAGATAAAGGCACCTACCAAAAATTTGTTTACGAGATGCCTAACTACTGGCCATTTAGCTCAATTAAACCAATTGAGGCGCCTTGGCAAAGACGCATCTTCACAGTGTAAACAAATATGTGCGACTTCTCAGGACAGAGAGAGCTCTGGGAAGAAAGGTAGAATCTGGAAGACACGGAAGATAGGATAGGCAGTAAGCAACAAGAATGTAGACTAAAATAAAGAGCTAGTGAGACAAGCTAAGGCTGAGCTTTAATAATTAATAATTAGTCTCTATATCATTATTTGTGAGATGTCGGCACAAAGGAAAGTCTAATTACAGCCCGACTGAGTTTGAGCCTTAAAACTCACATAGGAGAAAACTGACTCCTGCTAGTTGCTTTCAACCTCTACATGCATGCTGTGGATGCACAGACTCAGGTATGTGATGATGGTGCATGCCTTTGATCCTTGTAGAGGCAGACGTAGGCAGACTTCTGAATTAGAGGCCAGTCTAATCTATGAATCAAGTTCTAGGATAGCCAGGGCTACACAGAGAAACCCTGTCTCCAAAAACAAACCTACCAAACAAAACCTTAAATAGTATAGAAAGTCTGCATCATGCTATGTACCTTCCCATCCTTGTCTACTTTGTCTTTTTGGTTTTTCAAGACAGGGTCTTGATGTATAACCTTGGTCAACTTAGTACTCACTAAATAACACAGGTTGGACTCAAACTTGCGTTTTGCTTCCTGTCTCTGGTTCCCAAGTTCTTTATGTATGCATGTATGCATGCACATGTGTCATAGCTGCATGTTGTACATGGAGATCAGAGAACAACTTTTGGAGTCATCCCCAGGGAAACCATTCATCCATCTCCTTTGAGACTAAGTTCTTCACTGACTTTCAGCTCATTAATTATGCTGGACTTGATGGCCGGTAATCCCTACAGAACCTCCTGACCCCAACTCATAAGTTCTGCCCTTGTGCCCCATTTTACACCTGGGTTCTGGAATCAAATTCATATCTTCATGGGTGGATGTCAAATACTTTCTGGCATGAGCTAACTTCTTTAAATAACCCTTCTTTAAAATAACAAAAAACAAACTAGGCACGGTGGTGTATGCCTTAAATCCCCTAACTAAAGAGGCGGTGACAGTAAGTTTCAGGCCAGTCAGAATTATGCAGAGACCGTGTATCAAAAATAAATAACTGAATAAAGTAAAAAACATACAAACAAATAACAACAAAACCCCAGCATGTGCTCGATTTTATGTGTTGGCTTTGAATTAAAAAAAAAAAAACTATTCCGGTTGGTTGGTGGTGACGCATGCCTTTAATCACAGCACTCAGAAGGCAGAGGCAGACAGATCTTTGTTTTTCCTAGGTCAGCCTGGTCTACATACAGAGCTAATTCCAGGACAATCAGGGCTACACAGAAAAACCCTGTCTTGAAAAACTAACAAAAAAAACCCAAACAAACAAACAAACAAAAAAAACTGCTTTCAAGCCTTTCGATCATTGTTAAATAGCTCAGACTTACATGGTAGGAGAGAAACAATTCCGGCAAACTCTTTTTTTCCCTCCACATGTATGCTGTGGCATGTGCATGCCCCATAAGTAAAATATTAAGTTTGTCAATATTATCTTCATTAAAAAACACACACACACATACGGGCTAGAGAGAAGGCTCAGCGGTTAAAAACTCTGACTGTTCTTCCAGAGGACCTGGGGTTCAATTCCCAGCAACCACATGGCAGCTTACAACATTATGAAAATCCAGTTCCAGGGGAACTGACACCTTCACACCGATTCACATAAAATGAAGTTAAATAAGCCATAAAATTTATTTAAAAAATTAAAAAAATACATATACATTAGTGCACAATTCATAGCTCAAATATGATCTAAACTCTTTTTTTGGGGGGGGGGGGATTGTTTTTCAAGACAGGGTTTTACTATAGCTATCAAATCTGTCCTGGACCTAGCTCTTGTAGACCAGGCCTGTCTCTGCCTCCCGAGAGCTGGGATTAAATGCATATGCCACCACCATGACCTAAATTTACCTAGCTATATATAAAGTACCAGACGTAAGTATTGGCCAACTGATTTCAATTGAAGCAACAAAGACAAAGTTTAGAGCAAAGTGACAGGTCTTTCATAAGTATGAATTCCAGACAGCCATGAAGACAATTATATTAGAAGCAGGAAAAAAACGTTGAGTGGTAAAGCAATTGATGAACAGGGAGAAACTTTTCAATTCTTGCTTATTCTGCTCTACTACTTGAAAGCAGTCAAGCTTTGCTCATTAGATCAAAGAAGTCTAGCCCTTAACTCAACAGTTGATATTCTTTAATAAAAGACAATGATTCAGCCAGGAAGGGCTTGTTCATGCCGTTAATCCCAGAGTCAGAGGATCTCTGAGAGGCCAGCCTGGTCTGCATAAAGAACTCTAGGAGAGCCTGACTACATAAAGAAACTCTATCTAAAAATTCAAAATAGATTCTGCAGTCGTGACCCAGACACACAGGAAGCAAGATGGTTGGCCTCCCCGAGAAAGGTACCAAACCACGTGGTTAACAGAGACATGAAATATGGGCTAATATAAGTTATAAGAATTAGTTAGGGGCTGGAGAGATGGCTCAGAGGTTACGAGCATTGCTTGCTCTTCCAAAGGTCCTGAGTTCAATTCCCAGTAACCACATGGTGGCTCACAACCATTTGTAATGGGATCTGGTGCCCTCTTCTGGCCTGCAGGCATATACACAGACAGAATATTGTATACACAATACATAAATAAATATTTAAAAAAAGAATTAGTTAATAAAAAGAACCTGAGAATCCGGGCGCCTTTAATCCCAGCACTCTGGAGGCAGAGACAGGTGGATCTCTGAGTTCAAGGTCAACCTGGTCTAAGAGTTAGTTCCAAGATAGGCTCCAAAGCTACAGAGAAACCCTGTCTCGAAAAATCAAACAGCCTGAGATACTGTGCCAATCAGTTTATAATTAATGCAGACTTCTGTATGATTTCATTGGGGCTGAATGGCTACAGGACCAGGTGGGACAGATACCACAGACAACAAATGGTGCCCACGTGGACAATTGCATCCACATAAAGCCTGAGAGAGCTTGGGAGTAATTCTAGACAGAACAGAGTTAAGCACGGCTTACTGATATCAGCATTTTCTCAGTTGAGCTCTTCTTGCTAGAGACAAGTGCTCTCATTTAAGAGGTTTCCTGACTCAGCATTAGCTGCAAAACCTTGAAACTCTTTTAAGAGGTCCTGCCTCGAAATACTTAAATGGTGTTGATGAAAAGCTGACTACATGCTTTTTGGTGGTGGCAGGGACCTTGAAATGCCATAGAGTTGTGGCAATCTCAGAAAGCTAAAGAATGGGCTGGATACAGCCATCAAAGCCATGGCTTTAATCCTAGCCATACTGCTTAACAAATTAAAGACTCGTGTGGTCAGAAAGAGAGATATACAGTAAAGATAGATTCAAAGATGAAGAAAACCTCTGAATGGTTTACTGTGTGTTTAAAAATATATGTAGGCTTGGGAGGGGAAAATGCATAACGTCCTTAAGAGAAAAAAGGAGCAGTTGGGTATGGTGGCACACCTTTAAATAAAAATAAAAGAAATAGAATTTAAAGTAAAGCCACATAAAGATGGAAAATACAGAGTCTAGATACTGTATTTTATTATGTTGTCTTTAAATTTCTTGATAGCTGCGTAAGTAGCAACAGCTGCTAAGACATTTGAATGCTTCTGGATTAATAAAATATTTTGAAAATACCTTGACTTCAAAATTGAAGTCAAAAGGTATATTACTTTGAAGAAGAGGTTCTGTTTCCACAAGAAATGAGAGACTATGGATTCATTCCAGATTTAGAAAAATCAGGTTTAGGGGGCTGGAGAGATGGCTCAGAGGTTAAGAGCATTGCCTGCTCTTCCAAAGGTCCTGAGTTCAATTCCCAGCAACCACATGGTGGCTCACAACCATCTGTAATGAGGTCTGGTGCCCTCTTCTGACCAGCAGACATATACACAGACAGAATATTGAATACATAATAAATAAATTAAAAAAAAAAGAAAAATCAGGTTTAATTAAGGAAGACCCCCTGAGAAATCTCCAATAGGAGCAGATGGCCCAGATGTCTGAGTTCTACATCCAGAACAGATTCAGGATTGCTGCCTGAGATGATCCAGGCTCACAGGATACTTCAGTGATGACTTGATCATAATTCTAAATTTTCTTTAGGTCCCAATAAGATTATCAGCACCCTCAATGAGCAGCCTGAAAAACTACACTCACATTCTCAAAAAATGGACTATGGATATTTTCCTTTGTTTAGAATGTTGGTTACAAGTTGTTGTGGATAACGGTCAGGAGAAAAGCTAAACAAAAGAGATTCAGAGTTCTTGCTTTAAAAAAATGGGAGGGGATGCTGTGGGACAATGGTTTACACCCTGTCAATTGTAATTTAATAAAAAGCTGATGGGCCAGTAGCCAGAAAGGAAGTATAGAAGGAACAAACCAGGCAGGAAGTAGAGGCGGGGCTATGAGAACAGGAGAATTCTGGGAAGAGAAAAGCTCATTATGCAGTCGTGACCTATACACAGAGGAAGCAAAATGTGATTGCCTTATCAAGAAAGGTACCAAGCCACGTGACTAACATAGACAAGAAATATGGGGCTAATACAGGTTGTAAGAATTAGTCAAGAAGAGCCTGAGATACTGAGCCAATCAGTTTATAATTAAAAAAAACAATAAATAATTAAAAAGACAGACAATGACTTAAGTACTTAGTATATGATAATTTGGTACTGACAACAAAGAAGTTAATGGACAAGTGCTATACCATCAAATGTATCTTGGTGTGTAATTTCACCTCTGCAGAGTAAATGCTTCAGTGCCTGCTGTAGAATAACCCTTTTAGAACACTGTGAATATGTATTAATCTCATTGGTTTAAGAAAGAGCTGACTGGCCAAAAGCTAGGAAGGAAGAGGTGAGGTAGGAGAGTCAAACTGAGAAAATAAAGGGCAGAGCCATGGGAGTCGCCAGCCAGACGCAGAGGAAGCATATGAACATGCTGTACTGAGAAAAGGTACTGTCACATGGTAGAGCATAGATAAGAAATATGGGTCAGCCAGGTGGTGGTGGCGCATGCCTTGGGAGACAGAGGCAGGTGGATCTTTGTGAGTTCGAGGCCAGCCTGGTCTAAGAGCTAGTTCCAGACCACTCAGATTGTTACACAGAGAAACCCTGTCTTAAAAAATAAAACAAAATATAAATTAATTTAGGATGTAAGAGCTAGTTAGTAACAAGGCAAAGGTATCCGCTGAACATATAATTAACAAGTCTCTCCATGGTTATTTGGTTTGGGTTTTTTTTTTTTTTTGGTTTAAAAAAAAGCGCTGGGATTAAAGGCGTGCGCCACCACCGCCCGGCTTCTCCATGGTTATTTGTGAGCCAGCTGGTGGAACAGAGCTGACTGGCAGGACAGAGAAAGTCGGCCTACAAGTGACTTCCCAAAGAACTCAAAATCTTAATTTTAAATTACATGAACCTTGCCTATTATCTCCTGCTGCTCATCCTAGGCTCAGAACCCCGAGTGAGTATAGGCTTTCATTAAGACAGTCCCTAAACACACGAAGAGTCCAGGAAAAGAAAGAAAGAAAAGAATTTAAGGCAGTAAGTTTTTCCTTCATAAGGTAATTTTTCAGGGAAAACCTTGACTAAGATGAGGGCTGGAGAGATGTCCATACAGGTTATGTGCATGAGCTGTTCTTCTGGAAGACCTTTTTTGAGTTCTAGCACCCATGTTGGGGGACTTAGAACTGTCTACAACTTCAGAGACTCAAACATCCTCTTCTAGATTCCATGGGTATCTGTGCCTACACACACATACCCATACACCAACACACATGCACACACACACCACATACATATTTCACACACATACCCATACACCAACACACGTGCACATACACACCACATACATACTTGCAAATAACTTAAGATCAATCTTTTAAAAACTGTCAGGTGTGAACTATAGAGACAAAAAATAGGTAAGTTCCAGGTTACCTAGAGACTGGAACTTATTATATTGAGACTTATATATTGAGACTTATATAGTGTATAAGTATTTATATACAATATCTAAAATATATATTTTATATATAATATATAAAGACTTTATATAAGACTTTATATTATATATAAACTTATATATTGAGACTATCTCAAACAAACAAAAATCCTTAAAATACTGACTAAAATTGTTCTCATTTTTTTCTCTTAGAAAACCAGGGGCTACCTGTGCGGTAATCCCAGTCCTCATGAGGCAGAGGCAAGTGGATTTGACAGTCTGATCTAGAGTGAATTCCAGACAGTCAAGGCTGTTTCAGAGAAATCTTGTCTTGAAAAGAAAAAAGAGAGAGAGAGAGAGAGAGAGAGACAGAGACAGAGAAAGAGAGACAGAGAGAGAGAGAGACAGAGAGAAAAAGAAAACCAAGGGCTGGAGAGATGGTTCTGTGGTTAAGAGCACTAACTGCTGTTCTAGAGGACCTGGGTTCAATTTCATGGCAGCTCACAACTATCTGTAATTCAAGTTCCTGGGGACCCAACTCCCTCTCACAGGCATACATGCAGGCAAAACACCAATGCACATAAAGCAAACTTTAAAAAAAAAAAAAGTCTTTCATTATCTCAGTATTTTCTATGAATGAGGCAATTTCAATGTAAATTTAAAATAACAATGGCATTACACTGCTTTCCAAGAAAATATACAAGAATAAAACCTGTAAGGAATTTCACTCTATTTTGTACAGTTTAAGCAGGGTTGTTACACAGAGAAACAGTCTAAAAAAAAAAACAAGAAAGAAAGAAAGAAAGAAAGAAAGAAAGAAAGAAAGAAAGAAAGAAACAAAGAAACAAAGAAACAAAGAAAGAAAGAAAGGCGATGGTGGCACACACATTTAATCCCAGCACTTGGGAAGCAGGAGCAGGTAGATCTACAGCAGAGAAACCCTGTCTTAAAAAACAAAAATCAACAAAAAAAAATTATGTGTGCGTATGGGGGGTGTGTTATAGTTTGAATGCTAAATAAATAAATAAATAAATAAATAAATAAATAGGTCAGGACAGAAGGCCAAACAAGCCAAAACCATTACTGCTGCAGGTGGGTTACCGTGACATACACATGTGATGACAGAGATGGCGCTAACTAACACGATTCATCCCCATGCATCTTCAAAACCGTCAAGGTAAAATGAAGACACAGGCCAGCTGACCTCTCTTCCGCTGGCTGCTTGACTGAGCCTCGTCTTCGCTGACATTCTCAACAGGACCATCTAGTTTTGCTTCCCGGTTCTCTTTGCTCTCACAGTTGCTTCTTTTTTCAATCTTCTCTTCTTTTTCTTTTCTAATTTGTGGTTTCTTATTTCCTTGGCTGATAACACTTTGAGACTGAAAAAAAAAAAGTGTTCTGAATAGAATCATTTCTATTAACATTTCACTTAAAAAAAATCAACATCTATTCTAAATATTGCTAGGAAAATAACTCACTGAAAATAAAAACCTGGAAGGGTAGAGCACTTGTGTAGTACGCATGAGGTACTGGTGTAGACTGCTAATTTGACCAACACACGTGACTACATTGCCATCAATAGTCTAAGAAATGCTAATTAACTATATTTACTACAATGGCTACTGTTTTAAAAACTGACCAAATAAATCAGTACCAGTGGGAGTGAAAGTTTGGCAGTTTCTTCTCCTTTTTTTTTTTTTTTTGTTGTTGTTGTTTTTGAGACATGGTTTCTTTGTGTAGCCCTTGTTGTTCTGGAATTCACTTTGTAGATCAGGCTGGCCTCAAACTCAGAGATCTGCCTGCCTCTGCCTCAGTGCTGGTATAACGACATGGGCCACCACTGCCCAGTCCTTAGAAGATTCTTTAAAAAAAAAATCAATTGCTAGTATATGATCTTGCCACTCTTCTCCTAGTTATTAACTATGAGTGGAAAAAAGGAAATATCCATTCAAATTTTATATGGAGAGTTTCATTTATATTAATTCAATGTCCATTACATTACATTACAACCATAAATTGAAATGTGTCACTGATACAACATGGAAAAATCTACTGAGTAATCAAAGTACCAGGTGAATATATGGATGCCAGGGGCTAAGTGAAGCTTCCAACTAAACAGAACAATAGTGCCCCCTACACTATTCTACATACACAGGAAATATAGCAACATTGCAGGCAGGAGCCAAGTGTTTGTTCTCAGTGATAAGTTTACTGCACAATCTGATAAAAACCAGGTGGTGGTGAAGGTGGTGCATGCCTTTGATCTCAGCACTAGGCAGGTAAGACAGGCAGATCTAGGTGAGTTCAAGGCCAGCCTGGTCTACACAGCAGGTTCCAGTTCTAGGATACGTAGAGCTACACAGAAAAACCTATGTGGACCACAAACAAAAAACCACCCACTCCAAAAACAAAACAAAACAAAAACAATTGAGTGAGGTAACCTAGACACAGAAAGACAATTACATGTACTCACTCATAGGTGGTTTTTAAACATAAAGCAAAGAAAGCCAGCCTACAAACCACAATCCCAGAGAATTTAGACAACAATGAGGACACTAAAGACGTACATAGATATAATCTACATGGGAAGTAGAAAGTAGAAAAAGACAAGATCTCCTGAGTAAAATGGGAGCATGGGGACCTTGGGGGAAGGACTGAAAGGGGAAGGGGAGGGGCAGGGAGGGAAGCAGAGAAAAATGTAGGGCTCAATAAATATCAATAAAAATGTATTAAAAAAATGCCAGGTGATGGTGGAGCACACTTTTAATACCATCACTAGGGAGGCAGACACAGGCGAATCTTTGTGAGTTCGAGGCCAGCCTGGTCTATAGAGAGAGTTTGAAACAGGCTCCAAAGCTACAGAGAAACCTGTCTTGAAAAAACAAAACAACTAAAAGGATTGTCAGGTTTAGGTTGGGCGTGGTGATGCGCTCCTTTAAACCCAGCACTGCAACACAGGCAGGCAGACTTCCTTGAGTTTGGGGACTGTCTAGTCAGTCTACAGAGTTCTAGGTCAACAGGGGCTATGTAGAGAAACCCTGTATCAAAAAACAAAAGCAACCCCCCCCACACACGCACAAATAATAATAAGCAGTAGAGAGACAGCTCGGCAGATAAGAGCACATGTTGCTCTTCCAAAGGACCTGAGTCAATTTCCAGCACTCAGTTTCTCACAACCAGCAAATTAGGGAAGCAGGCAGTCCTTCTGACCTCCACAGGCATCAAGCATGCACATGTTGCCCGTACAGATAGAACACTCGTACACATTAAATAAGTAATACTAACCTTTTTTTTTAAGTTAAAATGAAATGTAATCCTTTTTGTTAAAATAAATAAATAAACAAACAACAAGAGTGATACAAACACCTTACCCCAACTCCTGGGGATATAGCCAGGTAGGGAAATATAAATGAAAGTAATATCTTATAACTGGGTAAAAAAACAAACAAAAAGGATAGCTGTCAAGTTTTTAATCATCATATCAAGGCATATAAATATAAAAATGTAACCGACCTTTTGGAAATTATATTTGATCATTATTTAAAAATTAAAAGGAAAATTACTCTGGGTAAATGTTAAGCCACTAAATTCATTACTAATACTAAATGTTTCAAGTCAAAATAATCGTACTGCTGAGCTATATCTTTAAATACACCCAATACAACAAATAATGCTGAGATAAGAATTCTTTTTAAAAGACACACATACTCACCCCCGTGTTCGCTAATTCACCTGGTGTTGGCCAATTTGCCATATCACTGAAGTCACTAGCCTAAAATGTAATAAAATAATTGTTACAACCAAAAATGATTTTTAGAATTTTTAGATAGAAAAAATATTCTAAATGTAATTTTTGTTCCAGTCACAATGAGACGTGCCAGAAATCCTGAGCACTTAGAAGTAGGAGAAATAAGAATTCAGGGTCAACCATGGACACTAGACTAACCTGAGCTTCAATGAGACACCCCACCCTCCCCAACTAGCACTCTAGGCCAGCCTAGTCTACATAGTGAGACCCTGTCTCAATCAAAGCGGGGGTGGGGGGGGGCAACAGCAAAATCAAATAAAGTAAGAGTATTTTTCAAAATCACCTCTATTTATTTATATGTGGATTTGGCAAGCTAATTCAAATATTTCTTAAATATTTTGAAGTTAAAATTCAATGATATTAGGATCAAACTTAAATCAGAATTGTTTTAAATGATTTTCAATCAATACATTTAAAAAGTACATCCTAGGGGGCTGGAGAGATGGCTCAGAGGGTAGAAGCACTGGCTGCTCTTCCAGAGGTCCCGAGTTCGGTTCCCAGCAACCACATGGTGGCTCACAACCATCTCTAATGAGACCTGGTGCCTTCCTTGCCAGCAGTACATTGTATGCTTAATAAATAAATAAATCATTTAAAAAAAAAAAGTACATCCTATAAAAGCATACCTTGTTGGATTTCTTTGTCTTGAGTTTTCCCGCTTTTATACTTTTTGGGGAACTGAGCTCTAAAGAAAATATATAAAATTATTTTTCAACCATTTCACTTATTAAGTTTAGCAAAACAAGTATTTCAATTTTGGCAAGTTAGCAGTCATAACTCACAATAAAAGCCAAGTTTCTGGTACTCAAATTCCTTGAAAGACACCAACTATAATATGCAAATTCAAATGTTATCTGCATTTAAAAAGTAGAAAATACTAGCAGGCAAGTGGGGGCTCAAACACTTAATCCCAGCATTTGGGAGGCAGAGGCAAGCAGCTCTTACATCCAGGGCTATTCAGAAAAACCCTGTTTTGAAAAACAAAGGAAAACATCAATTTATACTTAACTGGCAGACCAATCCTTTTATTAAGAAAATACACTACACTGGGTGAGGGTGGCTGGCACACACCTTTAATCCCAGAACTCATGAGACAAAAGCAGGCAGATCTGAGTTCAAGAACAGCCTGGTATACATGGTGAGTTCTACTTCATAGGGCTACACAGAGAAACCCTGTCTCTAAACCCCCCCCCAAAAAAAGCAAAAACAACAAACCAAAGAAGAAAATATACCATAATAAAACTAAAATTGCAACAAAATTCTACTCTACCCACTCCCTTTTAATTTTTTGGCATGTCGTAAAAGGGAAGATAAGTGTTCTACTTCCAAGTTACAGTCCCAACCCTCAACTGATTTTGTAATAGGATAAATATTTCTATATAATAGAACATTTATTTTATATATAATATATATTATATCTTATATAATGTTAATATAAGAAAATAGAAAATGATTTAAGACTTTAAACTACTTCTAGAAAACAAACAGATCTGGCAACCTTAATAGACCATGCCTAGTCACTCTTAGGGATACTGTTGCTGTAAAACACCATTACCAGAGGCACAAATAAGACTCAGGTTAAGAGTACATGTTGTTTTTAAAAAAGACCCAGGTTCAGCTCCTAGTACACAGGTGATGACTTGCAGCAATACATAAATACAGTTCCAGGGAATCCAACACCCTCTTCTGACCTCTGTGGACACTAAGAAGCACACACATGGTACACATACATACATGTAGGCAACACTCATACACATAAACTAAATAAATCTTTAAAAAATACTTCCAAAACTGGGCGGTAATGGCGCATGCCTTTAATCCCAGCACTCGGGAGGCAGAGGCAGGCGGATCTCTGTGAGTTCGGAGACCAGCCTGGTCTACAGAGCTAGTTCCAGGACAGGCTCCAAAGCCACAGAGAAACCCTGTCTCGTAAAAC
>NW_026067911.1:9508249-9532007 GCF_014885135.2 Alexandromys fortis | reverse complement strand
CACACACACACACACACACAAAACACTTCCAGTATAACAATTCATCAGAGAAGGAAGCCAGGATTTAGGTAGAAGCAAAAGCTGTTGTTCCTGAGGCCATGAACGAGTGCTGCTTACTGGCTTGCTCAGCCTCCTTTCTTACAACACCCAGGACTGCCAGCCTAGGGGTGACACCACAGCTGGGTCGTGGTGGACCACAATGTGTTAGGTCCTCCAACAAGCATTCATTAAAAAGGACCACAGGTGGGGGCTGGAGAGATGGCTCAGAGGTTAAGAGCATTGCCTGCTCTTCCAAAGGTCCTGAGTTCAATTCCCAGCAACCACATGGTGGCTCACAACCATCTGTAATGGGGTCTGGTGCCCTCTTCTGGCCTGCAGGCAAACACACAGACAGAATATTGTATACATAATAAATAAATATTTAAAAAAAAAGGTCCACAGGTTTAACTATAGGCCAATTTTATGGAGGAATTTTCTAAATTGTGGTTCTGTCTTAGATAATGCTACTTAGTTTTAAATTGGCAAAAAAAAAAAAAAAAGATAAAACAGAGGGCTGGAGAGATAGCTCAGAGGTTAAGAGCACTGGCTGCTTGCTCTTCCAGATCTTAAGTTCAATTCCCAGCAACCACATTGTGGCTCACAACCATCTATATTGAGATCTGGTGCTCTCTTCTGGACTGCAGGCAAAGCGATTATACATAATAAATGAGAGAGAGAGAGAGAGAGAGAGAGAGAGAGAGAGAGAGAGAGAGAGAGAGAACAACAGCTAACCAACCAAGCAGGACAGCCAGATCCAGCCACAAAAAGGAAAGTAACAGGTCTCTGTAGAACTTTGTGGGCTGGGGCTGCAGTTCAATGGCAGGTAAAGAGCTTACTCAACTCACAAGGTCAGTACCCCAAACAAGCAAAACAGACCATTGCATCATCTCTCCTTATCTTGAAAGAAAACACAATGGCTGATCATAAAAACTGTCTTTAAATTAAGGCTTTTAAAGCAGCATCTGTTTTTATATTCACTCACTCACTTATCTGTCTATCTACCTATCATCTATCTATTTGGGGAGTCGTCTTATGAAGCGGGGTCTGGATGTACAGCCCTGGCTATCATGAACTGGTTATGCAGACCAGTTAACCTCAAACTTGAAGTGATTCTGTCTCTGCTTTCCTCCCAAGTATTGGGATTAGAGGTGTGAGTCACCACAACTGTCATACCAGCCTGGGACTAAGAGTCTACCAGCAGTATGAGCTACTCTCTCTTTCTCATTCATATGCACAGGAGGCAGAGAGGCAGGCACATTTGTAGGCTAACCCACCCAATCTACACTGAATTTCAGCATACCCAGGACTACGTAGAGATTCAGTTACAAATTAATTAAATGACTATATATATATATATATATATCTTTTAAAAGATTATTGCTCAAAGAAAGGTAACACTGCATGGTGAAATGTACCTGTAATACTCTACAAGTATATGGAATAGATAGCATGCATATGTGCATACATACACGTACATATGGATAAAACATAACAAAGAACACGCAATGCTGGCACACATAATCTCGGCAGTAACCAGTGTCTCTTTACCTAGGCTTAAGACCTGCTTAAAAATAAGGAAATCACGCCTGGTACAGGAACTTAGCCAACAACCCAAGGTTGGCAAAGTCACTGATCTTGGAGAACCTACAACCAGCACTTTACTAAACCAGCATAATCCCTAACCACATTCTAAATATGTCCTTATATCCAAGTGTAGTTCTCCCTATACTCAAGGAAACTTGAAACTTCTCTTTAAGAAAACCACAATCAATCAAAATGCAGAGTTGTGTAGCCTAGTCCCACTGAATATAACTACAATACAATTCACTCACCTATGACTCAAGGAACAGTGCAGAAAGAGGGCAGAAGACAGAAAGAACTGGAGATCAGGGAGTAAGTATGTGTAGGAATTTATATTACCAATATAAATACCTTAATACTACCTGACTGAAGACAACACCTTTGATAGACATGCCAAAGTGGACAGGGGAATTACCATAAAGCCTGAATCCTACACAAAAAGTCACAAGTTACAAAGGAATGCTGAAGAGGGAGAAACAGGGAAAAATACAATTGGTTAAACAATAGGTCAGCCCTGAAAACACACACACATATATATGTATGTATGTATGTATGTCATTACAAACAGAACAGGTTGTTTATATATCTGAATATATATAGGAATAAAAAGGGCCATAAATTTGAAAAAGAGCAAGAAGAGGTATATAGGAGGATTTGGAGGGAGGAAAGTAAATGAAGAAATGTGTAATTAACATTATAATTTCAAAAAATAAATATTTTCCAAAAAAAAAAACCAATCCATGCAATTAAAAAAAATACAGGGGGCTGGAGAGATGGCTCAGTGGTTAAGAGCACTAGCTACTCTTCTGGAGGTCCTGAGTTCGGTTCCCAGCAGCCACATGATGGCTCATAACCATCTGTAATAAGATCTGGAACCCTCTTCTGGCATGTGAGCATGCATGGAGGCAGAATGTTGTATACATAATAAATAAATAAATCTTTAAAAAAATACAGGCATATGGGGGAAAAAAGGCAGTGTGGGTGATAGAGAGGATATAAACCTAAATCTACAGCAAAAATATTTGGGGGTTGGAGAGGTGGGTATTGTAGAAGGCCCAGGTCCCAGCACTCACATGGTGGCTCACACTGTTTGGAATTCCAGTTAAACAAATCTTTAAAGAAATATATCCAACAACTCAAGTTGGCTGGCGGTGCAGGCCTATATTTCTAGTACTGGGAAGGCTGAGAAAAAAAAAAAAACAAACAGCACCGCAAACAAAAAAACCAAGGCCAGTCTGGGCTATACAGCAAGATGTCTGAAAAAAAGTAGAAAATTCCCCAAACTCAAAACACAATACTTAATTCTCTCCTATGCTAACAAATAAAATATATAGTCACTGGAAGGCAATGTATCAAAGAGGCAATAACTGTGGTATAACACTTCATTTTTACATTTACCCTAAGGTATAAACAAATACAAAAATATAAAATATAGCCGGGCGATGGTGGCGCACGCCTTTAATCCCAGCACTTGGGAGGCAGAGGCAGGCGGATCTCTGTGAGTGAGACCAGCCTGGTCTACAGAGCTAGTTCCAGGACAGGCTCCAAAGCCACAGAGAAACCCTGTCTCGAAAAAAAAAAATATATATATATATATATATATATATATATATATATTTGTCAAGATAAGGGAAGAAAACTAGCAAGGCTCAATAGGTGAGCCCTAAATTAGCTATGTGAGTTCTATCTATGGATTACTCCACAATAATAATGTGCATAATAATAATAATGTGCATCTAAATTATAAAAGATTAGCTAAAAGGACAGCGGTGGTGCCCCCCCCCAGCCTTTAATCCCAGTACTTAGGGGAGGCAGAAGCAGGCAGATCTCTGTGAGTTTGAGGCCAGCCTTGTCTACAAAGCGAGTTCTAGGACAGACAGTGAGTACAGCAAGCAGTCTACCAACTGAGCCCCAATAGTTTTACTTTTATAAGGATATAAAAAAATACTATGTGTAAATAAATAATAAAATAGAAATAAATAATATATATGAAATTTGCTTAAGATGAATTTCACGAAGGTACTACTGACAGCAAACTTACTTGCAGTTCCCTACCCTCCCCCAAAAAGAAAAACAGGTTGATAAATAGTAACAAAGTCAAGCACTTTAGCACAAGCCTTTAGCACTAGGAAAACAAAGACATGTCCATATGAGGTCAGCCTAGCCTACATAGTCACAAAGACATCTTTCTTTCTTTCTTTCTTTTTTTCTTTTCTTTTTTTTTTTTTTTTTTTTTTTTTTTTTGATTTTTGAGACAGGGTTTCTCTGTAGCTTTTGGTTCCTGTCCTGGAACTAGCTCTGTAGACCAGGCTGGTCTCGAACTCACAGAGATCTGCCTGCCTCTGCCTCCATAGTGCTGGGATTAAAGGCGTGGTGCCACCACAGCCCGGCCCTAGCCTACACAGTAAATTCCAGGCAAGCCAGGGCTATATAGGGAGATCCTTTCTCTCTCAAATAAATATGAAAAAAATGGACAAAATCAGTATTTTTATATTCTGAGTTTTTATGAAATTACACTACAAGACTGAGTTTTACTATACAACTACAGCTACAAGCAAGTGATGAACAAGCCATAGACTGTTACTTAATGAAGGGACTGTTAAATTACAACCATTTAACACAAGCTTAGGATAGTTCGAGATCTTAGATCATAAGTCTCCATACTGAATTCAAGACATTCCAAGGTGGGCCTGGCTTTGGCTGAATTGTTTTATCTGGTTTCCCAGAAGCAGCAAAACACCAGAGATATCCTAAAAGTGGAGGAGTGTCTCAAAACATGGGACCATCAAGAATCTGGCTTGCTTTTGTTCAGAGGGGTTATGATGCCCACATGGCTAGCTAAATAGGTAAAGGAACTTGCTGCCACACCTAACCTAAGCTTGATCCCCCAAACACACACGATCTAAGGAGAAAAACAACTCCAAAGCTCTTCTCTGATCTTCACATAAACCATTGTGGCATGCACGTACACACACACACACACAAATAAATAAAATAAATAAATAATTTTAATAAGTTCATGATCATATCCTAAAGACTCCAAATGCTTCCTATAATGTATCTAACTCTGATAATAGTTTATGGCAAAAGTTTGTGCATGTAATTTCTTCACTACATGAAGACTGACAGTTTGGCTGGGATTGATAGGCTTTTCTCTTTCAATTTGGGGGCAGTGGTGGCACATTCTTTAATCCCGGCACTCAGGAGGCAGAGGTAGATGGACGCTGTGAGTTTGAAGTCAGCCTGATCTACAGAGCAAGTTCCAGGATAGACTCCAAAGCTACACAAAGAAACCCTTATCTCGAAAAACAAAAAACAAAGAGTATCCTATCAATAGACTTAATATAGCTTAATCTACATCCTTTAAACCCTAAATGATCTCTGGACATACTTGATTTTTTTTTTATCATTACCATTATTCTCTTTCTGATCAGGGCCTTACCTTTTTCACTTTAATTATGTATTTATCCGTGTGCATGTGCATGTAAGTGTAGGTACCCAAGGAGTAAGAGGAGGGTGCGGAGAGTCTCTAGAACTGAGTTACAGGCAGCTATTTACTGCTACACGATGTTGGTTCTGGGAACCAAACTCAGCTCCTCTGAAAAAGCATCATATGCTCTTAACCTCTGAGCCACATATCTCTCCAGCTCTGCCTTATTATATTGCTCTGGCTGGTCACAAACTCCAAGGTGAAGTTGATTCTGTAGCCTCAGCCTCTGAGTAGCTGGGGCTATAGGTATGTGCAACTACACATCTCATTCTTTTTTTTTCTATTTCTTGCTTTTATTTGTGTCACCCACGTGCAGACACACTCAGGGATTAGAAGGCAATAGATGCTCTATTTAACTGGGGTGAGCACTCTTGACGTAAATGCTAGAAGCCAACGAGTGCTTTGAAAGAAGAGTAAGCACTGAGCAATCTGCCCCAACCCCTATATCATCCTAGTCATTTTTCTTAGGAAAATGAGAAGCCACAGCACTAAGCTTGTATGTAGAAATAACTACCGGCAGTGGTGGAACATGCCTTTAATCCCTGCACTCGGGAGGCAGAGGCAGGCAGATCTCTATGAGTTTGAGGCCAGCCTGGTCTACAGAACAGAGTGAGTTCCAGGACAGGCACCAAAGTTAGAGAAACCCTGTCTCAGGGGAAAAAAAGAAAAGTCAAGAATTACCTGGGCTGGAGAGATGGCTCAGTGGTTAAGAGAACTGGCTGCTCTTTCAGAGGACCTAAGTTCAATTCCCAGCAACCTCATGGTGGTTGCTGTAATAAGATCTGGCACCCTCTTCTGGCGTGTGGGCACACATGGAGGCAATATGTTGTATACTTAATAAATAAATAAATAACTTTTTTTTTTAAAAAAAAAAAGAAATCACTCTAGTGTTAAGAACTGGCTCCAACAGGAACTCAGTGGAGTGTGGAGTCTGAGGATTCAAGGAGACAGGATCTCGCCCTTTTGGTCTGAAGTTTTGGTAGAGGTCTCTCCAGTAGCTGACTGTTCTGCTTTTCTGATCTTCAGCTTTAACCCCTATATTTGTCTCTGGGTTTTTATTATTTGTGCCACACATAGGTTATTTCTCTATTGCCCTAAATCCCTGTACCAGCCTTAAAAGTAACCTTGTAGTGGAAAAAAAAAAGGCCTGGCTCCAATAGACCTGGTGGTGGTGCACACCTTTAATCTTAGCAAAGATCAGCCTAAACAGAGTTTGAAGTCAGCCTGGTCTACAAAGTGAATTCCGGGAAAGCCAGGGCTGTGACAGAGATACCCTGTATTGAAAAACAATCAATCAATCAAACAAACAAATTGGCTCCTTAATGACCATCATCCCAGCTCCTGGGAAGACAAATGAGGTTTGGATAACTCAGAAAATGTCATCTCAAAACAAAACAAAAAAAAAAGCAGAAGACATGAACCCACCCATGTCATTAATTTACAAGACCAAAGATCTTGCCAAAAGCCAAGTATCCATTTAGTAACAACTAAACTATCACCCATTGCTTTCAGCAGTTCAATGACAATCTCTTATTTATGTTACCTATTACTGGAGGAACAGCTTAGAGTCAGGGTTGCTACCCTGACATGGATCTGAAAAAAGGCATTGCTAATATTGCAGAATGACCCCAAGAATTGAGAGTTGTCAATAAAAAAAATTGATACAACTGAAGCTCCTTTTGATTTTGTCTTTAGTTTTTGAGACCAGGTCTCCATAAGTAACCAAGGCTTTCCTGTAACTCACAGGATAGATCAGGCTGGCCTTGAACTCAGAGATCAGCTTGTTATTCCCTCAAGAAGAGTGCTGGGCTTGGGGGCTGGAGAGATGGCTCAGTGGTTAAGAGCACTAACTGTTCTTCTAGAGGATCCAAGTTCAATTCCCAGCACCCATGTCTCACAACTGTCTATAATTTCAGTTCCAGGGGACTTGACACCCATGGCAAAACACAAATGCACATAAAATAAATATTAAAAAAAAAAAAAGAGTGCTGGACTTAAAAGAGTGAGCCACCAGGCCACTCTTGATTTTTTGAGATCCTGGTCTTGAGAGTAATTCAGGCTGGACTCAAGCTCATGATCTTTCTGCTGGAATTACAGGTATGGGCCATATTCCCAGTTAAGGGCCACTCTATTCCTAATGTAAGAAAGACGAAATATTCAAGGCACAAGTAGGTTAAACTGTGAAATATTTTCCCAATTAATTTGCAAATTAAAATTCCTGAGGGGGTGCAGAAAAAAAAAGCACGTACATACAGCTTGATGATAAAGTACAGAAAAAAAGTTGATGTGGGAGTCCCCTCTGTGTGCTGTGATAACCTTAATGAATAAAGAAACTGCTCTGGAACTATAGCAAGGCAGAACTTAGGTAAGCAGGGAAAGCTAGACTGAATGCTGGGAGAAAAAAAGGCAGAGTCAGAGAGAAGCCATGGAGCCGCCATCAGAGACAGAAGCTAGGAACTTCACCAGGTAAGCCACAGCCACATGGAGATATACAGATTAATAGTAATGGGTTAAATTAATATGTAAGAATTAGCCAATAAGAAGCTAGAACTATGGGCCAAGCAATGATTTAAATAATATAGTTTCTGCGTGATTATTTTGTGGCTAAGCAGCCTGGAACAAACTGGGGGCCTCCTTCCAACAGAATGCCAAGTCTCACTTTAAAATAAACTGTGTTTAGTTTATTTATTTATTTTTTGAGACAAGGTTTCCCTGTAGCTATCATGCCTGTCCTGGAACTGGCCTCAAAGGAAGTCACAGAGATTTGCCTCTGCTGGGATTAAAGGTGTGCACCAGCACTGCCTGGCTAAACTGTGTTTATAAAAACTGGTTTCAGCTGGGCGGTGGTGGCTCAGAGGCAGGCTGCTCTCTGAGAGTTCAAGGCCAGCCTGGTTTACCAAGCCTAGACAGTTTCACAGAGAAACCCTGTCTAAATAAACAAAACAACAACAAAGACACAAAAGCTAAAACAAACAAAAAACTGGCTTCATATTTGTTAGTTCAATAAAAAGTCTAGACGTGGAGAGGTAACTGTCAATAAAGCAATCAACAAGGGCTTTCTTTTCTTACTAAATGTTAGAGAGAATTGGCATAGCATGTTTTCTTCACTTAGCAATGGTAGTAAACAGCTCTTTTCAGCTAGGCAGGAATTATGCCAATACTAACTGAGAGCAAAATTTAGTGTTTCTTTTTTTCTTAAAGTGTCAAAATTTAGTAAAAATTAACAAGGAGAGCCAAATGCCTATGATCGGAAGGAGGAATTGGAAGAAGGTAGTGGCAGGAGGATCAAGGGCTCCAGACCAGCCTGAGCTAAACACGTGGGTTGTGTTTCAAAAGCAAATAAAATAACAAACAAAATTAATGAGGATTTTCGTGCAAAAGCTAAGAAACTAAGTTGGTTCAACATTTATCTCCCTCTACAGGACAGATTCAACTATGACATTTACACAGGATCCCTTCACCGCGTTTGACCCTCACAACCCCGTAAATGTACTCAAACTCTGGCTGTTCAACTGACTTCTCCACAGAACAGAGAAAACTTTCCAACAAAACAGCCTCAATTTCTATAGGAAAAGCCCAGTTATTTTAGTACAGTTTAATTTTAAAAACAAATGGGGAGTTTCAATCAGCCCCCACACACACTTTTTTTTTAACTTTAGGTTTTGAAAGACTTTAGTAAATTGCTCAGTCTGGCTTCGAACGCCTAATCTTTCACATCAATGGGGTAACAGGCATGCGCCACCAAGTACAGGCCAGCCTTAATCTTATTTTTTCAAACTGCAGCTGCTGCAACCCAAATAAAGCCCCAAGGGCCATATTGCATTGGTCAGCATTCGAACGCGATGGCACAGCCCAATCACTAACGCGCAGGCTACCAGGAGAGCAGACTCCGAATCAACTGCCCTATGGCAGGCACTCTGAAACTCGACCGAAAATCGCCTTCGTGCCAGCTGCGCTCAGAGCCACCTCTACCTAGCAGCCAGTTCCTTCCCAAGCGAGCCCCAACTCACACACGGATCCGCTTATTCTGACTCGCTTACACTCTGGCAAGTTCCCGGAAACTTTCCCACAGTCTTCACCGCGTCCAGGTCGCCCGACACGTGAAGGCACAAGCCCAGCCGGGCCGCGCTGCCCCGTCACCCACGCCGTGCCCCGAGCCGTCAAGGAGAACCTGAGGTCCCACCTCTTCCTGTCGCTCCCGCTCCCAGATGTCCATTTATGTAAATCGGCACGTTGAATGACACCTAGGAACCCAACACCTCCCGCGGACTGCACTCACCGGCCTCCGGGGCGTCCTGAGCGGGCGGCGGCGCGCCGGTGCCCACGGGGGACAGGTGCTGCGGCAGCTTCTTGGTCCACGGGTTCCCCTTTGGCGGCGGCGGCGGTGGCTTGTCCTCGGGGCCGGCGGCCGCACGGTCCTCTCGGGCGTCCTCGGGAGGGTCCCGCGGGGCTGGCGGCGGCGGAGGCGGCGGCGGCGGTGGAGCCTCCCCGCCGAAGGGACCCCCGGACGCGCGCGCCTTGTGTGCCAGGTGCAGCGCCAGCGGCCTCACGGGCACGGCCGCTTGCGGCACGCTGTGTCCCAGCACGAGCGCCGGTGACGGCTCTCCCCGCGCCCCCGCGCTGGTGGCGGCCGCGGCCCGCTCCTCCCTCGCCTCCTTGCCCTCCCGCTCGCCGGGCGCCGGCTGCTCCGCCCGCCGACTCGCCGCTGCCAACAGCGCGTCCCGGTCGCCGGCCACGGCGGGCGGGTCCTCCCGGGGGGCAGCGGCGGGCACCGGGGCGCGAGCGGACATGGCCGGCCCCTGGCCCCAGCCTCCTGCCCAGCCGGGGGCCGCCCGGGTCCAGGGAGCCCGGCCGCCCCTCTCTCCACGCGGGGGCACCGACCCGCTTCGGTCCTGGGACGCGGAACCCGCCCGCCGAGGCGTGCAGCGCTCGGCGTGCCGCTCCTCCCCGCCCGCCGAGCGGAGCGCTAACCGCCCGCCGCCCGGCCTCGTCGCAGCGCACGGCCGGAGCTCGCCACACGCGCCGGACGCGCCCGAGCCGCGAGCCCTCGGCGAGCGCGGGCGGCAACGCGGGGCTCCGGCCAGCCTGAGGGCTCTCTAAGGCGAGCCGCGGAGACGCGCGCGGACTGAGCCGGTAACTGCCCCAGGGGGCGGGGCGTGCGGAGGGCGAGGCAGCTGGGGGCGGGGCGCGGAGGGCGAGGCGGGCCAGAGGGCGTGGCGATCTGTGGCCGAGCGGGTCAGTGGGCGGGGCGTGCGGAGGGCGAGGCCGCTGGGGGCGGAGCGCGCAGAGGGCAGGCCTCCAGGAGGAGCGGCGTTCGGTAGGCGGAGGTGCCCAAGGATCCCGGCGAGAACCGGAGGGCGAGGCACGGTGAGGGGCGGGGCCGGTGGAGGGAGTGTGGAGGGCGGGGCACCCTGAAGAGTGACGTGGCTACACACCGGCTCCCCGAGTCGCCTAGCTGAGTGCGGCCGCGGCCTGATGGGTCTTCCCGATTGAGGGGGGCGTGGTTTGATGTGGGCCCCTCCCCAGCGGAGGCCGACGGTGAACCTGCTACTCTTCTGGGCGGGCGCCTCCCGGTTCCTGCCTCTGTGGCCCGGGGTCGAGGACTTTCCCCGGGGACCGGGAGGACCAGGCGGTCCATTTCCGCTAAGGTGAAGCGCCCCAGGCCCTGCACGGGAGCAGCGCCTCGGGACCTGAGGAAATTCCAATGAGCCTCCTTATCTGAGTCCCGGTGAGGACCCAGCCCAGTAATTCCAAGGAGTGCACTTGTCCGTCCTGATTCCACCCCGCAGACACCGAAATGCTTCCTGTGTGGTCATGCGTAAAATAAAACACTTAACATTTTTCGGTTTTCGTGGGTTTTGATGTTTTCAGACAGGGTCTCCAGTAGCCAAGTTGATTTTGAACTCAAAGCTGGCCTGGAACTTTATTTTTCGCTTTTTTTTTTCTTCCTTTTTTTCCACTCAAGTCCAGGCTGACCTGGAAGCCATCAGCTAGACCATTCTGGTTCTGAACTCAACGGAATGCGCCTACCTCAGCCCTTTAAATGCTGGGATGACTTCAGGCCTGAGTACCACACATCAACTAACCTTGAAAAAAATGTTTTAATACTTTCTTCTTTTAGGTTTTCCTGGCTCTGCGTCCCTAGGGCTGGTATTAAAGGCATAAGGACCACACCCGGCAGGCTTTGGACACTCATACTCTCTCCATTTCTAAGATTTATTCTTTTTTTAGAACCACCTGCCTCTGCCTCACAAATGCTTGGGTTAAAGGCGTGCACAGCCACCATGAATTATTCTATTTTTAATGATGTGCGTGTGCACGGGCACGCGTGTGTGCACAAGTGTGCGGGTGTCCTGAGTCACCAGAGATATTGGGCTGTTGTGAACTGCCCAACAAGGTACTGGGAAGCCAAGCTGCGACTGCTCTTAATCTTCCAGAAGGCTCTCCAGCCCCTAGCCTTGAACAACTGACCTTGACTCCACCCCCAGGTGCTGAGATTAGGGAGGTGAGCCTTCACTTCCCGTTTATTATCCAGTCCTTCATTTATGGAAATAGCACTTGATCACAACTTTGGTCCCAATTTTTCTTCCCTACAATGGATATTAAAATAGTAAAGATTTTCTTTGTTTGTTTGTTTTCGAGACAAGGTATCTCTTATCTGTCCTGGAACTAGCTCTTGTTGATCAGGCTGGCCTCAGACTCAAAGAGCTCTGCCTGCCTCTGCCTCCTGAATGCTGGGATTAAAGGCCTGCGCCACTGCTGCCCGGTAATACTACAGACTTTGGTAAACCTAGTAAGCCCTTTCCGCTTAGCATTGAAATTTGATTTAAAGTGATATTGGCTGTACATACTGTACTTTATGATTTAATAAAGTTATATTTTGGTGCAAGGTCATCATTAGGAGCACGTTCCTACTGGTGAAAGGTTTTTTTTGCCGCCAACCACATTAAATACTTGCCATTTCACACATCAGCTGTAAACAGTAAGGCTTTTCTTGTTTTCTCCACAGAAATCTCCAGTTTACCTGACCCTAAGCAACCTCCTGAAACTGGCTGCTATTCAGTGCGGACTGTACTCCATTTCTATTGCCCAATACCAACTGCAAGAGCTCTATTCCTAGTGATACTTTGAATTTTAACATCCAGCTAGCTAGCTGTTCTTATAATGAATTTTTGTTTGTTTTTGTTTTTTCGAGACAGGGTTTCTCTGTGTAGCTTTGGTGCCTGCTTTGGAACTCGCTCTGTAGTCCAGGCTGTCCTCGAACTCACAGAGGTACGCCCGTCTTTGCCTCTCCAGTACTGGGATTAAAGGCGTGCACCACCACCGTCCAGCCAGTTTTTTTTCTAATAATGTGTAGCCCAGGCTGGCCTCGAACTCGTGATCCTCCTGCCTCTGCCTCCTTCAGCAAATTCTACCGGCGTGCTCCACCACAACTGGCCCAGGCAGTTTTTTTTTTTTTTTAAATTAGGAAATACAGCCGGGCGGTGGTGGCACACGTCTTTAATCCCAGCACTTGGGAGGCAGAGGCAGTTGTTCTTTTTTAAAAAATGCTGCAAGATCCCGCGGCAGTAGGCAGCAGAAATGCTGTAGGTCCCAAATGGTGGTGGCGGGCCATGTGTCAGCAGGCAGTGGGCCCCAGGCAGAGACGGCTGCTGGTCCCTGAGCAATGGCTGGTCCCAGGCAGGGAGACACATGGCGGGTGGGCAGAAGACAGAAACATGGATAGACAAGACATGCAGGGTGAGGTTGAAGTTTATTCAGAGGGCTATGGAGGAGGAAGGGTGAAGGGGGGGACAGAGAGAGAGAGGGAGAGGGAGAAAGAGACAGAGAAGTGGGGAGAGAGGCAGAAGCGAAGCTGCCTCTCCGAGAGGAAGACGGAAAAGAGAGTGAGCTCAGGCCGGAAGCTGAAGATCAGCCTGCCTCAGCAGAAGGGGGAGGGAGTGGGCGTGGCTTGTCTCTTAAAGGGACCAAAACCAGAACAACAGTCATATCTGGTGAGTTCGAGGCCAGCCTGGTCTACAAGAGCTAGTTCCAGGACAGGCTCCAAAGCAACACAGAGAAACCCTGTCTCAAAAGAAAAAAAAAAAAAGGAAATACTTAGCTCTTGTACAAGATTGTACCAACAAATGCCAGCCAATATGATTCCGAACACATTCTGTTCATTTTTGCCATCAGCTTATTTAAATACACACTGAGGGGGCTGGAGAGATGGCTCAGTGGTTAAGAGCATTGCCTGTTCTTCCAGAGGTCCTGAGTTCAATTCCCGGCAACCACATGGTGGCTCACAACCATCTGTAATGAGGTCTGGTGCCCTCTTCTGGCCAGCAGACATACACACAGACAGAATATTGTATACATAATAAATAAATAAATAATAAATAAATACACACTGAGTCCATTGAGGAAAAGGAAATGTGATGGTGTCTCTCCAAAGTTCCATTTACTGTGCTGCTGTGGGTATTTGTCATGACTTGGGAGGGGGGGTGCGCATGTTGGTGCGTGTATGAAGGGCGGAGAAGTATCAGGCAACATCTACCTCCCTCCCTCCCTCCCTCCCTTCCTTCCTTCCTTCCTTTCTTTCTTGGTATATAGGTAAGTTCTCTCACCAGCTGTCCAGAGCGTCTGTGCTTCCCCAATGCCGCCACCATGCTTGTCTTCCCCTGCCCGTGGGTTCTGGGCATCTGACTCAAATCCTCACAAATACTTTACTAAGTTCTTGCCCTAGGTCTGTGTTGTCTATAGGAGTCCCAGACTTCTCAAGTCAAGGTAAAGGATGGTCAAGAAACACTCGAGGAAACAGTGCTTGCTTTGCAGGGAGAGGACTAGAGGGCAGTTGTGGTCTTGGGGATTCTAGAATGCTATGACAGGATTTAAAAGACTTTATTGTAATACATTGCTATTGCTTGTGACATGAGCTATCTATTTTTTCATTTACTCTTTTTTATTTTATTGATATTTACTGAGCTCTACATTTTTCTCTGCCTATTTTTCTCTATTTTTTAAATTTTTTCTTTGTTTTATTTATTTTCTTATTTTATTTGTCTTTTTTTTTTTTTTTTTTTTTTTGGTTTTTTGAGACAGGGTTTCTGTGTGGTTTTGGAGCCTGTCCTGGAACTAGCTCTTGTAGACCAGGCTGGTCTCGAACTCACAGAGATCCGCCTGCCTCTGCCTCCCGAGTGCTGGGATTAAAGGCATGTGCCACCACTGCCCAGCATTTGTCTATTTTTTTATTTGTTTGTTTATTTATTTTTTTTTTTTTTTGAGACCGGTTTCCTCTGTGTAGCCTTGGCTGTCTTGGAACTTGCTCTGTAGGCCAGGCTTTGAACTCAAAGGTAGTACCTGCCTCTGCCTCTGTCTCTCAAGTGTATCTGTCTCTCAAGTGCTGGGATTAAAGGTGTAGGACTCCACAATCCAGCTGTAGTAAGCAACTTCACTTCTTTTTGTCCCTCTGTATTCATTCTAGCCTTTCTTTGTTTTTATTTGTGTTGTTCTTTTTTATTATTATTATTATGTGTACAGCATTCCTTCCATGTGTGCCCGCAGGCCAAGAGTGGGCACCGGGTCTCATCATAGATGGTTGTGAGCCACCATGTGGTTGCTGGGAATTGAACTCACGACCTCTGGAAGAGCTGTCAGTGCTCTTAACCACTGAGCCATCTCTCCAGCCCCCCCCCCCTTTTTTTAATGGTTTTTCAAGACAGAACTTCTTTGTGTAACAGCCCTGGCTGTCCTGGAACTAGCTCTGTAAACCAGGCTGGCCTCGAACTCTCAGAGATCCGCTTGCCTCTGCCTCCCAAGTGTTGGTATTAAAGCTGTGTGCCAGCACTGCCTGGCTCATGTTTTGTTTTTGAGGAGCAAATAAGCAAGGTTTTATTAAGAAGCAGAGTAATATTTACCTGAGAAGGGTCTGGAAAATGGGTTGTTCTGTGTTTGGTTTGGTTCGGTTCATACTTTTTGTTTTATTGCAACTGAGTCTCATTACGTACCTCAGCCTGGCCTGGAACTTGCTGGCCTAGGCTGACTTCGAATGTACGATCTGTTAGCTCAGTCTCCCAAGTGCTATCTGAAGTCGCAGTCAGGTGCCGCTACACCTGACAATCCCCAGTCCCCCTTCTCCTGCCTTTCATAGAAGTCTAACCTCCCTAGGCAGTAGCAGTGTGCAGTAGAGGTGGGTCACCAAAGGTCCCCAGAGCTTTCTCTCTCCATGGTCCTCTCTAGTGCCTATCTTTGCCCTTTTAGCAAAGAGATAACAGCCACCGGCCCTCAGGGTGCTCTGCTAGCCCCTGTTGATTTTTTCAAAGATTGTCTAGACCTCTGTAAATGGTCCTTTTAACAACTTCAAAAATAAATAGAAAAACAACTTTAAATTATAAATTTTAAGTATTCATATTAGTGATATATGTTAGTGGTACCACCTAGCTGACCCAATTTGCCATTGCTAACTTCCATTTTGTTCCTTGATTTTTTTTTTTTTCTAACTGGTGCTTTTTCCATTTGCCAACTCAGAATCACAGAGGAGCCAGGCAAGGTAAGGTGTTAGGCACTTGTAATCTCAGCTATTCAAGAGGCATGGGAGGATCACTTAAACCCAGAACGTTGAGGCCAACAGGAGCAACAGGGAGATCTATGTCCAAAACAGTGCACGGGTGAAAACCAGGTAGGTCGTGCTAAGTAAACACTTAACTATTGAATTAGTACTTCAGTCCAATTGTTCTAGTTAGGGGAATGAGTCACTAGCCAATCTATGAATTATTTGTCTTTGAGTAGGGATTAGTTGTCCTAGCCTAGAGGAACAAGCTATTTGGTTGAAAACTCTGCAATCAAGGCAAATGGAAAGAGAACTCTCCTAGGAGTATGTGAGGGGAAGCTCCATTAACCAACTTCCCTTCTTTGAAACAGTCTCAAGTAGACCAGACTGGCACCGAACTCTTTATATACATGGGGGTTCCCCAGTGCTGGGATTACAGGCCTGCGTTACCACACTTAGCTAAAAGCCTTAGTGAATGGCAGCCACCTTCTACTCCTTAAAAATTAGGATCCACACATGCACATCCTTTCCTCTCCCCTTCCGTAGCTAGTTCATGCACCGACAAGAAGCTGCCAGCAGCATTGGAGGCTCTCACTAAATCTTACTTCATTTGGGGCTATTGGATCCCTTTGCTGCGTCCTCCAGTGTCCCCAGCCTCCTCCACGATGCTCTCACCCTCCTCTAATGATGCCACAGCCTTAGCTGATCCCTCTGTCTCCACTGAGACCCATTTCATAGTTATTGTGAGCATTACATGAGAAAAACGTAAAATGTTAGGCAGACATGTACATTACTCAAGATTACTTCCCCCTACCCCTTAATGTAAAGGAAAATCAGAATCTAGAGAACATAAGCTTGTCTCTTGAGAATGGTCCTTCAGGCCTTGGGAAGTTATGAAACGTAAAATAACTTTTATACAACCTCGATGACTGAATGGATTGTTCAAATAGTCTTTGGAAGAGAAGTCCTGTTTTTCTTGTTTGGGGTTTGCTAACAAAGGCTCAGATGTTTGAACATGCTCCCTTCACCACGGCCCCTGCTGCTTTAAGACATTTGCTCCCATGAGAACATTAAGGACCTCCACTATTATTGGGTAAGTTCAGCAAAAGCCCAAAGTTCATGGAGTCTTCAACGACTGCATTAGACAGAGTGTGTGTTGGAGACCTACAAATCCAAGGAGAAAATGAAATGGAACCCAAAGATTCCTTTAAAATCCCACAAAATTGTCACCTTAAGGGCAGATGGGTTTTTAAGGAAGAAGTGCTGAATCCTAGCCTCAAACTGCAGGTCTGTAGGCCTTTAGCCTTGTCTATGTTAATAGGTTCCTGGGAGTTTCCTGTTTTCTCTAACCTTCTAACAAGGTCAGTGCTGATAGATTTCTGTTAGGCTTTGTATTCTTCTTGCTTAATCTTGTGGGGGGGGGAGGGGACAGACACGGGACTGTGAGGCCAGAAGCATCTCTGCAACAGGCCACTGGGCTGTACAGGGAGTGCCAGTCCTTTCTGGGCTTTAGGAGACCCTGACTCAAAAACACAGAACAAAGGCTAAAGAGTTTAAAGAGTTGGCTTAACAATTAGGAGCACTTGTTTCTTTTTGTTTGTTTTGTTTTGGTTTAGTTTGGTTTTTTGAGGGTTTCTCTGTAGCTTTAGAATCTGTCCTGGAACTAGCTCTTGTAGACCAGGCTGGCCTAAAACTCACAGAGATCCACCTGCCTATGCCTCCCAAGTGCTGGGATTAAAGGCGTGCACCACCACTGCCCAGCAATAGGGTTTTTTGTTTTGTTTTGTTTTGAGATACTGTTCCTCTGTATCTTTGGAGCCTGTCCAGGAACTAGCTCTTGTAGACCAGGCTGGCCTAAAACTCACAGAGATCCACCTGCCTATGCCTCCCAAGTGCTGGGATTAAAGGCGTGCACCACCACTGCCCAGCAATAGGGTTTTTTGTTTTGTTTTGTTTTGAGATACTGTTCCTCTGTATCTTTGGAGCCTGTCCAGGAACTAGCTCTTGTAGACCAGGCTGGCCTCACAGAGATCCGCCTGCCTCTTCCTCTGGAGTACTGGGGTGGTGTGCCACCACCGCCTGGCTC
Source organism: Alexandromys fortis (assembly GCF_014885135.2). Classification (NCBI taxonomy): domain Eukaryota; kingdom Metazoa; phylum Chordata; class Mammalia; order Rodentia; family Cricetidae; genus Alexandromys; species Alexandromys fortis. Next base: position 9,514,283 of record NW_026067911.1, on the reverse strand, counting down.
TAGGAGCACTTGTTGATCTCACAGAGGACCCAGCAACGTGAGACCAAAACAGAAAGAATACACCTTCCAGGTTAAGAGTTCTGCTTGCAGTTAAGATTAAGTTCCTGTGTGTCCTATGTTTGGTTGACCCATCTATACCGTTGTGTGTGCTTCATCACCCATGTGTAGGAGGCACATGAGCAAGAAATGAGTCAGAATGGACCTTGCCCGACTGGAGGTAGGTGAGATGTAGAAAGGCAGGAAATACATCAGGATATATGCTTGCTTCTGATTGGACCTGATGGGAAATATGGTGGCCTTTTTTTTTTAATTTTTATTTATTATGTATACAGGGTTCTTCCTGCATGTATCCTACAGTACAGAAGAGGGCACCAGATCTTTTAGAGATGGTTGTGAGCCACCATGTGGTTGCTGGGAATTGAACTCAGGACCTCTGGAAGAGCAGCCAGTGTTCTTTACCTCTGAGCCATCTCTCCAGCCCTACAGTGGCCTTTTTAAGCCTTTGGAAGCTGTGATTCATGGCCATTTTCTGGAAACCCAGGTCTCTGGACCTGGCAGAGAGAGTTCATCCACCTGGCCAGTATTTAATTAAAGCTTGTCTCAAATTCGGCTTTAAACTGTGGCAGTGGTCTTATTCTCAACTGGTGGAATTAACGGCACCCATACAGTGGTCCACAAATATCTGATTTCAGTTCCAGGGAATCTGACCTGATGCCCTCTTCTGACCTCCATGGGCACCAGGCACATATATAGTCATATACACATATGCACAAAATACCCGAACACATAAAATAGAAATCAATAAATCTAAAAAAAAAAAATTAAAACATCTTTGGACCTGGTCTGCAAGAGCTAGTTCCAGGACAGGCTCCAAAACCACAGAGAAACCCTGTCTCGAAAAAAAAAATCTTTAGAAAATACCACTTAAAAAAATAAACTATAACCAGCCTGGTCTACAGAGCTAGTTCCAGGACAGTCTCCAAAGCCACAGAGAAACCCTGTCTCGAAAAACCAAAAAAAAAAAAAAAAAAAAAATGTTGTGCTCACTGAGGTCAACCTGGTCTACAGAATAAGTTCTAGAACAGCCAGAGACACACAAAAACCCTGTCTCAAAGAAACAAAAACAAAATAAAACAAAAAACAATCACAGTTGCTGGGCGGAGGTGGTGGCACACGCCTTTAATCCCAGCCCTTGGGAGGCAGAGGCAGGTGGATCTCTGTGACTTTGAGGCCAGCCTGGTTTACAAGAACTAGTTCCAGGATATGCTCCAAAGCCACAGAGAAACCCTGTCTCAGAAAACCAAACCAAAACAAGAACACAGTCTTTCTATTTGCTAAAGCTAGCCTTAAACTTGAAGTGTCCCTTTTTCTACCCGAAAGTTCAAGGCACTTGTTCCTGTGCCCAGTTTAGGTAGCTTTCTGGAGGGCAGCTTCATTGAAATAGAACTTTAGCATCCCAAAAGCTTAAATTTAGCATCCCAAAAAGCTTAAGTGTCTTGACAAAGACTTTCCAGTTCATAAGCAGAGCTAGGACTGAAGACTGTCTATTTGCCTTTCTTTCCATACTTTTTAGCATCCATCTTTTGTCAGGTTTTTTGAGGCAGGGCTTTAATGTGGGATTTCCCTCTGTGTGCTGTGATTACACATTGATGAATAAAGGAACTGCTTTGGGCATATAGCAGAGCGATAGGGAAACAGAGCGAGGTGGAGAAAACCAAACTGAATTCCGGGAGAGAGAAGGCAGAGTCAGAGAGAAGCCATGTAGCCGCCAGACATGGACAGACACCGGAACTTTCCTCAGTAAACCACAGCCACGTGGCGAAACACAGATTAATAGAAATGGGTTATATTAATATGTAAGAGTTAGCCAGTAAGAAGCTAGAACTAATGGGCTAAGCAGTGATTTAAACAATATAGTTTCTGTGTGATTATTTCAGGGCCAAGTGACTGGGAACTAACTAGGGGCCTCCTCCTACTACAGGGTTTCACATAACCCTAGATGTCCTTGAACTCACTATTCTTCCACCTCCACATCCCAGGTCTTTTCTTCTTTAGAAATAATCTCTAGGGCTGGAAAGAAGACTTGACTGCTAAGAGTGAATATTGCTCTTGCAGAAGACCAGACCTCGGTTCCCAGCACCTGTATCAGGTAGCTCACAACTACCTAACTTTCTGTTCTGGCCTCCACTGGTATATTCACTCACGAGACATACACTCATAAAAATAAACCTTTAGCTAGGTGGTGGTGGTGCACACCTTTAATCCCAGCACTTGGGAAGCAGAGGAAGGTGGATCTCTGTGAGTCTGAGGCCAGCCTGGACTACAAGAGCTAGTTCCAGGACAGCTAGGGCTGTTATACAGAGAAACCTTATCTCGAAAAATCAGGGTGGAAAAAAGCTTTACAACTAATACCTTATGAGGCTTAGAGATAGCTCAACAATAGAGAGCATTTGTTGCTTTTGCAGAGGACCTGGGTTTACTTCCCAGCACCCACATGGTGGTTTATATCTGCCCTATAGCTCCAGTTCCAAAGGATCTAGTGCTCTCTTCTGACCTCTGCAGACTCCAGACACAAATATGTATGGTGCACAAACATGCAGGTAAAATACTCATACACATGAAAAAAATCATTTTTAAAACTCACAATAATACAATTAAAGATACTATTTAATTTTTAGAAGATATTCTGAGGGCTGGAGAGATGGCTCAGCGGTTAAGAGCATTGCCTGCTCTTCCAAAGGTCCTGAGTTCAGTTCCCAGCAACCACATGGTGGCTCACAACCATCTGTAATGAGGTCTGGTGCCCTCTTCTGGCCTGCAGGCATACACACAGACAGAACATTGTATACATAATAAATAAATATTTTAAAAAAATATTCTGATAATTAGTAAGTGCAGAAAAGCAGAACGTTTTCTCTTTTCCAGTTCTGAAGGAACAGTTATGTTCTAAATTTATTTTTATGTGTATGGGAATTTTGCCTGCATATATGTATTTGTTGATGTATGTACCATGTATGGCTTGGTGTCCACAGAGCGCATCAGATTTCCTGGAACTGTAATGATGAATGAATGGTTATGAGCTATGATGTAGGTGCTGGGAATTGAACCTGGGTCCTGTATATGAACAAGTGCTCTTGGCTTCTGATTTCTCTCTCCAGTCTAAGAGAACAGATACTACTGCTTTCAGACAGGTTCTCCTTGGATATCTCAGGCTGTCCTCAAACTGGGAGGACTCCTGTCTCATCTGTTAGTGTGGAAATTATCTTCAGGTTTTATCATAATCCACTATTTTTGACTCTCTGATGGCCAAATCTAGTTTACTATTAATTTGCCTATAGAGGGCTGGAGAGATGGCGCAGTGGTTAAGAGCATTGCCTGCTCTTCCAGAGGTCCTGAGTTCAGTTCCCAGCAACCACATGGGTGGCTCACAACCATCTGTAATGAGGCCTGGTGCCCTCTTCTGGCCTGTAGACGTACCCACAGACAGAATATTGTATACATAATAAATAAATAAATTTAAAAAATTGCCTATAGACAAGGGATATATATGTGAATGAAATCTAGAGTTGAATCTAACTTTACAATTTTAAATTTTATTTATCAGCGTGGGTATGTGTGAGAGAGAAGTGCTTATGGGAATATGTGGAAGTCCAAGGCCAGCCTGAGGAATCAGCTCTCTCCTTCTCACTTTATGTGTGAATTCCAGGGATTGCACAGCAAGCTTGATTACCTGCTGGTCCATGTGGACGGTCCTTTGATGTTTGTTTTTGACACTTCCATCAAGCATTAGGAGGTTGGTCATGTGGATTCCAGGGTCTATTCTAGTGGTCTGTGTGTTGTTTTTGTTGCTATAACTGTACCTTCTGAATATAACCAGAAGTCAGGTTATGATGTCTACAGTATTGTTCTTTCTGCCTCTGATTACTTTGGCTACTGTGGGTTTGTTTGAGTCCATATGGATTTTATGGTTATTTTTTCTAATTCTGAGATATCATTGGAATTTTGGTAGGAATTTCGTTGAATCTGTGGCATATAGATGCATCTTACAACCTTCATCAGGTTTATTCTGAGGATTCATTTTTTTTGTAAATATTTATTTATTATGTATACAATATTCTGTCTGTGTATATGTCTGCAGGCCAGAAGAGGGCACCAGACCTCACTCCAGATGGTTGTGAGCCACCATGTGGTTGCTGGGAATTGAACTCAGGACTTTTGGAAGAGCAGGCAATGCTCTTAACCACTGAGCCATCTCTATCTCTCCAGCCCCAGGATTCATTTTTTGATGATATGAGTGAACTATATTTTCTTCTGGTTTCATTCTCATAAAACTCATAACAGAAAAGCCTTTTATTTAATATTTATTTATGTGTGTTTGCATGAAGAGGTGAAAGGAGGATGCCTCAAGTCTTTATTGCAACTGTATTATTCCTTTGAGAGTCTCATGGAACCCAGTGGCAGGTTGGTGCCATCAAGCTTCAATGCACTGTCCCTTCCCTACACAGTGCTTAGCAGTGCAGGTATTTGTAATTGTGTGTCCTGTCCCTTTAAGAGACAAGCTCTGCCTTCCCTTCCATAACTCACTAAATAAATATCCAACATTACTCTGTATAGTGTACCTATCTGTCTCTCACCTGCCTTGACTGGGGCTCCTTGTGGGACTGGCTGCCTCACCAAGGTCTCACCCACCACATGGCTCCCTGCCTTTGACTGGCTGGCCCTCACAGCCCATGGGCCACTTGGGGGCTTCCTGCCTGGGACTGGCTGCCTTTGTGGCCCGCTGTGGTCTCATGGCCTGCTGGCTGTAAGTCCCAAGCCCTGGTCTCTGGCCTTCATCTTTGGAGTCCCTGTCCCTATGCCCGCCAAGCCTTGACCCCTCCCCGGAGGAGGGTCAAGACAGCCTGCCAAAATCTTGACCAGTCTCCCAGTCTATTTAAACTGCTCCCCCCTACCTAGATCTCTTGTGGTCCCCCCCCCCCGCCCCGCCATCAGTAGTGTTTGCTGCTTCCAAGTTCCCCCTCAGGGCCACCCAAGAGCGCAGGATACCATTAAACCTAGATATTTTATATTTGGCTTGTTGTGATTTGGTTTGATTTTTGATTTTTGTGTGAGCAGAGAGCTCGCATTAGGAAAATTCCTAACGCTGGCCACTGCTGCCACTCAGGGAACAGCACCATTTTACTGTTTTACTTTTAACATTACAGTATTTTGCACAGCCACATCCAGTTTTTTGTTTGCTTGTTTTGGAGCCTGTCCTGGAACTAGTTCTTGTAGACCAGGCTGACCTTGAACTCACAGTGATCCCCTGCCTCTGCCTCCCAAGTGCTGGGATTAAAGGCAGACAACTCCACCATTATTTCTCAAACATTTCCAAGAAAGTTGGAATATCTACATGAACTTTTTCTGTTTAAAAAGTGTAGTTCTGGGATTAAGATGTAAGACAGAGTGCTTGAGATGTAAGTAAGACCGAGTACTTGCTAACAGCTTGAAACCTTCAATCACTGCTATTATAAGAAAGCTACAGTTCTGATTTATGGGCAAACCTGATTCAGATTCAAATTTAAATGTAAATTAAAACTTATATTTCCATCAATTAATAAACATACATTGCTTCAAATTTTTGAAACAAATAAACAACTTTTACCTATATTTTGTTTTTTGATATATTACAAGTTTAGTTTAGCATGTTTTTTTTTCTATAGGGGAGGGGTCTCAAGTAGCACAGGCTAGTCTTCAACTCACTATATAGCTGAGGTTACCCCTGAACTCCTGATCCTCCCCAATCTTTGCCTCCCAGGCTCTAGGATTACAGGTACGAACCACCCACCATGCCCGGCTTTGTTTTGTTCTCTGTTGTTTTTGAGATGGTATCTAGCTCTGTAGTCCATGATTGTTGGTAGAAGAGGGTTGTCTCAAACCTGTGGTATTTCTTCTGCTTCAGCTCTCCAAATGGTACAACATTCCTAGCTGCCTTATTATTCTCTCTCTCTCTCTCTCTCTCTCTCTCTCTCTCTCTCTCTCTCTCTCTCTCTCT
>NW_026067911.1:9499012-9508116 GCF_014885135.2 Alexandromys fortis | reverse complement strand
CCCCCCCCCCCCCCCCAGTGCTGGGATTAAAGGCGTGCGCCACCACCGCCTGGCCAACATTTTTCTTTGTATAGTATACAGTTTAACCCACAGTTAACTGAACTGGCACTTTACTTTCTTCTTAGGACTGGACCAGCAAAGCAAGCTGTGCATACTTTCTCACAGTTCTCATGACCAAATACTAGATTGGTCATGAGTTACTAGATTCGCCTTAGGCTATCACAAAAACTGTCAAGCTCACAGCTTTGCATTAGCCTATTTCTACGAACATCTTTCCAGTAACAGTCCTAGGTGAAGAGTTGCAACTGTCTAAACCACAATTCTGCAATCAGAATCACTTCTGTGAAGACTCTCCTAGTAAACAACACAATATTGTGCAGCAAGCCTCTTAACCAATGATTTTTTTGTTTCAAAACAACCTATATGCACTTCTATTTGCCTTAAAATTTTTAACTTGTCTGCAGAGATGGCTTAGCAGTTAAGAGCACTGACCGAACTTCCAGAGGTTCTGAGTTTAATTCTCAGCAACCCCATGGTGGCTCATAATCATCTGTAATGAAGTCTGGTGCCCTCTACTGGCCTTCAGACACACATGCAGTCACAGAACACGGTATACATAATAAAAAAATAAATCTTTCAAAAAGAAAAAGTGAACTTATCTCAGTCTCTTTAGAGTACACATATCCTAGGTTGTAATCACTTGCATAGTTCCAAGTAAATTCACTTCTTTGAGAGTGTCTCTGCTATTAAATGTAAAGAAGTAACACTTCTTATGTGAAATCATTCATTTGAATTTCTTGTAAAATGCTTCTGGTTGAATGTATACAACAAATATTTGTGGTAATACCTTGAAATTTACTTTTTAAAGGCTTGGTTGTACTTTGTAACAAATCTTGTCTTTAGCTTGAGTATTCAATTGAAATCAATTTTTTTTTGCAAACCCCAACAAATCTTTCAACTAGTATTTACAATATACTTTACTTTTCCAGTCTAATAAATATGGAACACCGAGTGAGTTTTAGCCTTTTCTGATCCTTAGAACACGCAGTTTGATAAAGGCCAAGGTGGCTTTATGACGTAGCTCCCCCTGAAGAAAAGCTGAGGCGCATGCTCCACCTGCCCTCTTTCCCCTCAGCCGTGGGAATGGATACATCTGCCCACATGCGGAAGGTCAGCAGGCCATGACAACGACCACAACCACCACCAACGTAACCGCAAAGCGCTCTATCTCCTGCCCTACTGACCCTCTGCGGCTGTCCTCTCGCAACTCGCAGCTCACAGAGATGGCCACGAACAGTCAAGAGCACGTTGATGCTTATGAGGCATTGGATCTTACAGAATTTGGCAAAAACCAGCCTTGGTGGCGCAAACTTTTTGGGCAGGAGACACGGTCTGCGGGCGAGAAGTACAGTGTGGCAACCCAGCTCCTGATTGGCGGCATCACGGGCTGGTGCACTGGCTTCATATTCCAGAAAGTTGGAAAGCTGGCTGCCACAGCGGTGGGAGGGGGCATTATTCTCCTTGAGCTCGCAAACCATACTGGCCACATCAAAGTTGACTGGAATCGCGTAGAGAAGGACATGAAAAAGGCCAAGGAACAATTGAAGATTCCGAAGAGGGCACAATTACCAACTGGGGTCAAGAGCAAAGCTGAGGAGTTGGTGTCGTTCATAAAGCAGAATGTATTAGTAACTGGAGGATTTTTTGGAGGCTTTGTGCTCGGTATGGCATCCTAAAGGGGTATCACTCCACTCCCACGGTTCAGCAGCCTCTGTACACCATCGTAGAAAAATCCAGAGGCTTTCCACTTCCTCTTCATGCCTGCCCTCCTCCCTGTTGTAAATCTGAACAGCCTCCATGCGCATCTGCCCATGCAAGTTAACACAGGTCCTCCCATGGGCTCGACAAGCCACAGGGCAGCGCACTCTCCATCTGGAGGTCAACAGGAATGGTCCTTCCCCCGTGTGTAGAACCTGCCCCAAACCATCTTTAAGATCTGTCTCTAACAGTCGAGCTGGAAGAGCGCTATGTGGAAAGAACTGAACATATCTGACTTTGAGCATGGGAAGAAAGTAAAGCAGGGACAGTTGTGGGAGTACCACCTGCTAGTCAGCTACTTTAGGGGGACAGTCTCCTTACAGAACTTTACAAGGAAATTGATGCTTTCTTTTGCTCTGGACAACTACTCCAGCAAGCTGTAATTATAGCTCTCTTAGTTTGGAACTCAGAAGTGTGACTCTCTTCAAAAAGGGCCATAATCTAAATCCCTGAAAGGTTCACTAAGACCTGTTTGTTTTTCTTTTTTTTGGGAGGGGGGGAGTAGGGTAGGGTGGGCCTAGGGCCTTGCTCCTACTACTCGTACTAGGCCAAGGGCTACCACTGAGCTATATTCCCAGGCTTTTGGGTATTTTTCATTTTGAGAGGTCTCACTAAATTGCTCTCACTGGCACTTGACAATCTTATGTCTCAGCTTCCCGTGGAGGTGGGATTACAGGTCCAAGTCCCCGGGAACAGCTTCCCCAAGACCTTAAGAAAGAACTGAAGAATGCATCTCCGAGTCTCCTTTGCCTCTTCTCAATCTTCTCATTTGCTTTTCCTCCCAGGATTAGTTTGCCATAACCCATCTAGCTGGGCTTTCTACTTCAGGACCTCGACTACTTCAATCAAACGTCAACTGGAGGAAATTTTCACCTAGACGCTTCAAGAAGAATCTGCTTTCAGGCCTAGGTCTGGGGCACAATTTCTATATTTGCAACTGTAGGATTGATTCACATTTTGTGCTTTGTCAACCAGAGGACCAGCTCAGTTCTGGGGGGGCATCCACACAGTTCATCTCACACGGACTTTGCTCTCGCCATACAAATCAGAAACAGCACTGACTTCTTCATGACCAGGTGGAGAGAGAAGAGGGCCCTAGGGGTCCAACACCTCTGCAGAAAGGGCGAGTGTGTGAGTGCAATCAGTGTTTCCATTGCCTGTTGGTCAGAAGGTAAAAATCATGGGTTCTGCCCAAACTCAACACTGTGAGCAACGGAAAACGATAATCGTAAGGATTACCTTGGAAACTGTGTGCTACACGGGAAGAAGAAACGGTTACTTCTCTGCCTTTGAGTATGTCCTTTGAGTATGTCTGGGTTTCCACCTTTAATACCAGGATTAGATCTTCATATTTCTACCAATGGGGGCGGGGGGGGGGGGGGGGGGGGAACCCTACTAAAACCACAAACTCCATAGACCTGAGCAACAACCACTTGTTTATAAGCCAATTGGGTCTTTACAGTTTAAATTACGTTTACATTCTTCCGTTCACTTTAAACTCTTACTTAAAAAAACCAACCCTTCTTAAGGAAAATGTCAATTAGTACTTTGTTTTCTTTCGTTTTTTAAAGTCATTAAACAAATGGTAAATAAAAATTGTTTTTTGTGGTTTTCTTTTTGAAACAGGATCTCATATAATTCAGGCTGATCTCAAATCATCTTGTAGCTAAGGATGACCTCAGGAGCACTGGTATTAAAGGCACATGCCACCGCGCCTGGTGGCTTTACTTTTTTTTTTTTTTTTGGCTTTTCTCTTCTTATGTAAATATGTTCACCTTTATGATACTCATTCATTTGTTATTGTTTTGCAGCAGCTGGAGCCTCCCCAATGCTAGCACTCTACCTCTAGTCCACCTGTTTATACATGGCTCCTGAAGGGGACTAGTTGTCTTACTGGACAGCTGCTTCCACCCCAAGGAGATCATCATATTGTAAAGGTGACAGGAAACAAGTCAGCGCTGCATTGGCTACGTGGCTTGGGCATGGACACTGTGGCCCTGCTCAAAGCCTGTGCACCGTACAGGGATAAACTATAAATGGCTTTCCCCCTTCCTCCACACCCCTGGGGATATTGAACCCAGGTTTTGAGCATGCTAGGAAAACACTCTAAAAGTGAAAAGAATACTTTGTGAGACATGAAAATCATATGAAATTCAAATTTCAGTTGTAAAAGTTTGAACACAGCACATCGCTGGAACACAGTCATGTTGACTCATTTCCGCGGGTCCTTTGGCTGCTTTACACTACCCAATTAGTGTAGTCACAATAGAAACCATACGTGGTACTGTCATCGCTTTGTGTTACTGCAACATGGTGAATATGGAGAGTAATGGGGTGCAATTTTATAAAAACCCACTGAAAGGTCCAACTAAAAGCATTTGCTCCAGACACTCAGGAGGGAGAGGCAGGAGACTTCTTTTCTTTTTAAAGATTTATTTATTTATTTATTATGTATACAGTATTCTGTCTGCTTGTATGCATACAGCGAAGGAGAGGGCACCAGATCTCATTACAGACGGTTGTGAGCCACCACATCATTGCTGGGAATTGAACTCAGGACCATCTAGAAGAGTAGCCAGTGTTCTTAACCTCTGAGCCATCTCTCCAGCCCTCAAGGTAGGAGATTTCTGAGTAAAAGCCAACCTGGTCTATAGTTAGTTCCAGGCCAGCCAGGGCTATATAGTAAAATTAAGTCAACCTGCGCAGATATTCTCAGAGCCAAGATGTCCTGGTAAAAGAGCCATGACACATGAGCATTTGCAAAAGGTTTCGATGATATGGAGCAAAACTTTGAAACAAATGTGAATTATCTTCTTCAAAAAAATAATTCCAGCCTGGTGGTGGTGGCGCACGCCTTTATTTATTTATTTATTTATTTTGGTTTTTCGAGACAGGGTTTCTCTGTGCCTTTGGAGCCTCTCCTGGAACTAGCTCTTGTAGACCAGGTTGGCCTCAAACTCAGAAAGATCCGCCTGCCTCTACCTCCCAAGTGCTGGGATTAAAGGCGTGCGCCACCACAGCCCGGCCCTTTTTTTTTATGTTTACTATTTTCAACATAATCACATCTAAGTTAAAGGACGCCAAGACAAACATGGTATGCCAGAGTGCTTATTCTCCTGGTATTGAATGGAGTAAAACCTGGCTCTGAGGAGACACTAGCATACTGATACTGTGTCAGAGCTTCCTTGACTCATTCCTACCTTACCACATGGGTATGAGAGCTAAAGGCAAACCCAATTAGCTCAGGTTTGGACACACGAATCAAACGATAAATGCTTCTGGTAGTTGGAATAATACTTCTTTAAAAAGAAAACAAAGCAAATAACTTCTAAAATAGATTTTTATTATGAAATATAAATTTGGAAATATCTTAAAAATTCAGTTATAATGTTAATATACATTAGAGAAAGCACCACATTAAAATACATTGATAAAATCTAATTACAACATTGGCAAATCATGAAGTCTAACCATCAGGGGTCTTTAGAGCTGAGTAGTAGTTACTTACATATAAGAAGTCTGCTAGCAGAATTGGGAATCCACACCTATTATGCACACCAGAAAAACTGGGTCAAACTGGCCTGTGAAAACTAGTACCCTGCAACTCTGGTCTGATTGAATCTATAGTATTTATAGACCTAATCCACAAAGTGTCAGGAAAATGGCAGGCAGGACTTCTTTGAAAATACATTAATTTCTCAAAGAATATATATAACGTGTGTGTATGAATGCTTGTATCTAAGCTATTATTATGCTGAGTGGGCTTAAAGAAACGTGAAAAAAAGGTATTTTTTTCTTTCTGAACTAATCAGCTTAGGCAGTTTTGTGAATGAAGGATGAAAATGAATTTATTTATTTGAGACAGATAGTCCTGAGTGGTCTGGGAACACACTAAGTAGACCTTATCGGCCTGGAACTTGTGACTGATCCTTTACCTCCCAAGTGCTGGAATTACAGGCATGTCCTGCCAGTGACACACAGTTCTTCCTTTTTTTTTTCCTCTGTTGAGATAAGGTTTCTCTGTGTATCTCTGACTGTTCTGAACGGCTTGGCAGACCAGGCTTGCCTTGAACTCTGCCTCCCAGAGCTGGGATTAAGGGTATGTCCCACCATGCCTGACTCTGCACCCAGTTCTTAAAAAATAAAAATTCTAAAATAGTCTAAGAATTAATAAAAATATCAAATTTTCATTATTTTACTAGTAGAAAAACTACATACCACAGAATGTTTTTAATAAATGCATATGTGAAGAAAAATGTTGTTTTTGGCTGAAACTATGTTCAGAATCCAAAGAAATTCTCTCACTATATGCATGATAGAATGGTGTAATACATTTAATCTCTTATTTTATTTATTTATTTTTTTAAAAAAGACAGACAGGTTTTCTCTGTGTAGTCCTGGTGGAATTCACTCAGTAGACCAGGCTGGCCTCCAGCTGAGAGATTGGCCTGCCTCAGCCTCCAGAGCACTGGGATTAAAGGTGTGCACAGGTTTTATTTAAAGGATCATTTTGTCCTGGAAGTCAAAAGTAAAAGTTCTAGTCTGAATATACGAAATTGTTGTAGCTCTAACAGCTTTACTGTGTTGTATGTGAAAGTCCAAGTGTCCAAGAAGCAACTACTTTTCCATCACTGACTCCACAGTAAAAATGTTTAAACAGCTGTCGGGAACCTTAGGAACAGACATTAGAATGGCGCAGCATCTTTAAAAAGCTGCCAAAGGCATGTTAATATCCACCTATGCACAGGCTTTAAAGCTACACAGAAACCCTGGCTTGAAAAAAAGAAAAAAAAAATCCACATATCTCCATTAAACTTAAATTTAAGAGCAATAAAAGATTTCAAGCAAACACATTTTAATATTACCTTTTAAACATTCTTGCTCAGAGAAGTTTATTATCAGCACCATATATCTATCCATATAAATCCCATTTAAAAAGTCAGCAGCTTTGAAGATATGAGCTACCATGCCAGCCATATTTTTTTGAGACAGGGTCTCGCGTAGCTCAGGCTGGCCTCAACTTTGCTCTGTAAAGAACAATGATGGGACTCTTAACCCTCTTGCTTTCACTTCTCAAATGCTGGGATTGCAGTTTGTACACAGAGGCACAGCTCAGCAGTCAGGATAGTTTTCATAATTCAAAGGTAACACTGATTTACACATCTTAGGTATTTCTATGGCAGTAAATTACCTAAAGTTGAAAGCTAGATTATAAACTCACTACATAGACAAAAAGGAGGAACACAGGTTTTAAGATCAAGTTAACAGCAAAAAATGCCATATAACAGTATACAGTACATATGTTATATAATCTTAGTTTCAACAATTCTATTAAAAGCCAATAGGGTTCCTATTTATTCAGAATCAATAAATTATCCATAATTAAAATGTTTTTATAAATATTAACAACAGATGTCATATTGGACATATGAGATTTTCAAGAGTAACAAACACTTCAGGATTGTATGATTCAAGTACTGCTTTTACATTAATAGAATCTACAGTTGGTAACTGACCCATAACACTGGCACAGAGACTATATGGCAGCAATCAGGTAAGTACTGCTGTCTGCTTGTTTTTCACATCATCGTAGGGTGAACGCTTTTAGTAGGATCCATTGATCCGATTAGTTAGCATATTTATGAAGGAAACGTTCAAAGGCATCATAGATGGCTTGTCTAAAATAAAGTGAAAAGAAATAATCAGTCATTGACAAATATGAAGGACAGATAACTATTGTATTTCTAAAATGATCTCTGGTTAAAACTATCTGATAAGATAGACTTCTGGTATCTCTAGAGGACAAAATAAGAGAACAGTATAGGAGAAATCCTTCTAAATAAGATTTAAAATATTTGTCTTTTTTGTTTTGGTTTTTGTTTTTTGGAGACAGGGTTTCTCTGTAGCTTTGGAGCCTGTCCTGGAACTAACTCTTGGAGAACAGGTCTGCCTTGAACTCACAGAGATCCGCCTGCCTCTGCCTCCCGAGTGCTGGGATTTAAGGCATGCGCCACCACTGCCCGGCTTCACATATTTTTTAAGCAAAAAAAATATTCCCCTGAACAATCAACAAATAAATACCAATTTAGAGGAATCATCTTACCTGAAGAGTCCTTGTTTAAAGAGATAAGCACTGATGTGACCCCCTTCTAGGTACCGGATTTCACAACCAGGCCAAATTTCTTGCAGGCTTCGAACTCCTGTCCGTGGAATATAGGCATCCTCTTTGGCTTGTACCACTATAATGAGGCTTGGGTCAACTGGAACTAAGTATAGAATTTTGATGCATTAAAAAGTGCTTTGAATTTTGCATAAATACCTAAAATATATTACCAAACAAAATGCACCATATATGAGTCTTTAATCCTAGCTACTTGGAAGGCTGAGGCAGAGAATTGCAAGTTCGAGACCAGTATGAACAACAGAGATCATGTCTTAGACCCTAGGGAGGTGGTTTTGTTAGTGTAGTACTTGCTGCACAAGTTTAGATCCCCAGAACCACGTTAAAAGCTGGATACAGGGCTTCACTTATAACCTCTGGGGACGTAGACATTGACAAAGCCAGTCTAGTGGAATTTGGTAAACTCTAGGCTTAGTGAGAAAGCTTGTCTCAAAAAATTAGGGTGGAGAGTGACTGAGGACGACACCTGTGTTGACTTCTGGCTTCCACATGTATGTGGACATATAGATGAACATGCATACTCAAAAGAGAAAAACACTATGCCACGGTACCACAATATTCATTTCATAAAAATGAAGCACTTCTTTTTTTTTGGTTTTGTTTTGTTTTCAAGACAGAGTTTCTCTATGTAGCTTTGGAGCCTGTCCTGGAATTCACTCTGTAGAGCAGGTTGGGCTTGAACTCACAGAGATCTGCCTGCCTCTGCCTCCTGAGTACTTGGATTAAAGACGTGCACCTGATGTGGGAGTGTCATATCAATCTGTTGATTTCATTGGCTGAGCAATAAAGAAACTGCTTGGCTGGCCCTCATAGGTTAAAGCATAGATGGGAGGAGAAAACAGAATAGGATGCTGGGCGGAAGAGGAAGTGAGGTCAGACTCTGCTCTGCTCCCAGAGAGACGCCATGCTCAGCTCTCCTGGGTAGACGCAACGATGGATGGAGACTAGAATCTTCCCGGTAAGCGCACCTTGGGGTGCTTACACGCATTATTAGAAATGGGCTAGTCCAGGTGCGAGAATTAGCCTGTAAGGGCTAGAGTTCATGGGCCAAGCAGTTCTTAAATGAACACAGTTTGTGTGTTGTTATTTCGGGCATGAGCTAGCC
>NW_026067911.1:9495155-9496041 GCF_014885135.2 Alexandromys fortis | reverse complement strand
AAAAAAAAAAAAAAAAAAAAAATAAAAAACAAAAAAAAATTAAAAAAGAAATTCAAGATGGGCAAAGGATATATATATAGTATATATGTATCATATATGTATATATCACATATACACATGATCTTAGCTTATAGACACATGCTCAATGTCAAGAATAATGAGATAAAAATAAAAGTATCCCACTTTTACTATCAGTTGAGTCTAACATATACCCAAACCTCAGCACAACTAAAGTCACATTGGAGACACCATTTTGACCTTTCAACCCAGCATGCAGGCTCTAACACTTGCCAAAATGAGAATAAAGACCTAATAATCTATCAAAGACTAGATCACAGTTCCAGGATCCAGGAAAGTCCTAAATATACTAACCTTGCTTTTTGGTTTCTGTAGTTCTGCTTTTTGTTAACTGAAGTGAATAACCAGGATGTATTTTTTGTGCATAAAAGATAAAGAACTTGCTGGGCACTGGTGGTGAAAGCCTTTAATCCCAGCACTTGGGAGGCAGAGGCAGGTGGATCTCTGTGAGTTGGAGGCCAGCCTGGTCTACAAGAGCTAGTTCTGGGACAGGCCCCAAAGCTGGAGAGAAACCTTGTCTCAAAAAACCAAAGGATTTGAACCTAGAGTGGCTTCCAGGAGCCCAAGGCGATGTCCTCAGTTAGTCCCTTGGGAAGCTGAGGATAGGGAACCTGAAATGACCCTATCCTATAGCAATACTGACGAATATCTTGCATATCACCATAGAACCTTCATCTGGTGATGGATGGAGATAGAGACAGAGACCCACACTGGAGCACTGGACTGAGCTCCCAAGGTCCCAATGAGGAGCAGATGGAGGGAGAACACGAGCAAGGATGTCAGGACCACGGGGGGTGCACCCACCCAC
>NW_026067911.1:9273032-9494918 GCF_014885135.2 Alexandromys fortis | reverse complement strand
GGGGGGGAGGGGGAGAGGAGTGGGGGGAGGGGGAGGGAAATGGGAGGCTGGGAGAAGGCGGAAACTTTTTTTTTTCCTTTTCTCAATAAAAAAATAAAATAAAAAGAAAAAAAGAAATAAAGATTAAAATACCTTAAAAAAAACCCCAAAGGATAAAAAAAGTAAGAAAAAAGAAGAGAAACTCAGTATGTAGACCAGGCTGCCTGTGAACTCCCAGAGTTCCACCCGATTCTGCCTCTTCATAATAGGACTAAAGGTGTGCACCTCTATGCTTATAATTAAAAACATTTTTGAAATTAGGCATAGTCGTAAATGCTTGCAATCAGGCATTAAGAAGGCAGAGGCCAGCCTGGACTTACATAGAGAGACCCTGTCTTTACAAACAAACTAATAACAAAATCAAGGGGAAAAATGTTTTCTTGTTATATAGTCCAGGCTGGCCTCACACTTGTTGTACTTCTGCTGCCTAAAATGAAGAATCACCTTCACAATCTCTCTGCCTTAGCCTCCAAATGTTTGGATTACAGGCATGTATCACCATGCTTAGAAGAAGAGTAATTTCTAAGTTTAAAAGTATGTATTTCTTTAAAAATTTGCCATTTTCTTTATATAACTAAATATGTAATCAACCTTTACTCCAATGTTACATGAACATTAAAATACTCCAGCTGGGTGTGTTGGCCCATGTCTTTAATCCCGGTATTTGGGAAGGTGAAGGCAGGTGGATCTCTGAGTTGGAGGCCAATCTGGTCTAAAAGTGACTTCTAGGATAGTCAGGGCTATTACACAGAGAAATCCTTATTTCCAAAAACCAAAAACCAACCAACCAAACAAACAGAAAACTTACCCCACAGTACTCTAGCATATGAATAATTTCTTCTTCATAAACTGTCTGTGTGTAATACTGCTTTTCCAGCTCTCGCCAATTAATAGATTTACTCAAGACACCCTAAAATAAAGTAAAATCAAATCATGACATAGTCTGCATAATACCTTTATGTTTATTAATTACTGTATAAGAGAGAGTTAATAATCTATTCTTTGAGAGGCCTGCCGATATATTTAAGTGGAGTCTGGGAATTTGATCAATAAGCAGCTTTTACACTGATATGCAACTTTCTCTAAATGATAGAGTGGGTCACTGTAGTCACACGGTTTGTACAGTCTGAAATTCCTTCTCAACTGCTGGTACACTCAAGGCGGGGGTATCTAGCCAGAGACCCTTAAGTCCGAGAGGCTCAAAGATGAGCAGCATTTTGCCACCTGGTACAAGTGATTGTGGAGGAATTAAGCATAGGCCATGAGATTTGGCTGAGCAAGGACCCTTGGAAGCCTACGCTAAGTTTAGCTCATGTGCCTTTTGTTGATTTTCTGTCCTATCTTTTTGCTAAAGTTAAGCATTTTCTCTCTATATATATAGGTGTGTGTGTTCTGTCATTCCTTCTAGCAGTCACTGCACCTAGGGGTGATTCTGGGGACCACCACGATAACTATATTTAAGTACACGTTATCAAGTTTCAAGCACAATTCAATTACCGTAGTGAAGACCCCAGATGCGGTAGACCAAGACAGGCATGGAATCAATGGCATGGGCTTGGGCCAGTTGGAAACTGCTAAGGAGGCCATCTGTAACATGACAAAAGTAATTTAGAGAGTTTCTATTCATTAATGTGAAAAATACTAAATACTAAAAAGTACTTTGTTAGGAGGAGGTGAGAGAAGACAGGAACACAAGGGCTGTAATATTTATAGAATGCCCTCAAATTATAAATTCAACAACATACAAATTCCTTTTAGTAAGCAAGAAACTATAAAGGCTTCGTTACGAATGTTTTTGAGCTCGTCTTGCTGTACACACAGGCTGCTTCTGCTGCACACTAGAGCTCTTTTCCCTCAGCCTCTCCAGTGCTGGGGTCATAAGCATGCTCCTGCTACACCTGGCTCTGAGTAACATTGTGAATTTAAGTTTTTATAATTCAAGTGATCATCTATAGCAAACTTTAAATTCATTTATAAATATATAAAATACACACGCACACACGTAATGACAAATACATGTTATGTGACCAGAGCACATTTCAGGTACTACCTACATGCTTCATGGAGGAAAGAGAGCGCAGCAAGCAATTATGGCACAGTACTGTGGAAATGGACTGGGGATGAAGCACAGCTGGCAGGTGAAGCTGAAACTCCAAAAAGAACTTCTGGTGGGAAGGAAGCTGTAGTTTGGCTAGAAGATGGCACAAGGGGGCACTAGAGAGACCTGGCTATAGTCCTGTGAAGCAAGCTAGCACATTTTGAGCAGGAGAAAGTAAAAATCTGACTTAGAGCATTCAAGTTATACCAGAGAGGAAAAACTTCAAAGAATGAGTCTGGGACTCAGATCAGTATCTCACTTAGCCCTTATCAGAGGTTCTTCTTGCAGTAGATGAGAACTAACAGGGACCCACAACGGCATAGTATACAGGTAGGAGACATTGGGCCAGGCGGTGGTGACACAAGCCTTTAATCCCAGGCTTGGGGGTGGGGTGGGGAGTGGGGCTGAGGCAGGCAGATCTCTGAGTTTGAGGTCAGCCTGGTCTACAGAGTGAGTTCCAGGATGGCAAGGGCTACAAAGAAAAACCTCATCTTGAAAAACAAACAAACAAACAAACAAACAAACAAACAAAACAAACAAGAGACTTTGGAGCATTTGGCCTTAAATGGGATGGTATCATCAGTCCTGTCCTCAGAGCTCAGGGGCCTATGGAGAGCAGAAGGAAGCAAAGAGGAGGTGGGAAGATTGTTAAGAGCCAGAGGCAGTGAATGACTCCAAGGAGACAGAGTCTTCCAGACACAACAAAATGGATACATATATGAAATCACAGAGATTGGCAGTATGCACAGGGCCTCAACAGGTTCAGATCAGACTGGGTACCAGCTCTGAGAGAGAGAGAAGCTGTCTACAATTGGTACCCACTGAAAAGGGGGAAAAAATGAGTCTCCTCCCAGGTCCCATGACAAGGAGTAGATGGCCAATACAAAACAAATTAATGGTATTTTTTTTGTAGACTTTTCAAAATCTCAACTAGCTTTGTTTGGACATTTTTTTGTATTATTGGTCAAGATAATTTGTCTATGGTTTCAGTTTTTTTGGGGGTGGTTGTTTATGTGCATTTTTTTGTTTGTGTATGTATATGTGTTTGCTTGTTTTTTAAAGAAAGAGAAAGAGTGGATTGGATGGGTAGGGAGGTAGTGAGGATGTGGAAGGTGCTGAGAGAGGTACAATGGAAATGTCACAATGAAACCTATTATGTTGGACAATTAATATACACTAAAAAATTAAAGAGCACCTTCAAATTCATTTCTCTTCTAACCAGTAGCAAAAGTAAACTTATACTTTGTATATTGAAAAGACCCTTGAAAAGTTAGATTTTGTTTTGTTTTTTCGAGACAGAATTTATCTGTAGCTTTGGAGACTGTCCTGAACTCGCTCTCATAGACCAGGCTGGCCTTGAACTCATGGAGATCTTCCTGCCTCTGCCTTCCGAGATCTAGGATTAAAGGTTTGAACCACCACTGCCTGACTTTCGTTTTTTGAAACAGGGCTTCTTTTCTTTTTTCTTTATTTTTGGTTTTACAAGACAGGGTTTCTCTGTAGCCTGTCCTGGAACTCACTCTTGTAGACCAGGATGGCTTTGAACTCACAGAGATCCCTGTGACTCCCAAGTGCTGGAATTAAAGGCATGCATCACACCGCCCAGCTCACTGCGTGGCTTTGTAATTAGCATTTTTTTTAAAAAAAGATTTATTTATTATGTTACAGTATTCTCAGTATTCTGTTTGCATATATGCCTGCAGGCCAGAAGAGGGCATCAGATATCATTACAGATGGTTGTGAGCCACCATGTGGTTCCTGGGAATTGAACTCAGGACCTTTGGAAGAGCAGACAGTGCTCTTAACCACTGAGCCATCTCTCCAGCCCCATAATTAGCATTTAATAAAGTATTAAATCCAAAATCTGAGTTATATCTGGAGTTGTACAATATATGTTTGTCTACCTAAATTTTACAAAATAACATTACTTCATCATTGGAGCTATTACTACTGCCTATTTTCACCAACATTAAATTCATGCCTTAAGTACACTTAAAATTACCCTTATTTAAAAACACAATGGTAATGAAATATAAGCTGAAAAGACTCACATGTCCTCCCATGGATATTCCAGTCATTCCGAGAGGTCCATAACCTTCCCTCTCCAGCCAGTGCAAGAGAGCTGCCGACTCCAGAATAAGAGCGCCTCCCATCACAAACAGGTCAGACACATTTTTTAAGCTGGATCTTCTACCCTCACAAAACAAAATATAAAATGATTTATTTCATACATTTACATTTTTAATACTTTAGAAAGTTGAAAGGTTACTGTGTACGGGTTTCTATTGGTGCATGTGCACATGTATGCACGCCACGGTGTATGCAGAAGGCAAAAGACAACTTTGTGGATGGAATGGAACCAGTTTTCTCCTTCAACCTTATTCTGGGTTCCAGGGATTGAACTTGGGTTGCCTGCTTGTGCAGCAATTGATTTTGACAGTTCAGCCATTTCACTGCTTCACGGTTATATTTAGTGTTGCTGGTTTTCTTCCTGAGACAGAGGCTTCCTATGCAGCTCAGGTTAGCAGAGAGCTCATATGTACCTCCTATATTTGAGTTCAGGGTTTGTCTCCAGACTGAACATTCTTGAACTATTTAGCTTGACTGTAATTTTCACAGTTTAACAAAGTTCATTCTAACCCAGTCCTCACAGTAAGCAAGGCCCATTGGATGCTGCTCCAAAGCTTATACTTCCTTCTGGAGAACCCTGTCCCAACCCTCCTGGCTACTGCCACCTAGCGGACACGGTAAATGTCTTCAAAAGGCGGCTTCAGGATGGTGGGGAACGTGGTAAGACCAGTGGATCCTCTGAGCACAGGTCCACTGTCACACTTCATGGGCTGTGAAGTGAGTTCTTTGGTCAGATGCAGTGCTGTGTGGAAAACCACAACGGAGGGTAAGGCATTGTCTAAGTCCATGCTGGTGGTTTTGGCAGAAGCATTATGTGCAGGAAAGGAAAATCCATAACCAGAGTAAGTATTCCAGTAAGGACAAAGTTTGCCCTTTTCATAAAAGCAGGTCCAGTGTCATCAGTCTGCAGAGGACTTGGTTCTCATCATTCATAGTAGATGTCTCACAACAGGGGAGCCAATGTTCTCCTTCTGGATTCTATGCGTACCTACCTTCACATGCTAATACCAACCCCCTGCCCAACACACACACACACACACACACACACACACACACACACACAGATTTTAAAAATGTATTTGAAAACAACAAAGTCTTACCTTTTGTTCAGGTATGGTTTCACAAATAAGACATAATTTGAATCAGCCTCTAAGCTTTCTAAATCTGTCACCTTACTAGACATTAAAATGTCAAAATCTTAAAAAATAAGAATTAAAGTCAATATTCTTACTAAGTTTTACAAGCAATTGAAGAAATGGTTAACTAAAGACTACCAAGCACTTGTCCTAAAGACTGTAGAAATAAAGAGAGTAAAAGTGACAGATACTTACACTTGGTCCTTGGGCTTCCTGCAGCCATTTGAGAAGATGGGTCAAAGAGAAAGTTTTAAAATAATTAAATATACTCATCTCAGAACATATTATTTAAGCACAAAAGTTAAATTTGAATATAATACCCAAATAACTACTTTCCCAGTGACTTTAAAAGCTGTTTAGAAGTTTTCAGATTTTTCAACTTAGTTATTTTTCTTAATTTACAAAGCTTTACTGAGATATAATCACAAGCCAAGTAATTCACTTATTTGAAATTTATAAATTAATATACTCAGTATACTTACAAAGTCACATAATCTTAAATTTATAGACATATATTTTTTTCTTTTTTTGAAGACAGGGTTTCTCTGTGTTGCTCTGGCTGTCTTGGAACTCACTTTAGACCAGACTGGCCTCAAACTCAGAGGTTCACCTGGCTTTGTCTCCCGAGTGCTGGAATTAAAGGTGTGTATCACCACTGCCCAGTTTATTGATACAAATGTTTATTTCATAAATCCAGGGAATATAGAAAAGTATTCATTTTTTTTCTTTTATTACTTATACAGTGTTCTGTTTGCATGCCAGAAGAGGGAACCTGATCGAATTACAGATGGTTGTGAGCCACCATGTGGTTGCTGGGAATTGAACTCAGGACCTCTGGAAGAGCCGTCAGTGCTCTTAACCTCTGAGCCATCTCTCCAGCCCCCTAGAAAAGTATTCAAAGCTACTTTACAGACGCACATGTTTTGGGTTGTTTCTTTTTTTTTTAAATATTTATTTATTTATTATGTATACAATATTCTTTCTGTGTGTATGCCTGCAGGCCAGAAGAGGGCACCAGACCTCATTACAGATGGTTGTGAGCCACCATGTGGTTGCCGGGAATTGAACTCAGGACCTTTGGAAGAACAGGCAATGCTCTTAACCACTGAGCCATCTCTCCAGCCCCCGGTTTGGGTTGTTTCTGACAGCCTTAGGTGCCGTGGATTTGCCCAGAACCTGTGCATTTGTGCTGTCGCCGAGAGAACACGGTCCAACGCCCCACTTTCACATCCTGATTTCACACAGTAAGCTTTTATTTAAACTTAACAAATGCTTAATATTTACCCAACCAATACTATTCTAAGCTGTAGGATCTAAGAAATCATCCCACCTAAAAGTGGGAAACAGACCTGAAAAGGTAAGTGGCAGGTCTGAGGGCACAGCTGCAGAGCAATAACAGCACAACTATCTGCATGCACTCCAGTGTTAGGAACCAGGTCCCTCAGCAGTTTCTCTCAGGGCACATTCACTTCTATTGTCTTATATAAGCAAAGATATATTAGCATATTTTCTATGTGTAGTGTTTAAACTTTCTTTTGTTTTGCACTGAAACTGAAAAAAAAAAACCCACAAAACTCTGTCAAGAGATCTGAGAAATTATTTTTTCCTTATTTTCCCCTTGGTAGTACATGAAGGGCTTGAATCCAGGAGTTCACATGCTAGGCCACCCTTATCACCCAGCCACACCTTTGCCCAGCTGTGAGCTGGCTCTGTGTGTGTGTGTGTGTGCACGCACACGTGTATGCTGGTTCATGTGGAGACCAGAGGTTGTCACTGGCATCTTCATCAATCACTGTCCACCTTGGCCGATGAGCTCCAGGAATCTATCTGTCTCCGCCTCCCCAGGACTGGGGTTAGGGATGTGTGCCAACGTCGTGCTCTTTCATGAGAGTTCTGGGGCTCTGAATGAGGGTCTCGGGGTTTGTGTGTAGGACCTTTGCTTACTGAGCCATCTCCCCAGAAAGATGTGAGTTCTGGGGCTCTGAATGAGGGTCTCAGGGTTTGTGTGTAGGACCTTGGCTAGCAGACTGAGCAATCTCCCCAGGCAGATGTGATATGTTTTAAGCCTCCTAATACAGGTATTAAAATTACTTTTGTCTGGAGCTAAACTGATTCTCAGTCATTTGCACTCAGTTCCCCTTTCACAGGATCTTTCCTAATACTGTGTTTGTCATTTAAGAAACACTGGTAATTGTTGAACTTTACATTTCTTTTATTACTAGGTATGTTGTGTATCAGTTTATTTTTTTCTATGAATAGTCTAATGTCATCTTGAAAATTAAGTATTGTTCTAGATCTTCACCTTTACTATAAATATATTTGGAAATGATCATTTCTTTAATAGCGAACATTTGACTTATTAAGTCCAGCATAAGAAATACAAGAAATACAATTTATCATTATTATAAATAGCATTAAAATATTATGTTAGTCTCACTGTGAAGCCTAAGCTGGCTCTAACTCACAACCCTCCTGCTTCAACCTCCTGAGCACCTGGAATGATAGGAAAGAGACACCTTATATGATGCATTCTTTACTTTTTTTGAGACAGGTAGCTCTGGCTGTCTTAGAAATTGCTATGTAGACCAGGCTGGCCTCAAACTCAGAGATCTGCCTGCCTTTGCCTCCGAAGTGCTGTGATTAAAGGCGTCATCCACCACCACCACACCTGGCCTTTATATTTTTTATATATATTCTTTTGGCCGGGATTTTTTTGTAGCTCAGGCTGATCTTGAACTCCTGATTGCTACTTTCCATTACATTTCCTTTTAAAAGGTGTAAAATAGGGGGCTGGAGAGATGGCTCAGCGGTTAAGAGCACTGTCTGCTCTTCCAAAGGTCCTGAGTTCAATTCCCAGCAACCACATGGTGGCTCACAACCATCTGTAATGAGGTCTGGTGCCCTCTTCTGGCCTGTAGGCATACATGTAGACAGAAATTGTATACATAATAAATAAATAAAAATATTAAAAAAAAGGTGTAAAATAATCTTACATTCTTGATTTTTAAATATTTTCGGACCTTATACTGGATTTAACTAGCTTTGAAAAGTTAGTTACCACTGGGGCTGGAGAGCTGGTTCAGCAGTGGAGAGCACTGGATGTTCTCCTAGGGTACCTGGGTTCAAGTCTCAGTACCACAAGGCAGCTCACAACTGTAGTATCAGTTCCAGGGGATCTGGCGCCCTCTTCTGGTCTCCACAAACACTGAGCACACATATGGTACACAGGCATATGTGCAGGACAAATACCCATACACATAAAATAAAATAAATAATTCTTGCTGGGTGGTGGTGGTACACACCTTTAATCCAGCACTTGGGAGGCTGAGGCAGGTGAATCTCTGTGAGTTCGAGGCCAGCCTGGTCTACAACAGCTAGTTCCAGGACAGGCTTTAAAACTACAAAGAAACCCTGCCTCAGAAAATAATTTAAAAAAAAAAATCTTAAAAAAAAGTACTACTGATTATTCTTTTGAAGAGTAAATATATAAATAAAGATATAAAGAAACTTTTAAAATTGAACAAAAGGATATAATAAGGGTTTTCTAGCAACAATGAAGCCATTCGGGCCTCCTTAATCATAGGACGAGCCATGAGAGTCCTGCGCCTCCAGTAATGCTAAGGAGAGAGATGGCACACTTAGAACACAATAGCAAGTGCTGAGAAGATGTGCTGAGGGTTTTCTAGAGTTGAAGTCTTACATGGTCTCCTGTTCCAGCCAGATGAATGCACACAGGTCTGTATCTGCTGTTCCATTCCTTAGGCACAATAAATTGGAACCTATTAAAAAAAAAAAAAAAGAAACGAAACCGTCCTTAATGAGCTTTAGCTACAAACTATACATATATAGTTAATTTATGGAGAGGGTCTTGCCATTACAGCTTAGGCTGGCCTGGAACTTACTATGTAGCTCAGGCTGGCCTCAACCTTGTGGTCTTCCTCCCACGTGAGCATCCCAATTGCTGGGGTTACAGGTGTGACTCATCATGCCTGGCTCTAAACTTTCAATTTAAAAAGTGTTATAATTAAATTCTCCAACAGGATGGGCCAGTGGATTTACATTTACTTATTTATTTTTGTATGTATATGTACATGTGTAGGTGTGCCCCGATGCATGTCAGAGACAAGAGATGCAAGGAAGCGTATGTTAGTTCCACCAATGTAAAGATTGGGGAGGTGGCTCAGTTGGTGGAAAGCTCCCTTCACATGCAAAGGTCTGGGTCCAATCTCCAGTAAAACATAAAACTGGCCATAAGCGCATATTCCTACAATTCTACACTCAGGAACTAGAGGCAGGAGGATCAGAAGTACAAAGCAGTCCTCAGCTACACAGCAAGTATGAGGCCAGCCTGGCATAGATGAAACCATTTTAAAAAAATAGATAATAAGCCAGGTGTGGTATTCATTTGTGTCCCCAGTACTGGAGAAGTAGAGTCAGGCAGATCCTTGAGTCTTGCTGTCCAGCTAGCCTAGTCTAATCTGTAAACCCTAGGTCCTTGAGACACATTTTAAGAAAAAAGGTGGATAATTCCTGCACAACAATATGGGAGGTGAACCTATGGCTACCACCCACACGTGGATCCATATACCAACCCCCCCCCCCCACATACACATCCTAGGTAAGATAATGTAGCACGAGTAATAAAAACCCAGAGATGGATATTGGGGTTCAATTTGAAGATCAGAAAAGCAAAGCAGCTAGTCACTGGCTCTTACCACTACCTCAAACTGAAATGGGAATCCTACTTCCACAAATCCTCAGAATGGGACTGAGTGTGAGACCTGTCTCCTCCCATTTTATATTTCTCTCTAGTGCTGGGATTAAAGGTGTACATAATGAGGCTTTTCTTGTTTTGTTTTTAGACAGGATTTTAATATATAGCCCTTGCCTGCCTTGGGACTTAGAGAGCCATCTGCATGTCTTCCAAGCGCTGGTATTAAAAGTGTGTGCCACCACACCCAACACAAAGACGATTATTGTAGTTTTTAAGATTACATGTGTTGGGATCCCATGGAGGCCAGAAGGCATCAGACACTCAGAAGCAGGAACTATATAAGCCACCGTGAGCCCCCAAGTAGGGGTGCTGTGAACTGAAACCCAGTTCTTTGCAACAGCGGCAAGAACCATTATCTGCTGAGCCATCTACAAGGATTTTGAGGTTGGCTAAAATTACTTTAGATCCTTGTCTTAACAGAACAAACGAAGCAAACAAAATGTATATATGCTTAACATTACACCTACTGATTTAGAAATATCACTACAGATCGATATAACACAATTTGAAAACAGTAAGGAAAGGAAAAAGAAGAATGTTGGAGATCCTTCTCTTCATTTTTCTCAAGAAATCTTCTGAGATTTTTATTTCAGGCATCTGGATTAGTTTAAGAACCACATACATGTGGTGACTGTGGAGGCCAGAAAAGGGCATCAGATTCCCTTGAACTGGAGCTACAGATGGCTGTGAACCACCATATGCATTTTGGGAATTGAACTCAAGTTCACTGGAAGAGTAGTCAGTTCTCTCTCTCTCTCTCTCTCTCTCTCTCTCTCTCTCTCTGTGTGTGTCTCAAAGAAATTTTAATTTATTTTTATTTTATGTGCACTGGTGTTTTGCCATGGGTGTTGGGTCCCCTGGAACTGTAGTTACAGCTGTGTGTGCTGGGAATTGAACCCAGGTCCTCTAGAAGAGCAGCCAGGGCTCTTAACCTTGAGTCATTTCTTCAGTCCTGCTTCATGTATTTATAAGAAGATATCAATGCCAGTTCCCCCTCTCTTCTCTCCTCCTGTTTCCCCCACCTTTCCCTCATCCCACCCCCCATTTGCTCCTCAGATTTTTGTTTTGTTTTTCAAGACAGAGTTTCTCTGTTTTACAGTCCTGGCTGTCCTGGAACTTGCTTGGTAGATCAGGCTAGCCTTGAACTCACAGAGATCTGCCTGCCTCTGCCTCCCAAGTGCTGTGATTGAATGTGTGTGCTGGCACCATCAGGCCTGATATATATTTTTTTTAATCAGCCATCATAAAAGCACAAAGTCAAAGAGACAGAATCACAGGAAATGAACTAAGTAACAAGAGGACACAAGTTTCTTCTTATGGGCTCTAAATAACATTTCCTACTTATATGACAATATGATAAAAGTTTAAAATCTACACAGTCTTACAAACCCAGAAATTTGTACCTGGCATGGTAGTATGTGCCTTTAATTCCAGCACTCATGAGGCAGAGGCAGGTGGCTCTCTCTGATTCAAGATCACTCTGGTCTACATAGTGAGTACCAGGACAGCCAGGGCTCCATAAGAGAGAGACCTTGTCTCAAACAAAACAAAACAAAAAATAAATACACCCTCCTCAAAAACCCCAGAAATTCCCTGAAAACAGTCAGGTAAAAGATGTATGAAAGGGCGTTTACTATTAGGTTGATCAAATGGACAAAACATGCAATTTAATTATGTGCTTTGGAGAATTAGAAAATCATGGTAGTGCCACAGCAGGGAATACCAATCAGCTACTAACATGATAACAGACTATCTATTCACTGATTGGTTAGGCCAAAAAGAAAATAAGCAACTTTGTATATGAATAGCAAAGAAAAAAAGGTGATGATATATGTAAAATAGCAATGATCTCTTTGTGTTTGAATTATTAATACTTTGACTTTCTCAAAATTAATAATACTTTGAGAAAATAATACCATTTGGAAATAGTACCTTAATGCAATGATGTAAGTTACAAACACCCTGCCCAAATAGATGGGTAAAGAAGAGAAAACCAGATGTCAGTGTGCATCAGTGGGAATTTCTAGTCATCAAAATAAATGATGCCTTAAGATTAATGCACTGCCAACCAGCACCTAGGAGCCTGAGGCAAGAAGCCTGACAGTTTTGAGGCTAGCCTGGGCTAAATATTTACTGTTTCTCAAACACTCTTTAAAAACATAAAAAATAAATGCTATAGCACTGTTAAAAGTTGGTAGTCTCCCTATTATTGTTCTTTTCATCAAAATAAAGAATTTCTTTAACTCTTGATAATGTTGAAATTATATTATTTCTCAAACTGAGTCTCCCCTTCCTCCCTCCAGTCATCTTAACCTATACAGTTTTCTGAGAAGTTAAAACAGCACAAAGATCCAAGGAGCATAATTACAGTATGCAGAAACAGCAATAACTTTACCATGTATTGCTAATATATAGTCTAAAGAACTGTGTGTTTATTTAGTGCTTTTTGTAGGCACTCAATAAGATTTTCATCCCTCCTATCACTTAACTCTTCTAACAACCACAAGAGATGAAATGTTGTCATCTCTATTTTATAATATATGTTCAGAGAACAATCTGGCCCTAAGGTCACTGGATTAATAAGTAGCGGAGCCAGGGTTCAGTTCAAACTGTTTAATGCCAAAGTCCTGTTCTTTGCTCTATACAACACTGCTTGTATTTTATTTAGAGGTTAATAAAAGAAAAAACCAAAACCAAAAACCCAGGTCTGGGAAGACAGTTCAGCAGTTAAGAGCCCTAGAGAACCCAAGCTCAATTCCAAGCATCCACAAGGTGAGACACAACCTTCAACAATTCCAGGCCCAGGACCTCACATCCCCTTTTCACCTCCTGGGTACCAGGCAAAACACATGACGCAGACACACACGTTAGCAAAACACCCCCACACATAAAATAAAATAGAAATGCATAAAATTTACAATATTAATATTTTAGAGTAAAGAAATAATATTAACTACAATAGTTAAAGTTATATTGGTTCCCACTTTGTTTGGCTTTTGTTGTTGTTGTTTTGTTTTTTTGAGACAGGAGTTTTACTGTGTAGACCTGGCTGTCCTGGAACTTGCTCTGTAGAGCAGGCTGGCCATGAACTCTGCCTGCCTCTCAGTGAGTTTGAGTCCAATCTGGTTTACTTGATGAGTTCCAGGACAGTCAGGGTTACAGAGCAACTCTCTCTTACTCTCTTTCTTAATAATCAATTTAAGTTTAATTTATGTGCATTGGTGTCAAGGTATGGCAATCCCTGGGACTGGAGTTACAGACAGTTGTGAGCTGCCATGCAGATGCTGGGAAATGAACCTGGGTCCTCCAGAGGAACAGCCAGTGCTCTTAACACTATCTCTCCAGCCCGAGACCCTGTCTCAAACAAACAAAGGGTAGGAGGAGAGCAGGGGGAGACTGGGAAATGCGCACAGGGGGAAGATCTGAGTTTGGACTCCAGCACCATGTAAAAGCTAGGGGTGGCTTATGTACTCCAGTAACCTCAGAGTGCATAAGCAATCACAGAAAATATTTTTGAGATTTAATTAATTAATTTCATTTATTTATTTACCTATTTTTTGAGACAGGGTCTCACTATGTAGCCCTTTTGGAACTGGAACTCACTATGCAGACCAGTATGGTCTAGAACTCAAAGAGATCTACTGGATCTGTTTCCTGAGTGCTGGGATTAAAGGCATGTGCCATCACCTCTGACTTGAGATTTTTATTTTATATGTATGAGCATTTACTTACCTGAATACATGTTATGTCTGAGCATCAAATGCATACAGTACTACGAAGGCCAGCAGAGGGCACAGATCATTTGGGAGTTTCTTCAGTGTTAGTTACCCCTAGTTTCCAGTAGCCATGTTGGTGCTAGAAATTAAGTCTGGGTTCTGTGAAAGAGCAGCCAGTGCTTTTAACCTTTGAACCACCTCTCCAGCTCAGAATCACAGAAATTAAAAAAAAAAAAAAATTCACTTTATGTGCATGAGTATTTGGCCTGCATTAATGTCTTACACTATGTTCATGCAATGCCTACAGAGGCCAGAAAAGAGCATGGGATCCTCCAGAGCAGGAGTTCTAGATGGTTGTGAGCCAGGATGTGGGTGTTGGGAAGTGAACCTAGTTCTTCTGAAAGAACAGCCATTGCTCTTAATTGCTAAGCCACCTCTACAGCCACATCATCAAAGGCATTTAAAAATGAAATTTTATTAATTGTGTGTGTGTACATGTATGGGCACACATGTGAAAATCAGAGGACAACTTGTGGAAATTCTCTCCTATTGTTTGGGTCCTGGGAACTGGTGAGGTGACTTTACCCTCAAAGTGAAAATCTGAAATAAGCAGAGCTGGCACATGATTAAAATCCTTTGGAAATATTTCTATGTGACTTTGTGCATGTCTGGATTTCTATGAAAACGGTGTTGACTTCTTAAGCGTCATGCAGTAGTACAACCTTAATTCCATGTCAGCAGTAGGCATGAGAGGGTAATTAATCTCCCAGGGCATCGTCCACACTCCATGCGCACAGCAGTACTTACGTGTACTCAGCACCTGTGGACACGCTGCTGGAATGAACTCACTAATCTCCCTTGCTGAACAGATGCTTACCTTGCAATAACTGACTCAATTGGCATGATACCAGGCACATAGTGGGCCATGGGAGAAACAAAGTGTCCATCTAGGATCTTACAATCTGACTGTTCTTCAACCTAAAAGAAAAGAAAACCAAGGTGTATGCAAAGTAGACTAAGGTATCAGTCTCTCATAGACTTTTAGATGATGATAAAAATCTATTCAACTAAAAACTAACATTCTCTCAGTTCTTGTACTTAAGCCTCATTTTTTATAATTTATTTATTTTTATTTTATGTGCATTGATGTTTTGACTGCATGTATGTCTATGTGAGATTGTCAGATCTTAGTGTTACAGACAGTTGTGAGCTGTCATGTTGGTGCTGGGAACTGAACCCAGATCCTCTAGAAGATCAGTCAGTGGTCCTAACCACTGAGCCCTCTCCCCAGCCCCCTTGAGTCTCATTTTTACCACAAGAACTGAGCTATATCTTTAGCACCAAAAACTTTTACAGTGGGGGCTGGAGAGATGGCTCAGAGGTTAAGAGCATTGCCTGCTCTTCCAAAGGTCCTGAGTTCAATTCCCAGCAACCACATGGTGGCTCACAACCATCTGTAATAAGGTCTGGTGCCCTCTTCTGGCCTTCCGCATACACACAGATAGACTATTGTATACATAAATAAATATTTAAAAAAACTTTTTCAGTGCTTACTATGTTTCCTTCTAAACCACTGCTTTTTCCTGCCAAAAGACATATTTTTATTCAAGACTACTTATACGTTCATATTTATTTAAAGAATATCATATAACTGATATCTTCTGCAATATTTCGTGCTTTTCTTTCAAACTTCTCCATTTATATTTACCTAACAGGGAATTAGCCATCATTCATGCCCTTTTAAAGACACCTTTTATTTACACATATTTGTTTTCTCTCTACTCAAGAGTCTAGTTGGGAAACAATAAATTTAATTCACACACTGGCATGCAATGTCTCAAAATAAAATACAAGCTAAAGAAATTCAGTACCATTCAAGAGGACTAGGAGTATGGCTTAGTATACACAAGGCTAGCAGGAAGATCCTGGGTTCAACTCTAGGTGCCACAAAAACAAAAACAATCAAAAGCATTCAACAATATAAAAGCAATCAAAAGTACAACTTAGAAGCAGCAATAATTGTTGCAGTCTAAGCTGATACCAAGTATTCAGAGTGGTCTGATATCACACTACCTGCTGGTGCATTGTATAAGGAGAAAAGGGGATTTCTATCTGTAATAATGACAATTTACAGGCAGCCATGGTAACACAGGATTAAAACCACTATAGTTTGAAGCTGAGCCAGGAGCCTCACAAATTCAAAGCTAGCTTGGATTACATAGCAAGACCTTGTCTCAAAAAGTTCACACCAGGGGCTGAAGAGATGGCTCAGTGGTTAAGAGCACTGACTGCTCTTCCAGAGGACCCAGGTTCAATTCTCAGCACCCACATGGCTGCCCACAACTGTCTGAAGATCTAGTTCCAGGTGACCTGACACCTTCACACCAATGCATTTAAAATAAAGTTAAATAAAATTTTAATCCCAGTACTCGGGAGGCAGAGGCAGGCAGATCTCTGTGAGTTCGAGACCAGCCTGGTCTACAGAGCTAGTTCCAGGACAGACTCCAAAGCCACAGAGAAACCCTGTCTCGAAAAACCAAAAAAAAAAAAAAGTTCACACCAAAAAGGCAATTTGGCTAACATTCACTATCTACGCTTCCTTCTCAAGAAGTTATTCTTTAAAATAAATTTTAAAAAAGCCCTATTTCAGGTCAAAGGTCAAATTAAAGTGGCAGGAAATTATCACATAAAAAACACTAAAAACAACAGCAACAACAAAACAAATGAACAAACAAAAAAACTCATCCACATTAGTGTCTTCAGTTCTTCAAATCCAGCATTGTGTCTGCGAATTAACATTAGTAAGAGGGTTCTCTTCCACACAGCAGGCATTCTATCAATAAAATAACTACATCCCTCGTCCCTACCATTAAAAAACACAAACAAGCTGGGTGTTCGTGAAGCACGCCTTTAAATCCCAGCACTCAGACAGATCTCTGTGACTTCAACGCCAGACTAGCCTACAGAGTGAGTTCCAGGACACCCCTGTCTCAAAAACAAAAACAACAACAAAAAAACCCACCTCAAAAACAAACAAACAAACAAAAAACATACAAACAAAAAACAGAATGAAACCACAAAATGTAGATTGTTGAAGAAATATCTATTTAACAATCGAAAAAGTTTTTAAAAGGTTAAAACACTATTTCACCACACACTGTGTTACAAAGGTTTGCTTATCAGTTTCTAACCAGCCTTTATTTTTGCACCAGTAAAATATTATGTCAGAGTCAGGCAGTGGTGGTGCATATCATTAATCCCAGCACTCTGGAGGCAGAGGCAGAGAGATCTCTGGAGTTTGAGGCCAGCCTGGTCTACAGAGCAAGTTCTAGAACAGGCTCCAAAGAAAAATAGAAAAACCCTGTCTCAAAATACAAACAAAATACTATGTCAGTTAAGTGCAGGTTTACAATACTCAGGAGAAATGGCTCAGAGGTTAAGAGCACTGACTGCTCTTCCAGAGGTCCTGTGTTCAATTCCCAGAAACCACATGGTGATGACTCACAACCATCTGTAATGAGATATGGTGCCCGCTTCTGGCTTGCAGCATACATGCAGGCAAAACAATACACTGTATACATAGTTAATAAATAAATCTTTTTTTAAAAAAAGAGTACACACATTGAAAAGTTAAGAGACTGTGATCGCCTCTGTCTGGATGGGTATTACAGTTATGGGAAGTAGGTTTAATAAATTAAAAAAAAAAGATTATCTGTCCTCTCTGGGAGCACAGAAAGAGGATCGGAGGTGGAGACTGGCAGAGATAAACAGAGACTTGATTTTTATTTGGCATACTCTGTTTATTTAAAAAGCCTATATACTCTTGGTACGTTGACTTGTGCACATATTTCTTTGTCCATGTAACTTTTTGGGCAAGCTTACCCATGTGTGTGGGGCGACCAGAGTCATCATACGATGTCTTCCTTTATTGCTCTCCACTTATTTGTTTCCTATATTTTGCTTTTTTAGGTGGCCCTAGTTGTCCTAGAACTTGTTATATAGACAGGCTGGCTTTGAACTCACAGAGATCTGCCTGCCTCTGTCATCTGGGATTAAAGGCATTATGCCCCCAATTCAAGCTGCTCTACTTTTGGCAACGAAGTCTCTCACTAAGCTAGACCCTGCAGTTTCTATTAGACTAGCTGACCAGCAGTCTCCAAGATTCCTCTGTCTTTGGTTTTCCATGTCTGGCTTTTAGGTGGGTCCTGGGGATCTGAACTCAGGTTCTCATGAGGATGTAATGAGGATTTTGCCCATTAAGCCATCTCCTCAGCCTTAAAAGTTTACTAATATATTTTTGAGGGGTGAAGGGATAGGGTCTCTCTGTGTAGCCTTAACTGCCCTGGAACCCACAGAGATCCTCCTGCCTCTGACTCCTAAAAGCCACCACACCTGGCTAAAAGCCTATACTTTATTTCCCCCTCTCAAGACAGGGTTTCTCTGTGTAGCCTTGACTGTCATGGAACTCGCTATGTAGACCAGGCTGGCCTCAAACTCACTGAGATCAACCTGCCTCTACCTCCAGAGTGCTGGGATTAAAGGTGTGAGCCACCACAGTCTGCTCAAGAGCCTAAATGTTTTTTATGTATGTATGTATGTATGTATGTATGTATGTATGTATGTATGTATGTATTTATTTTTGGTTTTTCGAGACAGGGTTTCCCTGTGGCTTTGGAGCCTGTCCTGGAACCAGCTCTGTAGACCAGGCTGGTCTCAAACTCAGAGAGATCCGCCTGCCTCTGCCTCCCGAGTGCTGGCTGGGATTAAAGTGCGCCACCATCGCCCGGCCCTAAATGTTTTTTGAGGCTATACTTTTTAAAGAAAAAAAAACCCAGAGGAAAAAAAATGGAAATATTCACCAAAATTTGAATAACAAAGACAAATTTAAAATACAGTCTACATGTAACATCTATGGTGTAGAGAAGGTTTCCATTTACAAGTTTCTCTTTTTTTTTTATCAGGGGAAATCTTCTGATGAAGGAAATCTAAATATATCCAATTTATAAAAGATGCAAGAATACTTACTTCAGCCAAGGTCAGGGATAGGTTGGGAAACTCACCCATCTATTTCCCTTCTACAATATCTCAAAGTACTCAATCACACACATTTAGATCGTATAGAAAAACAGCTGATTGCTTATAAAACAAAACAATTTCAAAAATATCCTCTCCCTCTCCAAGTTCAGAGCATTTTCTTTCTGAGTAATGCGTTCTATTGTTGCGCCCTGACACTTCCTAATAGCTACTTTTGCCAATAATGCCTGATGTGCTGATTCTCAGGTAGATTGCTCTCTTTTAATACTTACTAGTCTTCTTTAATATTCTTCTTTAATGTTGAATAATTGAACCCTCAGGAGCCTAAGGATACAAAATGAAACTCAGAAAAATGCAGCCTAAATACTAAGTATTCAGGCAAATGCTAAACATATGTTCCCCATTATTTATGAGTAAAATTATTAAAACGTCACTGAGGTAAAACAGCATTCTTTAAATATGCATAAACACTCCACGGTACTGTCGCGGTGACTGCTACAGGATTTCAGGACAGTCTGTTCTGACATACCTTATCAATGTGCACTGGATAGTCGCTTGAAACCAGATTCTGGCACCTTTCTCGATTTCCAATCATCTTTCTGAATTCAAAGAGTCTATTAGGAGACAAAAGTTTGTATTTTTAAAACACCTTTTATGTTAACTGTTATACTTACTGTTATGAGTGATGAATAGTGATTAAAATTAGCAAAATCAATTAAGAGGCAATGTTCACTAAACTTTTATCACTGATAGAAGAGGGTACCTTTTCTTCTCTCTTTTTGAGACTGGAAAACTTTTCTTAAAAAATATGAGAAAGAAAATCGATCATAAGCAATGAATACCTATAAAATTCAAAGTGAAAGAGGCCAATCTTGAAATAATTTTTCTTATGATTTTTCCATGAGTTCTAGCGTATTCCAGTTTCATAGCCATTGAAAATTTAGGTTATCCTAGAAAGTCAATTCTTGGAAACCACACAACACTTCAACCAGCCTAGCTGGTTGTTACTGATGCAAAGAAACTAATTTGCACCCAAGACATGAAGCTCTAAGCTAAAATGTACAGAAATAACTAAGAGGATGAAAGGAAAACTTTTTATAAAATCAATATTTAATTTCCCCAATAAGCTAATCTAGATTTGAAGCTATTTTTTTTTCCTCCCCGAGACAGGGTTTCTCTGTGGCTTTGGAGCCTGCGCTGGAACTAGCTGTTGTAGACTAGGCTGGCCTGAACTCACAGAGATCCACCTGCCTCTGCCTCCCGAGTGGTGAGATTAAAGGTGTGTACCACCACCGCCTGGCAAAAGCTAAAGTATTTTACAGCTGAAATAAAAATTTAACTGTGTATCAAAACAATAAATTCAAAATAACCATTTATGGACTGGAGAGAGGGTTCAGTTATGAAGAGCACTTGTTGCTCTTGTAGAAGGCTCAGGTTTGGTTCCCACCACCCATGTGGTGACGTACAATCATTCTCAACTCCATTTCCAGGAGACCCGATGATCTCTTCTGACCCCAAAAAGCACAAGACACATACATGATACACACACATGTGTGTAGGCAAGAACTCATACACACAGAAATGACAGTCAAGCATTCATGAAACACACACTACCTCTTGAGATCTTCTGGCCTTCCCCATCCTCTGATGAAGAGTTTTGTGAGGAGAAGTCTCCGGTATAGAATATCTAACTTGCTTACACCCATGAGTGGCAGACAGCATCTAGAAGTAAAATTTAAAATAATTTCAAAATACTTTTACTTTTATTAAGGCAGCAGATCAACTTTCTAACCACTCATGTGAATACCAAGTAAAATCAAGGACTGAAGAGAAAATCCTTCATGAACATGTCCTTGTGAAAATACAATAGGAGATTTAGAAAAAACCCTGGAATTCAAAGCAGAGATGTGCAGCACCTAAAATCTCTATATGAAGAATCCTCCTAGGGCAAGTGCTCCCATCTGTATCACGGGGACTGATGTAAGTATCTGCTGTATCAGAAAGCAGAGTAAGGAATGCTACAGATTACTGCAGTATCAGCCAGGCTCTCCATGGACACATGGAATAGGGTTATCTGAGTTATACAGAAAAACCTGACGCATAGGGAAAACAGTTATTTATCCTAGGCCATATTGCTAGTGGAGAAGAGGGTCAAGTTTCAACTTCAGGCTTGGTTGTACTTTGTAACAAATCTTGTCTTTAGCTTGAGTATTCAATTGAAATCAATTTTTTTTTGCAAACCCCAACAAATCTTTCAACTAGTATTTACAATATACTTTACTTTTCCAGTCTAATAAATATGGAACACCGAGTGAGTTTTAGCCTTTTCTGATCCTTAGAACACGCAGTTTGATAAAGGCCAAGGTGGCTTTATGACGTAGCTCCCCCTGAAGAAAAGCTGAGGCGCATGCTCCACCTGCCCTCTTTCCCCTCAGCCGTGGGAATGGATACATCTGCCCACATGCGGAAGGTCAGCAGGCCATGACAACGACCACAACCACCACCAACGTAACCGCAAAGCGCTCTATCTCCTGCCCTACTGACCCTCTGCGGCTGTCCTCTCGCAACTCGCAGCTCACAGAGATGGCCACGAACAGTCAAGAGCACGTTGATGCTTATGAGGCATTGGATCTTACAGAATTTGGCAAAAACCAGCCTTGGTGGCGCAAACTTTTTGGGCAGGAGACACGGTCTGCGGGCGAGAAGTACAGTGTGGCAACCCAGCTCCTGATTGGCGGCATCACGGGCTGGTGCACTGGCTTCATATTCCAGAAAGTTGGAAAGCTGGCTGCCACAGCGGTGGGAGGGGGCATTATTCTCCTTGAGCTCGCAAACCATACTGGCCACATCAAAGTTGACTGGAATCGCGTAGAGAAGGACATGAAAAAGGCCAAGGAACAATTGAAGATTCCGAAGAGGGCACAATTACCAACTGGGGTCAAGAGCAAAGCTGAGGAGTTGGTGTCGTTCATAAAGCAGAATGTATTAGTAACTGGAGGATTTTTTGGAGGCTTTCTGCTCGGTATGGCATCCTAAAGGGGTATCACTCCACTCCCACGGTTCAGCAGCCTCTGTACACCATCGTAGAAAAATCCAGAGGCTTTCCACTTCCTCTTCATGCCTGCCCTCCTCCCTGTTGTAAATCTGAACCGCCTCCATGCGCATCTGCCCATGCAAGTTAACACAGGTCCTCCCATGGGCTCGACAAGCCACAGGGCAGCGCACTCTCCATCTGGAGGTCAACAGGAATGGTCCTTCCCCCGTGTGTAGAACCTGCCCCAAACCATCTTTAAGATCTGTCTCTAACAGGCGAGCTGGAAGAGCGCTATGTGGAAAGAACTGAACATATCTGACTTTGAGCATGGGAAGAAAGTAAAGCAGGGACAGTTGTGGGAGTACCACCTGCTAGTCAGCTACTTTAGGGGGACAGTCTCCTTACAGAACTTTACAAGTAAATTGATGCTTTCTTTTGCTCTGGACAACTACTCCAGCAAGCTGTAATTATAGCTCTCTTAGTTTGGAACTCAGAAGTGTGACTCTCTTCAAAAAGGGCCATAATCTAAATCCCTGAAAGCTTCACTAAGACCTGGTTGTTTTTCTTTTTTGGGGGGAGGGGGAGTAGGGTAGGGTGGGCCTAGGGCCTTGCTCCTACTAGGCCAAGGGCTACCACTGAGCTATATTCCCAGGCCTTTGGGTTTTCTTCATTTTGAGAGGTCTCACTAAATTGCTCTCACTGGCACTTGACAATCTTATGTCTCAGCTTCCTGTGGAGGTGGGATTACAGGTCCAAGTCCCCGGGAACAGCTTCCCCAAGACCTTAAGAAAGAACTGAAGAATGCATCTCCGAGTCTACTTTGCCTCTTCTCAATCTTCTCATTTGCCTTTCCCACCAGGATTAGTGTGCCATAACCCATCTAGCTGGGCTTTCTACTTCAGGGCCTCGACTACTTCAATCAAACGTCAGCTGGGGGAAATTTTCACCTAGACGCTTCAAGAAGAAGAATCTGCTTTCAGGCCTAGGTCTGGGGTACAATTTCTATATTTGCAACTGTAGGATTGATTCATATTTTGTGCTTTGTCAACCAGAGGACCAGCTCAGCTCTGGGGGGCATCCACACAGTTCATCTCACACGGACTTTGCTCTCGCCATACAAATCAGAAACAGTACTGACGTCTTTTCTTTATGACCAGGTGGAGAGAGAAGAGGGCCCTAGGGGTCCAACACCTCTGCAGAAAGGGCGAGTGTGTGAGTGCAATCAGTGTTTCCATTGCCTGTTGGTCAGAAGGTAAAAATCATGGGTTCTGCCCAAACTCAATACTGTGAGCAATGGAAAACAATGATCTTAAGGATTACCTTGGAAACTGTATGCTACATGGGAAGAAGAAACGGTTACTTCTCTGCCTTTGAGTATGTCTGGGTTTCTACCTTTAATACCAGGATTAGATCTTCATATTTCTATCAATGGGATAAAAAAACCCTACTAAAACCACAAACTCCGTAGATCTAGAAACAACCACTTGTTTATAAGCCAATTGGGTCTTTTTAGTTTAAATTACGTTTACATTCTTCTGTTCACTTTAAACTCTTACTTAAAAAACCAACCTCTCCAAAGAAAAATGTCAATTAGTACTTTGTTTTCTTTCGTTTTTTAAAGTCATTAAACAAATGGCAAATAAAAATTGGTTTTTATGGTTTTCTTTTTGAAACAAGATTTCATATAATTCAGGCTGATCTCAAATCATCCAGTAGCCAAGGATGACCTTGAACTCCAGATCCACCTACCTCCACTCACAAGCAGGAACTGGATAATTGACCCTTCCCACCCAGATAGGGTTTCTCTGTGTAACAGTCCTGGCCTGAACTTGCTTTGTAGACCAGGTTGTCCTGTCTCTGTCTCTAAGTACTGGGATTAAAGGCATGCACTTCCATCGCTTGGCTGAAGATTACTTCTTAAATGTAATCTATTTGCAATATATATATAGACTCTATTTTAAAACAAATATTAAAATAATATAAGTATATATATTCTAATTTAAAACAATTATTAAAATAATTTAAGTATATAGATGGGTGGTAAATTATTTTTTAAGAATAAATGTCCATGTTATCTAATAAAGTGGAGATGCATCTTAGTTCGGTGCTTTTCTGGCATACATAAAGCCATTCCCAGCATCATCAACCAACCAAAAAAAAAAGCCCATTATTTAGCAAGATGTAGTGACAGCTGCCTATAACCCTAGCACTTGTAGGTTGAGGCAAGATGGTCCTGACTTTAAGGCCAACCCGGGCTACCAGTAAGACCTCATCTTTAAAACAAAAGTATCTGAGAGGCTGTGGGTTGAAGGCGTAAGTCACGAACAATGCCACACCAGTTTGAAATTATGATTAATAGGGTGGTATTTATTTATTTATTTATTTTAAAGTATTTATTTATTTATTATGTATACAATATTCTGTCTGTGTGTATGTCTGCAGGCCAGAAGAGGGCACCAGACCTCTTTACAGATGGTGTGAGCCACCATGTGGTTGCCGGGAATTGAACTCAGGACCTTTGGAAGAGCAGACAATGCTCTTAACCACTGAGCCATCTCTCCAGCCCCGGGTGGTATTTATTTAAAGAGGAAAAAACTTACAGATCACCTTCCCAGACAACAGCCCTCTGCGCAACCAGGAAGGGAGTCTAGTCGCTGGTGGAGCAGGAAATGAAGAGAGAGAGCAGAGGGAAGTAGCCGTTTTTTTTAAAGGGAGAAAAACCACGCCCCAATTGGCTGGTATCTCAGCAGCTATTGGTTGGAGGGGCGGAAGGACCTCCCGCAACAGTGGGTGTATGTGAAGCATGGACAAACCTAGGACTCTATAAGATCCAGTTCCTCCCAGGGTTCTTGCTACTGAGGTGGCTCATAGTGAGCATAGTGGCAAAGTTTCAGGCCAACAGAGAGATAAACCACATAATTAGAAGGCTGAACTTCAGGCCAGCTTGGAGGATGGGAACTGCACGTTATGTTCTATCACTGGGCCACATAGTTTATCATGTCTGAGTAATATAACCCCAATACAGACTCTAGACGCTGGCTTTGGTGGGACTCTGTTGGACAGATATCGTGATGTCTGAATGGAGACACTCCCTGACTCCTCTTGTAGAGACCACATCTCAACATGTTTGGCTGTTTTTGTGTTGTATCTATCCTTTATTATAAGCACTGTATAATTTAAAAAAAAAATAAGCACTATATAGGATTTTTCAGAGTCCTGTCAGTCATTCTAGTAAATCATTGATCCACAAGAAACTTAAGAGAACTTTTCTTAAAGTCAAGTCAGAAGGTATCTTTATGATGGCCTGGAGACCCCTGAAGTGAGACCGACATCTAGGGCAGTGACATCTGTGAACCTACACCTTTAGTTTGGGGGTTTGCACTAAATGGATTGTGACTATTAGGGGTGAATTAAATTGGAAACAGAATAGCCAGTGTATTCTTTACCTAGTTAACAAAAATCAAGAGCTGCCAAGAAAACTCAGTAGCTAAAGTACTTGCCTGATAGCTCTCTGATGTCTAGGACCCACATGGCTGGAAGGAGAGAACTGGCTTCTGCAAGTGTCCTCTGGCATCTACTTGCTTACCAGAGCATGTATACACACACACACACACACACACACACACACACACACACACACACAAATATAACGTTACATATGTTACATAATCCCAATGAAGTCAGCTCTTTGGATAAATGTGGTGGGATGGAGGTACAGTTTAAGGAAACTATTCTTTTTGTTTGTTTGATTTGTTTTGTATTTCAAGACAGGGTTTCTCTGTGTAGCTTTGATGCCTGTCCTGGAACTCGTGGCTGTAGACCAGGCTAGCGTGGAACTCACAGAGATCTGCCTGCATCTGCCTCCTGAGTGCTGGGGTTAAAGTCGTGCGCCATCACCGCCCGGTAAGGAAATACAATTCTAAGTGAAGAATAGTTACTGTTATTGTTAGGATCTGAAATGTCCTCTGGATGTGCTAAACACTTGGTGCTCAGCTTGTAGGGTGGTAGTACACCCACCTTTATGAGGTGGTTGAGTTCCTGCGTATGTATGCTTGAAGTATATGAAGAGTCTGGCTCGCTCTCTTCTCTGTGTTCCCCTTTTCTCTCCCTCTTCCCAGTCTGTGACTGGATAGGAGCGTCTCTGCAACATGTTCCATGTCATGATGCTCTTCCTTGCCATGGGCCAAAAAGCAAAGTGGTCAAATGAACAACCAAAGCCTCTGAAACCATGTGCCAAAATGAACGGGAATGGCCCCTTATAGGGGCATGCATTTGAATACTTGGACTCTGGGTGGTGAAACTCTTTGTTAAGGATTAGGAGATCTTGTGGGAAGTGTAACTGTGG
This sequence comes from Alexandromys fortis, assembly GCF_014885135.2. Classification (NCBI taxonomy): domain Eukaryota; kingdom Metazoa; phylum Chordata; class Mammalia; order Rodentia; family Cricetidae; genus Alexandromys; species Alexandromys fortis. Next base: position 9,468,612 of record NW_026067911.1, on the reverse strand, counting down.
GTGGGTTTGGAGGTTCCAAAAGCCTATCCCACTCCCAGTTAGTTCTCTCTGCCTTATTTTTTTTTTCTGGTTTTTAGAGACAGGGTTTCTCTGTAGCCTTGGAGCCTGTCCTGGCACTTGCTCTGTAGACCAGGCTGGCCTCAAACTCCACAGAGATCTCTCTGTAGCTCATGAGTGCTGGGATTAAAGACAAATGTCAACATGCCAAAACATGCCCAAAGCACTTTAAAAAATGAACAATATTCATTATATACCAAATTGTTCAGTCCTTTCCAACCCTACACTAGAAAAGTTTCCCAAATCATTTTGCTTTCCTATGTAGTAGACCGCCCCAAGCCTAAAGGCAATTTATTTCCTTGCTATATTTACCAATTCACAGAAGAGGAACAGAAAGCAAATCATACACACAGAGTTTATTATGCATTTGGTTCTGAAATCTGGTATTATGCAGGTCTTCTTATCTAAATGACAGTTCTTTTTTGAGGTATATGTGTATGTGTGAGTGTGTACATGTGTGTATGGTGTACTGCACTGCATGTGTGTGTGTGCAGGGTCCCATGCCAGTGGAGATGCAGTGGCCAGAGGACATTGGCTGTTCCTCTGTATCACTCTGCCTTGAGAGCAGGTTGCTCACTGAACCCAGAGCTAGGGCTGGCAGCCAGCAAGCCTTAGCAATCTTCGTTTCCATCACTCAGATAGTGATAGCGGTTACAGACAAATGCAGCAATGCCCAGCCTTTCTCAAAAGCGTTGGACACTTGAACTCAGATCCTCCCACTTGTGTAGAAAGTGTTCTTACCCACCGAGCCATCTCCCCAGTCTCTGAAAACAGAGCTTTCTAGGCAGGGCTGGCTATGTTCAGGCTCTGCAGAACCGTGAGTTTTCTAAGTTGGGATAAAGACAACACCACTTTACCATAGAGAAATGCCATCTGGAACTGTTCCAGGTACTAAAAGCCCTCAGGTCAAGCAAGAGGGCAGTGAGATTCTGCAGAAGCAGCAGCCAAGCAACCAAGCAAATGGAAAGCGACCCATCTGCCACCTCCATTTTTAAACAGCAGGTAGGAAGGAGAAAAACAAAATGGAACAAAAATAGAACTATGATCACAATGCCAAGGAATGGAATGCCTTTCCTAGAGATGAGTTTTATTGCTAGCGCGGCACTCACATCTATTAATGTTACTCCATCTAGTACTTTTTAATCTCCTACTACTCTGATATCTAAGTATTTAAACAAACATTACTTTTTCTTTCTACAGAAACCCATTTCTGCAAGCTGTCTTCTGACGTTCTCACATGTGCACAATTTGCACAAAAATTAAAAATTTAAAATGTAATTTTCAATCTATCATATACAATGACTTCCTTTTCGTTCTCCCACAAGAGACTTAATTTTCATTTCATATTTTTTAAAATTTATTTTATACGTATCAGAGCCTGCATGTATCTATATGAACCTTGTATGTGCCTGGTGCCTGTTGAGGTCTGGAGATGGTATCAGATACCTTAGAACTGAATTGAATTTTGATCCTCTGCAAGAGCAACAAGTGCTTTTAACCTCAGACCGATCTCTCAGCCCTCCATTTCACACTTTCAAATCACAAAAATGTCAACGCTGTTAAAATGCACTACTCTTTGGCAACCAACTTAAGCACTTTTACCCTTACACTGTATTTGGGAGAGAGGTAACTATCTATTCTAAACCATCATTCAAGAAAACCCAGCCAGGGTTTGGGTATATAGCTCAATTGATAGCTTTCGTATAGAGTATTTGCAAGGTTTAGTTCAATCTCTAGCAACACGAAAAAAGAAAACGAGGGAAAAGACAATACCGAACAATTCCCACATCTTTGAGAAACACATTCAGCGTGGGATTTATTTAATCTCTTAAAATTTTGCTCTTTTTTTGGTGCAGTATTAAAAAAAAAAAACCATAGTTGTCTTCCCCATGTTTGCTCTGACTGCTACTGAGAATGTTTGGAGAAAACAGGAGTCGATTTCGGGAGTTGTTTATACACTCACTGCATGGGTTTCTGTGGCCTGAAGTCATCACTTGGAGGCCGTAGTGGAAAGAGCTGGTTATTCCACTAGCTGTGTGACCTTGAGCGAGCAGCCTCAACCTCAAAGTGGGAAACTACACTTGGACTAATAAATAGCAACACATTATTTCAATTGAACAAACACAGAAAGCTTGTATTGATATTAAGAAATATGAGAAGATAGTCTTATTGGTGTTCTGTTTACAGGAAACCTGGCAGTAAAGAGCACAGGTTTTGCCCTCAAGGAACTGTTTCTTGAAGTCAAGTCATTGTTGGTTAATTGGAGAACCCTCGGCAACTTACCTATTCCCTCTGCCTTTCAATTCTGTCTACTTGGACAATCAATCCCTCTCTTCCTTATTGTAGGGATGACAGGAGGGAACTGAATAAGCATTCTTTTAACATGCGCAGCACATTCTGCTTGGTGGAAGACTAGTTAACATTTTCTTCTTCCACTATGTATGCGATACAAATTGTGTCAGCCTCGGGATTAGAAAAGATAACCGTGACTCAGGAAGCAGTACCATGGCTGGAAAATGCTTCATTTTCTACCCGTCTATACTCTTGTAACCAATCAGAAGAAGCTGCATATTTTTGTTACTATAAAGAATCGGCAAGACTGAGAACGAGCAAGAATCTAATAAACCAGAGCTGGGTTCGGAAGACAATTAACAGAAGACACTTTTCAAATTTAGCCGTTCTCTAGTGGGTTAGGCCTGATTGGCTATACACGAGATGATGACAAGCGAACGATCAGAGGTGGGGTGATGGCAACTCCACACAACAGAGAGCTCATATGAGGCAGGACAAACGCTGAGCAGCGCTCACACTAATGAAAACAACTGAGACTGGTTCCCAACTCTGTCACCTCCCCACCGGGATTCCAGGTAACTTATCTCGACCTCAGGTCGCGGTAAAGTAGAAGTGTGTCTGCTTTACACATCTCCTAGGATAGAGGTGATCCAGTGAAATCACATGACAATGTTATCTAGAGCAGGCAAACGCCGTGACACGCAATGACAACTGGCACCTATTAGCCTACAGGTCCCATGGCAGGAAGTAAACAGCATCTGGTGAATATCCGTGCTCCTGATGGTGAAAGCAGCCGGTGGGCACTAAGCAGGCTCTGCTGAAGGCATTTATTTGGGCGAAGCTGAGGCTCGAGGGGCCGGGAGTCAGCGACGCAGCAGCAGCTGGCTGCCACCTCAGTCGGGTCCCTCAGACCTCTCAAGTGAGGAGCCAGGGGCCCGCAGGGGAGGGCAGGGGCCGCCAATACCCTCCCTAGGACCAGGACCCGGCTGCGCTCATGCTGCCAGGCACGTACACAGCAGAGGCCGGGAGAGCACCGGCTGCTACTTACGGGCCGCTGCAGACGTACACTTGAAGGGGAGTCCGCCGAGGCGCCTGGCACCGCCGCTCTCCGCGCTCTAGGGACCGGACTTTCGCCTCAGCTCGGACAGCCAAGAGCAGATCTTCCCAGGTACCCAGCAGCCGGCTCGCCGCCAGCCCGGCGGGCAAGGAGGACGAGCGCGGGGCGGGGCTCCCTCAGGACCCGCCCCGAGCGGGCGGTTCTGGCCGCCTCCTGCCATTTCCGGCCTGCATCACCAAGACAACCGCGGCCGACCGCCTCAGGCTCCCGCGAGGCCGGGGCCTCACTCTTCCCCCCGCACTGCCGTTCCACTTCCGGCCCGTCGGCGCGCACGCGCAGTTGCGGCAGAGTTTGACAGATCAGGCCGAGGGGAAGGAGCAGGTGTCGCGAGAGTTGGCGCACCGCCTGGTGCGGGCTGTCATTATGGCGAGCCTGGGCAGCGAGGCCGAGCGGGAGCCTCTCCTGGGCCCCAGCTCCCCCGGAAGCAGGTGAGCAGGTGGGGTGGGACGCGCTAGGTCCTGTGTGTCCACTGCCCTGAATCCGGATCCGGCCGCGCATGCGTGGGCCGGGCCGCCGCCCCGGAGCCGCTCCAGACAGGCTCCCGGGTAATCGCGTTTACTTTGGAACAGTAGGGAGCTTTGGACTTGGGGAACTGGGTACCCAGAAAGTCGGGGAAAGGGCTGCTCACTTAGGGGTCGGAGGTCACAGCAGCTTCGCATTGGCTTCAGGCTCTTGTCAGAGTCCTGTTACGGGAGTTCCTGCTTGAGAGCTACTTCGTTTTCTTCTCAAGTTTCGATTTTTCCTGTTTGTGTGTGTACATTATATATACAAATAATATTATTTATATAACAAACATAGGCTGCTTCTTTTACAGCAGACCCTGCATTCTGTAGACCCGCTATAGCTGACCACTGTCCACAGTTTGCAAAAGTCACAATTTGATTCCCTCGTTATGACTGAGAGGGTTTGCTTCTTTTCCTTTACTGCACAAACTTCAATTTGGCTCGCGAACAGCCCTTCCTACCCAACAAGATCAGTCAATTATGATTTACTGATCTAATTGGCTTAGGTCCTTCTTTTTTAGTGTCTAGTGCTTCCAACTGACCTACTTTATGAGTTTCAAGAGGGCAGGGGTTGGCACACTTTCTGTAAGTGGCTCCATTGGTAGATAGCTTAGGTTTGTTCAGGCCTAAAGACAAAGTCAAGGATAGCGTGGATACTTGGTCAACAAGAGAAAATCCACAAACCATAATAAATGAGGTAGATTGGTCTTTTTTTTTTTTTTTTTTAAGATTTATTTATTTACTGTGTGCATAGTGTTCAGCCTGTATGCTTGCAGGCCAGAAGAGGGCACCAGATCTCAGTACAGATGGTTATGAGCCACCATGTGGGTGCTGGGAATTGAACTCGGGACCTCTGGAAGAGCAGTCAGTGCTCTTAACCTCTGAGCCATCTCTCCAGCCCCTAGATTGGTCTTTTGATGCAAGAATTTAGACTTGGGAGTTAGTGTTCTGTTCTCTAACTGGTAACAAATATTCACCTGCAAATCTTCATATATGCTCTCCAGCTACCGACAGGTGTTCCGAGTAGGCCTGCTGGCTACAGTTTGCTAGCCCTACCTTAGAGTTTCCTGAAATGCTACCGGGGCTTCCAATTCTTGTTGTAGCTTTACTGCACTCTCTGTTCCCACATTCCTGCACCTCTCCTTTTTGCTTCTTTCAAACAAGTTCTCATCATGGAGCTCAGGCTGGCTGGCTTATAAGTTACTTTGTGGTAGAGGTGGGCCTTGAACTTAGGGTCTTCCTGCCTTCCCTCCCAAGTAGTGTAGTGACGGTAGCAGGCAAGTGCTATATGCTTGTCTTCCAGGGCACTCCTTTATAGGACGGTTTTATTTGTTCCGTCTCTCCAGTTCAAATCCTGCTTTCTCTGCAGCCCTGAGCTGGGTGTGCTGCTCTTGAGTAGTTGAGTCCAGAGCTGTCCTTTAGCGAGTACAGTGCTGCTGGGCCCCACCCCCCCGCATCTGTGCTGAAAATACACTGTCCAAAATGTAGCTCTTTTTCCTATAACTGCTCAGTTTCTCCCAAGTGCTCGGTTCACACCAGTGTATTGTGTACTCTTTCTGGATTTTAAGTCACACGTTTATTAAACATTCTGTCATTGGGAGCTGTGGCTCTCGAAATGTTAGACACTGCTGTTTTATGTGGGAGAGAATTCCAGTTGGAAAGTTAATGCTAGAATGTAGCACTGATAGTAGACAGAAAGGAAAAGGTCAAGGGATCCCCTGGAAGTTAGTACAGCTTTTCTTTTTTTTGCTTGTTTGTTTAGAGAGGATCTCATTGTGTAGCCCTGGCAGGCCTGGAACTTGCTCTATAGACCAGGCTGGCCTCAAACTCAGAAGTCCTCCTGCCTCTGTTTCCTGAGTGCTGGGATTAAAGGTGTGAGCCACCATGCCCAGCTATAGTATTTCTTCTTACACCCTGGTAAAGCAGAAGTCTGTAAAAAGTAGTCTCAGCCATGTGTGTGTTATCAAAATTAAAAAGATACAAGCGATGTAGAAGCTGGGTGGTGGTGGCACAGACCCACAATTAGGAAGAAGAGGGAGGCAGATCTCTGTGAGCTCGAGGCCAGCCTGCTCTACACAGGGAGTTCAAACAAACAAACAAACAAACAAACAAACACAAAAAGAAAGAAATACATGGAAAAGTTGAGGTAACAGCATAGTGAACGCCTAATACCTTTTCATTTAGTCTTTTCCACACCAATCAACTGTCTTTTTATACACACTTTTTGCCAACCTGAAGTAAGTTTCAGACATAATAGTGCTTATTCCAAGTACATCTTCAAAGCCTGCCCCTTACACAACTCCATCACTGTTGTACAGCTAGAAACACCTGTTCAAGAGTATTATACAATCTATACTCTGTATTCCTTCTTTCTGTAGTTGTCCCAATAATATAGCAAACATACACACTCACAATCTATGTACACAAGACAATCACTGTTCATATGTTGGTTCTATTATGTTTTAAACTCTTTACTTAGAACTGTCCCATCACTCAGGAGGCAGAGGCAGGTGCATCTCTGCAAGTCTGAGGCCAGCCTGGTCTACATAGGGAATTCTAGGACAGCCAGGACCATATAGAGACTGTATCAAAACAAAACAAAATGAACTGTCCCTGGACATATCTCTGCTCATGTCACAGTTGACTCCTAGTCTATGTCAGTGTTCCTGAGGCTCTCACAATTTGGATTCATGAACTGTTTCTTGATCACAAGACTGTCATATAAGCAATATTGAGAAATGCTAGTATATTCCATCAGAAGTGCAGGTTGCCAGGCCCCCATGATGGGGAACGCCCATGATGGGGAATGCCAGACTCCATCGTTTGTTACAAGGGTGAACACTGCAGCTTTCATTAGAAATGCTCATTTCTTTTTCTGCGAGTAGAGTTTGACAGTGGGGGTTACTGTCCTCAAATAGCCTTTCAACCACAACTTGAGCATTTTTGTTTCATCCACTATATAGAAGGTAGTCATTAAATCCTAACTTTAAATTTTCTCATCCCTTCAATTTTTAAGAGATAACATTTTAAGAAGATAGCTAGGGGCTGGAGAGATTGTTTAGCAGTTATGAGCACTTCTTATTCTTGCATAGTCCAGGTTTGGTTCCTAGCATCCATATGGCAGCTCATAACCATCTGTAACTCTGTTTCCAGGGGATCTGTCTCCCTCGTCCGACCTCCAAGGGCACTGCATATATTTGGTGCAGTGCACAGATATGCATGCAAGCAAGGCATCCATGCATAAAATCAAAAGCAAATTGAATAAGTGAAAAACATGTATTAAAAAATTTGAAGGAGAGTCTTGCTATATATCCCAGGCTGATGTTGAAATTGACATCTTTTCCAGGTCTTTCTTTTTTTCCCCAGAGTCTTGGAGCCCAGGCTGGCCTTTAAGTTATTATGTAGTCCAAAATTACCTGAACTCCTGATCCTCCTGCCTAGTTCTGAATCATTGAGGCTTAAAGCACCACCACATGTTTTGCCTCAGTTGTTGAGTGCTGGAATTACAGGCTTGGCAAGGAAACGTGTTTATGTTTTATTTTTGAGATACATCCCCACTCTACAGCACAAGCTGCCCTACATTCACTGCATAGCTAAGGTTGACCTTGAACATGTAACTGCCTTCTGACTAGGAAAGTTCATTTTTTTTTCTTACTTTAACTGGAATTACTTTAGCAGTTTTATTGTCTTTCTTCACAAAAGTAATTTACTTCTCAGTTCCTCAGCTGAGAAAGAGCTTAGGGAAATAGTCATTTGAAAGTGTAGATTGTCCTGATACTTCTTATAAGTGATAATGTGTTTAATTCATAATCTCCAGAGAATAATAATGGGTCACTAAAAGTATAACACTAACCATGTATTAAATTAATATGAGAGACCATAATCTGGGATTCAATAATGCATGCTTTTCCCTAGTGTGAAGTTAACCTCAGTGGTATACATTTAATTCAGGTATGTTGATTTTTTTTTTTTTTTTTCGAGACAGGGTTTCTCTGTGTAACAGTCTTAGCTGACCTGGAACTAGCTTTTATAGACCAGGCTGGCCTCGAAGTCATAGAGATCCCCCTGCCTCTGCCTCCTGATTGCTGGGGTTAAAGGCGTGTGCCACCACCGCCCAGATGATATGTTGATTTTTTAATATAGGCATCTTGAGTTCTGCTATATTTCAGGTGTTTCACATCACAATTTAAAGGTCTCTGGGTAGGTCAGAATATTATGTATGCAGTTTTTCAGCACTTTAATGTTTGAGTAGTGGGGCCTGGAGAGATGGCTCAGGGGGTATGGGAGCTTGCTTCTGAGCCTGATGACCTTAACTTTGATAGAGAGAACGACTCCCAGTTTATCCTCTCTGAGCTCCACATGCATGTCACAGCACTCAAACCCATACATATAACACAATAAATAAGAAAATGAGTAAATGTAAAAAAAAGAAATACATGTATATCAGTAATGAATATCCTTGGCAAATAGTAGATCTAAACCATGTTTCTCTTCTTCCTGTTCTCATTTCTAAACACAGCACATTTGAAAAAAGAAAGCTCTTCACTGGTGATAAATTTGACAGCACCAAGGTCTATTTTATAAAATGCTTTGGACCAGTAACTTTGGTACAGAACTTTACTGAACAGGAGTATCTAGACTCTGGGTCCACAGCAGCAACAGCAACAAATCAACCAAGCCCTTTCTCCAAAAGAAATCCTCTTGGAGAATAAGTAGGCATTCTGTCTGTTAAGATGTCTTGATTTTTGGAAAGAGTAGTGCTCACACAAGGTAAGTTTGCCAACTTTGGAACCTTTGTGATCACTGAATGAGCACAGACACTCAGGTATCACCTAACAGAGGTAGGATGTCAATTGATACATTTAATCTTAGTCCTGATAGCAAAGGTCAGTGCTCCAGGAAGCTCCCCATGGGACTGTCAGGAAAGGTCATATGCTGCCATCAACTAGGACATGTCAGAAACATAAGAGTAATTATTGGAGACACCTTATCTTTACTGTACTTACTCATTCATATGTGTGTGTGCAGACACGTGTGCCACGATATACCTGTAGAGGTCCGTCAGCAATTTGGGAAGTCAGTTCTCTCCACCATGTGGGTTCTAGGGAGGGAATTCAGGTCATCAGCAGGAACCTTTTCCCATCTTACCATTTGTGACAGTAATTAATTTTTAATATATTCCACTTGTGGGAGATGTATTTCTTGTAACTAATTTATGTAACTTTCCTTAAGAAAATTTATGCAATCATCCTATTAGATACACAGAATTCTATTGCGCCAGGTGGTGGCAGCGCATGTCTTTAATACCAGCACTCTGGAAGCAGAGCCAGGTGGATCTCTGTGAGTTCGAGGCCAACTTGATCTACCAAGTACGTTCCAGGTCAGGCTCCAAATCAACAAAGAAACCCTGTTGATAAAAAAAAAAAAAATAAGAGTCTGGAGAGATGGCTCAGTGGTTAAGAACACTGCCTGCTCTTCTAAAGGTCCTGAGTTCTATTCCCAGCAACCAGATGTGGCTCACAACCATTTGTAATGAGATCTGGTGCCCTCTTCCTGCCTGAAGGCATGCTTGCAGAAAGAATACTGTATACACAATAAATACATGTTTTTTAAAACAATCCTTTTGCATTCAGCAATAGAGAAGTACAGCTGGGGAAATGGTCCAGAGGTTCAAATGCTTGCTGAGGACTAGAGTTTGGATCCCCAGACACTCATGTGCGTGTCAGGTGGGTATGATGGCCCACTTCCCGCATCAGAAGTCAGAAATGGATTCCTGAGCAACCTGGATAGCCAGACTATTAGGATGTCTGCTATCAGGCCTCCACATGGGCACCATGTAAACACAAGTCTTTGAACAATGTTTTACCGCTGTAGACCAGGCTGGCCTCGAACTCACCTGCCTCTGCCTGCCAAGTACTGGGATTAAAGGTGTGTGCCACCACCGCCCAGCTCAGTGTTTTCCTTCTTAAAGGTGTCTTGTGTTTTCCATCCAGTGAAATTTAAAATTCAGAGGTGTCAATATTAATAAATTATGTCAGTTATATAACTCTTACCTTTAGAGAAGACAGAGTAAAATTATTAATGCATAAATACCTGCCCCTAATCACCAGGAAGTCCACCCTTGTTCATTATCTGCAATGCTTGGGACTTTCCAGTTCTTGGATCTTTGAAGGAGATGGTACAGAGTGTCAATATGATTGCATGTGCGTTTCTGCAGTAATTCACTGGCTGAGGTCGATGGTAGAATCCCACACTCAGTTACTCTCACATTTTGGATTTGGAGTTTTGAGATTACAAACACTCAACCTGTAAACCCTCTTCTTCTTTCCACCTAGAGAACGGGACATGGTAGAAACCCAAGAGGTTTACAAGAGCAGATGGAGATCTATTAGGATTCTCTACCTCACTATGTTCCTCAGCAGTGTGGGTAAGTGCTGGAAGTTAAGCCCACTTCTACGGTTCAGAGTAAACTGCTTCGTGCTAGTTTAAGATGATTTACTTATCTATTCATTTTTTTTTTTTTTTTTTTTTTTTTTTGTTTTTTTTTTTTGCTTTGTTNNNTTTTGGTTTTTCGAGACAGGGTTTCTCTGTAGCTTTGGAGCCTGTCCTGGAACTAGCTCTGTAGACCAGGCTGGTCTCGAACTCACAGAGATCCTCCTGCCTCTGCCTCCCAAGTGCTGGGATTAAAGGCGTGCGCCACCACCGCCCGGCTTGTTTTGGTTTTTAAGAAAGGATTTTTCTGTGTAGCCCATGGCTGTCCTGAAACTTTCTCTGTAGACTAGGCTGGCCGCAGAGATCTGCCTGCCTGTCTCCCAAGGACTAGGAGTAAAGGCGTGCCCGTCTTCCCAGCCCCACTGCATCTTGAGTACAGTAGTCCTCCTGTTGCTCTCTCCTACCCTCATACATGAATTGTATATATTAAAGGGGTGGGTCATTTGGTACACGAATCATAGCTCAGTACATTTTTCTTATGTAAATCAATGTTTGAAGTTGGTTTGAAAATTGATGCCCCTGCCTCAGCCTCTGGAGTGCTGAGATTACAGACATGGGCCCCTACATCCAGCAGTAAAGCTAAACATTTAAAAATAGACATTCTGCCTGGATTTGCCTAACATATAGATTGAACAAATAGGGCTGGGTTGTGACTGGCTGGTAGAGTAATACTTATCTCAAGTGCACGAGGCCCTGGGTTTGATCCCCATCGCTACAGATAAGTGAAAAAAGATAACATTTATCAAAAGTGCAGGAGTTTTCTCTCGTAGTTCTCAAGTAGGGAAACCTATCAGAATCCAGGAATTTGCTTTTATACTGTGGCCATCTTCAAGTATCTCAATTGATATTACCTCCCCTGAGATGGTGCTCCCCTTCCTCATCTTTCCTGCAGGGGATCGCCCTTTTAGACAGCGCAGAGACTAGCACTTCCCCTGACAGCGTGGCCTTTCCTCCACCTATGTCTGCCGGGAAGGTGTGAAAGCATTCATTAGTTTCCACTTAAGGCAAGAGATGCGAGAGACAACAGGCAGATCCTTTGCTCTTCTATCGAGTTGGGACTATGATTACCTTGTGTTTCTAGTTTACATTAGAGCTTATTATCCTTCTGAGAATTAAGATTTCACTGCTTGACAAATTAAGCCTTTGAGTGTGTAACATTTCAGGCTCAGAATATTTTAAAATCTGTGCTATATTTTCAAAAGCTATACTTGTAATAGTGATTAAATTATTATAATACAAATAAACATTTTTGCCTCTTTGCAGGTTTTTCTATTGTGATAATGTCAATCTGGCCATATCTTCAAAAGGTTTGTACATTTAAATGTGTTCTCTTAAGAAATAGTAGAGACAACTCTAGTGTTGTTAAGCATTGGCTAGAGAGTGTCCTTAATGTTCTGTAGTTTGATCTGTCCCAGAATAACTTAAAATAATTGTTCCTCAAAGGAGGTGCAATTTGGTCATATGCTTATTGTCCAAACGAAAACAGTTACAGCAGAAAGGGTGCTATGCCAAGAACAGACTCATGCCAGGAGAGAGGCAGGCAGAGTGAAGGTGTGCTCACCTTCTTACCCAGCCAAGCTCACATCGTCAGTACTTCCCTTCTGAAAGCTGCTCATGTAGACAAAGTGATTTCTCAAAATGTACAATGATATTTCCGAGGACTGACTTCATGATTTTCCTGTGGGGTTCATTTGGGCATTCAGGAGAACTTTATGAGAAGGATAGGAAATAAGGCTGTCTCTTACTATTCCTCTGAGATTGGTTTTCAGGTCCTCTCAGAGTATAGCACAATGTTTGGATGTGCAAGTCCATTAAAGAAAGTGATGTATTTGCACCTAAAATGCATACATTCTCCTGCATGCTGTAATCATCTCTAGATCACCTATGATGCCTACGACAGTGCTTTTTATGTAGTTGTGAATCTGCTCTATCCTAGAACACTGACCAGAAAGCAGTCTCTGTTCAGTCCAGTTTCTGTTGTTCGTGTGTGAATGTCACGGCTAACACTGTCCTCTCGTTTCTACTAGGTTGTGTCTTAACTCTGATTACTTAGTCTTGAACTCTCTGTCTCTCCTCAGCTCTCTCCTTGCTTACTGCTTTTCCAGAGATCCATCTGTGTCAGGCTTTGGCCTGTAGCAGATAGGTAGGCAGCAGTGAGTTAGACATGCCTTCTTCAGTGACCCTGGCTCTGCAGGGCCGCACAGTCACCTTTCCTAGCTCCTCTCCAGCCCCTTTCCCTGCCTCCCGTGCTGCTTTCCTTCCTCTGTCCTTCCCTTCCTCCTCCTCCTGGTATTCACCAAGCAAGCCCCTGCTCCTCTCATGTCCTCTGGGAGCTCTCATTGTCATCACCCAGTCTGGGACAGGTTTTCTGTATACAGTTGGTCCTTCTCTTTGGGTTTTGAATCCAAAAATTCAAGTAACTGTGGTTTGAAATATTTTTTAAATCACCTGTGCTATTTTTTTTTTGTTATTACTCCCTCAACTGTGCTGTGTGGCATTTATCTTTACAGAATATACATTGTAGTAGGTATTATACGTGATCAGAGATGACTTACACCTGTAGAAGGTATTTGTAGTTTCTATGCAAATGTTCTATATGAAGTGCTTGTGTGTGCACTCATTCTGGTGTTCTTGGGAGTCCCGAGTCAGTTGTGAGGACACCAAGGGATGACTCCACTTCATCTCCGTGTCCTTAGTACTTACCATACAGTGCTATGATATTGAATGTACAGCGATGAACTCCCCCACGGTTATTAACATGTTCCAGGAGTTCTTCACAGAAATACTAACCCCCAAAGGTTCAGCTACTCTGGAATATAGCCTGCATATTTGTTACAAAGCTAAATATAGTTTCCTAACTGATCTAGAAGTCACGTTCTCAGGTACTTAGTTACCCAGTAGTCTAAAGACTTACATTCACACAAGTCTGCCTTGGAATGTTTGTAGCTGTCAGAAGCTGAAGACTGTTGTCATGTAAGAATTCTTAAAGCATTTACTTTTCTCTGCAGATTGATCAGACAGCCGATGCAAGTTTTTTGGGCTGGGTTATTGCTTCATTTAGTCTTGGCCAAATGGTAGCTTCACCTCTATTTGGTTTATGGTCTAATTATAGGCCAAGAAAAGAACCTCTTATCGTCTCCATCTTTATTTCGGTGGCAGCCAACTGCCTATATGCATATGTCCACGTGCCAGCTGCTCATAACAAATACTACATGTTGATTGCTCGTGGATTGGTGGGATTTGGAGCAGGTAATTGCATGTGTATGTGTGTCCTATTCTTCCTGCTGCTCAGAGCCGTGTCTCCCGTGTCTCACATCCCATACACATCTTAGGAAGAGGCAGATGTCTTTCTGTTGTTTGCCTTTGCTCATGATCCTCCTGTTACCTAAAGGTCCTTTCTTTGATTTCCACCAGTCTTCACCTTCAAGACACACATTTATCCAGTGTGCAGTTTTCTCGAGCTTCTTGCCCCTGAATGGATCCTTTTCTGCCTGTTTCTGGTCTTTGCTCGCACTGTTCCACTGGTTCCATCTTTCCTCATCAACTATAGTAATGTTTGCATTAAAAGCAGTAAATGATATTTTTAAAATATTTTGTGGTTTCTAGTAGTGTCTCTACTATAAAATAAGTGCTTAATAATTAAGAAAACCTTTTATTTGTATTGTGTATATGTATGTGCGTCTGTGGAGATATGCATTGAGAGCAGTGTTCTCAGAGGCCAGATGACAGCATTAAACCCCTGGGGCTGAGGCTATAGGTGCTCGTGAACCGTCTGCTGTGGGCGTTAGGAACTGAGCCCCGGGCTGCTACAAGAGCAGTGTGAATGCTTAACCACTGTGCCCTTTCCAGCCCAAAATCCCTTAGTTACATCCTTAGTGGACTCTTTCTGTTTCTGTCTTCCATTATTCCATGTGTCTGCATGCTGTCTGTAACATAGTCCTTATAGCATAACACTCTGCTGTTTATGCATGCTGTCTGGTTTTTGATGAGAAAACCTTGGTATTAGAATGTCATTTTAAAATTATCTAAGACTGTGTTTTTGCTCATAAGGGTGGGCTTGTTTTATTTTGATTCCTGTTTTGTTGTGTTGGGTGGTTTTGAGACAGAGTCTCACTATTTACCTTAGGCTGGCTTAGAACTCACTATGTGGACTAGCCTGGCCTCTGTCTCCCAGTTGTTGGGATTACAGGCATGCACCACTCAGCCTAGTCGAGTTTTTGTACAGTGATACAGTTTTTTCATCAGTGAAAATACTTAGTTCCTTTAGTTACGTGTTTATTCCATGAAAACCTTACACGCTTTGTAGGATGGCACAGAGGAAGAAGTGACCATGGTATTTATCAGTATTACTTGCTCTGTGTCAAGCCAGGCAGGTGAGTATTATGGCTGATGGATGATTCTTTTCCTTGTCACGGTCTCTCTAGGAAATGTGGCTGTTGTCCGATCGTACATTGCTGGTGCCACTTCCCTTCAGGAAAGAACAAGTGCCATGGCCAATACGAGCACGTGCCAAGCGTTGGGCTTTATTTTGGGTCCAGGTAGGCAGGTTTTACTTAACTGCTTAAATCTGAGTCGGTAAAACCTTTGAGGTTCAAATTTAAATGTAATCCATATATGAAGCTTTGTGGCCAAGGGGAAAAGGAGAAAAACTTTAGAAGGGATGGAGGGAAGGAGCCAGGGAAGTAAGGGGGTTAACATGAGCAAAGTACAGTGATGTTTATGCATAAAAACATAATGGAACACATTTCATGTGGTAACTGAAAAGCATAAAAATGAAACAGTAATTCCCTCAGACTGTGTGTGTGTGTGTGTGTGTGTGTGTGTGTGTGTTTGTGTGATACTGAAGACTGAACTCAAGGCTTCGTGCATGCTAGGCAGCACTCTACAACTGAATGATAGCCTTATCCGGGAGGACATTAATGTTTTTAATGCACTAGTATTGCTAGACTGATTTTCCTTGACACCAGAGCTCTTAGTTGAATGCTGCTTGCCTTGATCATTACAGACGAGGATCCCACAGTATAGAGAGTCTGTCCAGAGCCACCAGAGAAGGTGGGGAGCCGGAGCTCAGAGCTGACATTTTTCTGGGTGCTTTGTACCCAGTACTGTTGTAAGGGCAGCATCTGTTTTTGTTCTCAGTTGAAGTTAGGTTTCAGTTACTACAGAGCCCATGGAAAATGCTCTCAACTAGGATTTGAACTGTCCCATCCAATTTTTACTGCAGACTTAATAGTAAAGTACCACACACAGAGAAATACTCAAAATACTTTACTTGAAACTGTTATGTTTTCTTTCTTGTAATAAAGTTGGTTAAATTTCTAACTAATTTATCTAACACGATTACTCAGTGGGTCTTTGTGCTGATTGCCAAGTGTGGTGGACTGAGTTTGATCCCTGGAGACCACTTTGTTTAAGGAGACATTAAAAGTTGTTCTCTGGTCTTCACAGGTGCACCCTGGCAGGTGCAAGCCCTCCTGTCCCCCATCAATGTAATTATTAAAGTTTATAATTGATTCATTGAATAAATTGTGTAGATTAACTTCTATAGAGTAGTTATCTTTCATTTTTTGTTTTATAAGAAAGTAGATACTGGGGTTTAGAGTGTAGCTCAGTGGTAGGATGGGTACTTAGCAGGCTGAAGGCCCCAGTCCCAAGCACTCTTCCTCCCCTGTCAAAAGAGGACACTAAATGGGTGGTACATATGGTAAGAACACACTATAGATCTATGAAAATGTTATAGTAAGTCCCATTATTATGTAAAATTAGTATATGCTAATAAAAAGGATCAAGAGGAAATGATGCTGAGTTGATTGATCAAATGATATAGTCTTTGTGAATGTACATATCTATATCTCATCATTTTAATACTCTCCTAAAAGAGCTTTCTTAGATGTTTGTCCTGAATATTCTAGCCTGCATGAAAATTTAATACCACATATCCATCAATATACTAATATGTTTGAATACACACACACACACATCTATGGAGTATACAAGAAAAGAATAAATTGTCTTTACCAAGCAAGAGCCAATTTTCTCACTCCGGTTGAGAACCCTTAGTACATATGGTGACTTCATATAGACCCTAACAGTTCTGTAGTAAACATTTTTACAGTTTTTAGCTTATGTTTCTCATATCAATATCAATACTTACTTGTACACATAATACTTTGTTAGTTTTTCAGACTTGCTTTGCACTCATTGGAGAAAATGGTGTAACGTGGAACCCCATTAAGCTGCAGATCAACATGTACACAGCACCGGTTTTACTTGGCGCCTTCCTGGGAATTCTAAACATTATTCTGATTCTCTTTATATTAAGGTAACTACGTAGAAGCAGTAAGATATCTTTGTAAATTCTAAAAGTTAACAAGCTTTCTTACTACTGAAGGATAATTGTCACTATGAAGTCTTTTTGTATTTGTAGCACTGGGCATTGACCCTTAGCAAGCCCTTTACTATGTATCTTCCAGGCCCCTAGCCTCCTTTATAAAGATTTATTTTTAGGTTTTTAACGTGTTTTGCCTATATGTATATATATGGACCACATGCATGCATTATGCTCAGGAACCAGAATGGAGAATTGGGTCCCCTGGAACTGTAATTACACACAGTTGGATGCCAGGAACGAAACCTGGGTCATCAGCAAGAGCAGCAAGTGCTCTTAGCTACTGAAGGCCCTCTCCAGCCCTTTTCAATTTTTACTTTTTATTTTGATAGAGGGTCCTCTTAAGTTGTCTAGGTGCTATGAGTACCAGGCAGACCTTCAATTTGTAGTTCTCCTGTCTCAGCCTCCAGGACTGAGATTATAGACCTGAGTTGTGAGGCCTTGTGTTTTGCTGTCTTTATATTGGATTATAGTTTTTGATCAGCTAAAGCATGTTATACTGGTAACTGCAGTAATAGGACGGATGAGGAATGAACACAGATTACAAAGATCTATACCTCATTTACTAACTATAAGATTCTTAGTACAGAAATGGTATATCGCCTGATGGTCATGGCACATGCTTTTAATTTCAGCACTCAGGAGGCAGAGGCAGGCGGATCTCTGTGAGTTTGAGGTCAACCTGGTCTACAGAGTGAGTTCCAGTACAGCCAAGGATACACACAGAGAGACCCTGTCTCAAAAATCCAAAAGAAAATAAAAAATAAAAAATGATTATTTCATTTTCTAAAGCTAGTATCATTACTTTTTCTTTCTTTCTTTCTTCCTTTTTTTAAACTTTAGCTTTAGAAAAAGTCTTACTGTATAGCCAAGGCTACCTGAGAATTCAGGATTCTCTTGCCTTAGTTTCTGAAGTTTTGGGAATATAGGTAGGTGTATGCTACCAAACCTAATATTATTATGTTGTATATTTTAGAGAACTTCATTAATTTTTCCAAAGCCACTTACAATTTTTTTTTTTTTTTTTTTTTGGTTTTTTGAGACAGGGTTTCTCTGTGGCTTTGGAGCCTGTCCTGGAACTAGCTCTGTAGACCAGGCTGGTCTCGAACTCACAGAGATCCGCCTGCCTCTGCCTCCCGAGTGCTGGGATTAAAGGCGTGCGCCACCACCGCCCGGCTCAAAGCCACTTACAATTTTTAAAACATTGAAAACCTCAAATATGTACTAAGATAAATCATGTATGCTTCTAGGTAAATTTTGAAAGTTTTCTATGATATCAGGAGAGTGAGGTGTGGGGATCACTCAGCCCAGGTGTTTGAGAGCAGCCTGGACGACCGTGCTGGGTCTTTTCTCACCAGTGCTCACCCTGGAGGCCCAGCTCAAGGCTTTGGGGCACGCTTGTCTAGCATGGGTGAGGCCCTACGCTTCATGCCCAGAACTGACAAAAGAAAAAGACTTTTTTACATATATTGGTTATATTAGAAATTAATAACTCTTATTTGTCAGAAGTCAATAAAAGAAATTGTGTTGGACTGTGGAAAAGATAGGGTACCAGTAATAAGAAAACTGATTCTGGCGCTGGAAAGATGACTCAGCAGTTAGAGGTTAAGAGCACTAGCTACTCCTCCAGAGGTCTTGAGTTCAATTCCCAGAAACCACGTGGTGGCTCATAACCATCCATAATGCGATCTGGTGCCCTCTTCTGGCTTGAAGTCATTCATGCAGGTACAGCACTCAAACATAAAATAAATAAATCTTTAAAAAACATGCTTCTGAATTAAGGTTTTATTAATATTACGCTTTTCTTTTTAAGAGAGCACCGTGTGGATGACTCAGGACGGCAATGTAAGAGCGTGAATTTTCGAGAAGGTACTGTTAACTTGTGTGGCTCCATTTAAGTTCTGACTCTGTTCACTTTGTGTTTATATGGCTTTTGCCTCTAAGTACAATATGGTAGGTGACTGGGGAATATCTTTAAAGGTGAAAGGACTCTACATTAATAAAGGGACCCATACCTGTCAATTATATGGTGTTTATTATTGGCAAGGGTAAAAACCATTGCTAAAAATCACTTGTGTTCTTCAAAGAGTCAGTGTCATAAAACCGTCTTGCTCCTTGCCATGCTTCTGGTAACCCTGGAACAGGGAGCCCTTTTTGTTTCCTTCCCTCTCTCTCCCTCAAAGCCCCCTGGCACAGGCTGGCCTCAGACTTGCTGTGATCATCCAGCCTCAGTCTCCCAAATGCTGGGATTACAGATGTGAGCCACCACAGCCAGCTAACCCTTTATATTACTTTATCATCATATGAAAATTACACATATAGGTAATATTCCTTTTCTATTTATAGAAGAAAATACAGATGAAGTTCAGATTCCCGGAGGATGTATTGATCAAGTTGCTGTTGTGGCTACCAATATTCTGTTTTTTGTGGTTTTGTTTATCTTTGCCCTTTTTGAAACGTAAGTTTTATTGTCTTTATTTAAACCCATTTACTTACTAATCCATGTTTCTTAATGTAGTGTTAATTTTGTATATAGATTTTGTTTTTAAAACTTATGTGAGGCACATTTTTTTTCTTAAAATTTTTGGATTTTTTTTTTTCATTTCATTTTTGGGACAGGATCTGTGTAACCTGGCTGTCCTGGAACACTCTATGAAGGACCAGGCTGGCCTTAAGATCTGACTGTCTTTGCCTTCCAAGTGCTGGGATTAAATGGATGTGTCAACATGACCAATTTGAATATAAATGCATGTAGATGTTATATCATGACATAATTAACATGTGTTGTTAATTATGGTGATATTAGCTCTATTTAATCCTTGATCGATAATTATAAAATTCACAACTGTGTAGGTTTCATTCATCCTCTTTAAAAATCAAATGACTCTTTTAAAAGAGAAAATAATATGCACATGCAGCATTATACACACACACACACACATACACACACATACACACACACACACACACCCGGTAAAAAGCCATTCACATTTTTCACGTGGGGAGGGGAGAATGTGTGAAAACTCCCATAGCTGTAGTGTCAACCCTTGGCTTATTTCCATATAACTGTAACATTTCCGTGTCAGTAGATGTGCTTGGTGTGTATACTTTCAGAGTTACTCACCCACATGAAAGTCATAACTCATTTTAGGAAACATTTTTTAATGCAAAATACGCATTACATAAAATTCACCACATTAACCTTTCCCCTCTAATATTGGGGGTTAAAGTTAGGACCCCAAGCATGCTGGTCAAGTGCTCTGCTACTGAGGCGCATTCTCAATCTGCGTACTTTTTATTTTGAGACAAGTTTAAACTGACCCGGTAGCTCAGGCAGGGCTTAATGATGCTTCGGTCTCCGCCTCCTGCAATTGGCCTACAGATCTGTACAGCTGGGCCCAGAATTTCAATTTTTTTTTTTAAGTTTTAGATTTATTTTTTTAAAATGTGTTATGAGGGGGCTGGAGAGATGGCTCAGTGGTTAAGAGCATTGCGTGCTCTTCCAAAGGACCCGAGTTTGATTCCCAGCAACCACATGGTGGCTCACAACCATCTGTAATGAGGTCTGGTGTCCTCTTCTAGCAGGCATATATGCAAAAAGAATATTGTATTCATAATAAATAAATAAATATTTAAAAAAATGTGTTATGAGTGTTTTGCCTGCATGTAATATATGTGCACCATGTGTGTGCCTGGTGCCAGTAGAGGTCAGAAGAGAGAATTGGGTCCCTGAAACTGGAATCACAGATGGTTATGAACCATCATGTAGTCATGAGAACCAAACCTGGGTTCTCCACAAGAGCAGCAAGTGCTATTAATCACAAGCCATCTCCCCAGACCCTTTAACTGTTTGGAAAAGTTGGATACAATGGCATTAAGTATTGTCGCAACCTTGTGAATCAGGAGAACACCCTCAACATCATCCCAAACAGGCTGCACAGCCTCTCTCAGCTCCTCCCTGTGTCTTCACCAGTCTGATGGCCTGTCTCATAAGTTGCATTGTGCAGCATTTTGCTTTATGCATGCCTCATTTCATTGAGTGTGAAGTTTCAGGGTTCTCGTTGTGGTATATCAGACTTGCCTAACTTGCTGTGGCAGTTGGCTGCCCACTCACCTGTTCACTTTTGGCTCCCTGTAGCTGAGCTGAGTGACAGTGCTGTGCAAGTGTCTGCTGGAACTCTGGCCTTCAGCCCTTGGGCCCGTACCCGGAGGAGGTGCCAGGGCACATGTTAACCATTTAGCCCTTAGAGAGAGCATGCATCTGTTTTCTGTATCAGCTCATCTGATTTCAGTGTCTCAGACACTACGTTTATTTTTAATGCAGCATTTTGTTGTCAGCCAACAGAAGATGGTAGACTGTAGGGATAGAATTGACAAGGAAGAAGACAGGCATATAAAGGCAGAGGTATTGATAGGGAGGGAAGAAACACACAAAGTGCTGATGAAGGAAGAATCCACTAGGCTCGGATAAGTCAGCACTAATAACACGACAGTGTGACATTGCTGGAACATTCAATAGTGAGGGCAAAGCGTCTAAAAAGTGCACTTCCCGCAAAACTGAAATAAATTTCTGATTTTGAAAATGTCAACATAAAAGTTTACTTTTGTAGAGGCTCTTTATAGTGGCCTTTTTGTAGATGTGACTCCCCAAAGGGAGGCTAGTCATAAAGTCTCACCCTAAAGCTCACAGTTCCACCAAGAGAAGGGATCAGTTTCAACCACAGTGTAACCATGAATAGTTGCTGGGAGGGTGGGACTGTAACTCACGGTGTCTCCTCTTTGCAAACCTCCTGCACTGTGACTGTGCTCCTTATGTAAACTGAAATGAAAAGCGCTGTATATTCTTGGTGGTATTATTATAAATGTTTATACTTAATTCTTAGCAACAACTGTCATTTAAGTGAGTAAGCCTGACTTTCTCTTCTTAGAATCCTCACCCCATTAACAATGGACATGTATGCCTGGACCCAAGAGCAGGCTGTGCTCTATGATGGAATAATTCTCGCTGCTCTCGGAGTTGAGGCAGTTGCTGTTTTCATGGGGGTTAAACTACTTTCCAAAAAGTAAGTTATATGCTTTTAGTTTTATTTCAAATCTTTGTTTGAAAAAGAAACACGAAACAGTGCTAATATAAATGAATGTGCCAGCACATTTTCTCATGTGTTACAGCTTTTGTTGTTGTTAAGGGAGAGTCTTACTTTGTACTGTGTAGCCTTGGCTAGCCTGGAACTCACTACGTAGACCGTCACCCTCCTGAGTGCAGGGAATAAAGGCATGCACCACCATACCTGGCTGTATTATAGTTCTTGAAAATTTGCAAAAAGATAAAAACTTTACCGAGAATGCATGGTATTCTTATATTTTATGGCATCACTTTGGTAAAGTAAAATGCCTTACCAAATAACTGTACACTAACTGTTGTTATATATTGTGTTTTAATGTATATGTTACTAAAAATGTAATTCATAAAATACTGTTATTTTAAGACAGGGTTTCTCTGTCTCATAGCCCTAGCTTTCCTGGAACTTGCTCTGTAGACCAGGTTGGCCTCGAACTCACAGAGATCCGCCTGCCTCTGCCTCCCTAGTGCTGGGGTTAAAGGCGTGTGCCACCCCCAGACTGGCATAAAACATTGTCTTCGGAGATTGAATGATTAAGTTTGGAAAATTCTGGTTATTAAAGCCTCTACACTGATGGCTGAGACAAGAGGACCATGAGTGCCTGCCTGCTACATATTGAGACATTGTCTCAAGGAACAAATTGAACTTACATAGATTTTGTGTGTGTGTGTTTCGGAGTCAGGCCTGCATATATATATAATCAGCCTGCCATAGAGGGTTAGCACAGGTTATTAGCTGATGAATGGTTTTAATGGTTTAATATTCTTAAAATGTTGGTTGAAAATGAGCAGAGGCATGTACAGACATGATTATTCTTCACACTGGTTCTGAGTCTCTGCCATAATAGTTACTGACAAGCTCTACTTTCTGTAGGAAAAGACAAATGCATTCATCATCTAGAGTCCAGCCCCCTAATCTGAAATCAGCAATTTATTAGAGAAGCCTTTTTTTTTCTCAAGACAGGGGCTCTCTATGTAGCCCAGGCTAGCCTTGAACTCCTTTCCTATAGTTCCTGCCCTGAACCTAGGTGCTGGGGCTACAGGTGTACACTGCCATGCATGGTACTAGGTGCTTTCAGTGGGGGGTTCTATTTAGCATTGCATTAATTGATAAATATAATGAATTGTATAACAATTTTACTTAAGGGCTGGAGAGGTGGCTCAGTAGTTAAGAGCATTGCCTGCTCTTCTAAAGGTCTTGAGTTCAATTCCCGGCAACCACATGGTGGCTCACAACCATCTGTAATGAGGTCTGGTGCCTTCTTCTGGCCTGCAGACATACACACAGACAGAATATTGTATACATAATAAATAAATATTAAAAAAAATTTACTTAAATTTTTTTAGTTATCGTAATGGAACTGTGAATTCATATTGCATTTGTTTCAATCAGAGTTTCTGTTCAACAGGATTGATGAGCGTGCTATTCTCCTGGGAGGACTCGTGGTTGTATGGGTTGGCTTCTTTATCTTGTTACCCTGGGGAAATCAGTTTCCCAAAGTACAGTGGGAAGGTATGGTGATTTTAACTCTGTAGCATCAGCCCCTGCCATTCTTTAGTAGTAGTGGATGATACGTAATCTTAACTTTATTTTTCAGATCTACACAACAGCTCAATCCCTAATACTACATTTGGGGAAATTATCATTGACCTTTGGAGCTCTCTGAGAGAAGATCACAGTCAACAGCCAACTGGATGCCCAATTGAACAAGCTTGGTGCCTGTACACCCCGGTGATCCATCTGGCCCAGCTCCTGACAGCTGCTGTCCTAGTTGGAGTAGGCTATCCAGCCTGCAATGTCATGTCCTACACACTGTATTCAAAAATTCTAGGACCCAAACCCCAGGTAACAGCCCTGCAGCCATGTAAACTGTAGCTCCCACATCTCCTTTCTATAGTTCTGTTCCTACACAAGCTGGCTTAGCAGACTTTAAAATCTGATTTCGTATTTCAAATGAAAAAAGAAAACAAAACAAAAAGCTAAGGCAGGAGAGATGGATTTTTTGCCTCTGGAGCTGGAGCTCACTTGTATACCATGCAGTTTTGAGCTTAGGTTCTACCTCTGATTCCATCACTCAGAAGTTTTGTAATGTGTGGTAAGATTTATCTGATAAAACACGAACTTGCTAAGTCAGAACAACTCAGATGTCTTGGATTCAGTAATCATGAACTCAGAATACTTTTCATGGAAAAAAATCTCTGAACATTAAATTTCTTCTACTCATTCTTAAAAGTAGATAGTAGAAAACCAAAATTGGCAGCCAGATTGGATTTCGGCTGTTACAGAGATGAAAACACAATAGTCTTAAACAGCTTTGGCAGCTATGTCTATTTCCGTGTCTGTGTTGTGCTGGAGATTAAACCCAGGACCTTGCTGAGCTATACTGAGACCTACCTTTATGTATTTTAACTGTTTGTTTTGTAGTGCTAGGATTGGATCCTGGGCTTTGCACATGCTAGGCTAGTGCTCTGCCACTGAGCTAAAGCCCTGGTCCAAAATTAATTTTTAAATAAGAATGTCAGGACTGAGCTAGGTGTGGTCACACACACCTGTAATCTCAGCATCCAAGCAGCTGAGGCAGGAGGATCATTGCAGGTTCATGCCCAGCCTGGTTGTCACAGTGAGGTCCAGGACAGCCAGGCTATATAGTAAGACTCAGCCCCAAATAATACAAACACACACAAAAAATTTCGTAGGCTAGAGTACAGCTCAGTGGTAGAGCTTTTATCCTGCAATGCTGACACACTAGGTTTGATCTCTGGCCCACACAAACAACACAAAACAAGTAATTTCTGTATTCATTATATAAAATCAAAAATATGTAGATACAATATGAATAGTAGTTTCAGAGAGGTCATAATTACTATTTTTTTTAAAGATTTATTTATTTATTATGTATACAGCATTCTGTCTGCATGGATGCCAGGTCAGAAGGCGGCACCAGATCTCATTACAGATGGTTGTGAGCCACCATGTGGTTGCTAGGAATTGAACTCAGGACCTTTGTTAGAGCAGCCAGTGCTCTTAACCTCTGAGCCATCTCTCCAGCCCCTTACTAATATTTTAATAAAGTCAGGCTCCATTTCTAGTCCCTTCTCTGTTACTATGTAAATGGGTATATACAGTTTAAGGAGTATGTCATGGATTCTTCAGTTACTTTCAGTGAGACACCATTTCATTTTATATGTGTAGCATCACTTACTCATAATCATATTATTGTTTATTTTCTATATGTTTCTAACTTTCATTTTTAATGGCAGTTATATAAATGGCCACAAATTATCTTAATCTTAAAGAATTGGTGGGGCGATAGTAGTGCACGCCTTTAATCTCAGCACTTGGGTAGCAGAGGCAGGCCATCTCAGAGAGTTTAAGGCCAGTCTGGTCTACAGAGCTAGCTCCAGGACAGCCAGGGATACCCTACACAGAGATACCCTGTCTCTAAATACCAAAAATAAAATAAAATAAAAAATAAAATTGATCTGAGATGGCTGTGGTGGCACATGACTATAATCTCCGCATTTCAGCATTTCTGAGGCAGGAACAAGATCTTGAATTTGAGGCCAGTCAAGGCTGCTGGGTGACTCTTAGGCAAATCTAGACTATACTATAAGATCATCTTTAAAAAGCAAACTAAGGGGATGGATATACATGGCTAAGCAGTCATGAGTGCTTACTGCTCTCCCAGAGAACTGAGGTTTAGGTCTAGCACCCAGGTCAGGAGGCCTGTGTGACCTGTGA
Organism: Alexandromys fortis; assembly: GCF_014885135.2. NCBI lineage: Eukaryota > Metazoa > Chordata > Mammalia > Rodentia > Cricetidae > Alexandromys > Alexandromys fortis. Next base: position 9,442,902 of record NW_026067911.1, on the reverse strand, counting down.
CTCCAGCTGCAAGGGACACACTCTCCCTCTCTGAGACTAAATGAACAGTCAGCCATGGTGATTCATGCCTTTAGTACCAGCACTCCTTGGCCAAGAACTCAATATATAGGTAGGCTAGGCTGGTTGGCTGCCTGGGGAACCCCAGGGTTCTGCTTGTCTCTAACTTCTCAATTCTGGGATTCCATGCACCTGTAACCATGCCCCATTTCTTTATTATTTTTATTGAGAATTTCACATACTGCATTTTGATCATATTTACTCAGCCCCCCACCCCCACCATGCCCCAGATGCCCAGCTTTTAAATTAAGTTCTGGGGATTGAACTCAGGTATTTGAATTTAAAAGGCAAACACTACCAAATCATTGAGTCATCTTTCCAGCTCAGGTCAGTTTTTATTCTTTTTGTTTTTGGATTTTTGAAACATGGGTTTTTTTCCAGCTGTCCTAACTCTCTCAGATCATGTTTTTTGTTTTTTTTTTTTTTTTTTTTTTTTGTTTTGTTTTGTTTTGTTTTTTCAAGATAGGGTTTCTCTGTGTAACAGCCCTGGCTGTCCTAGAACTCACTTTGTAGACCAGGCTGCCTTGAACTCAGAGATCCACCTGCCTCTGCGTCCTGAGTGCTGGGATTAAAGTGCCCAGCTTACTGTTTTTATTTTAAAATAACTAACCCTGAATGAACCTGTTGTCCTCTGCCTTACCCCCTTACAGGGTATGTACATGGGCTGGTTATCTGCTTCTGGAAGTGCAGCACGGATTCTCGGGCCTGTGTTCATCAGCCATGTGTACACTTACTTGGGCCCACGATGGGCATTAAGCCTCGTGTGTGGAATAGTGGTGCTCACCATCTCACTCATGGGAGCTGTTTACAGAAGACTCGTTGCCTTTTCTGTCAGATATGGGCAGATCCAGGAATAAGCTAGCAGTCTCGGCTGGATACTTGCTGCCAACCATCTCTAACTCAGCCTTGAGTAGCAGACCATGTGTTGAGTAACTTAGCTATGAAGGGTAAGATGTGCAAAAACATTCTGGGTCATAATCTCATCGGAGGTCATGAACGTAACAGAGGATGGATGAGTTGTAGGTGTGAAGCTGCACCAGTGTGAACTGGAGCTCTCTAAAACAATGGGACGATGCAGTGGAACTGGAGGAAGGTTCTGGTTTAATCAGCCAGAGCAGAAGGAAAGTTTTTTAAAAAAATTTAAAACAAAAATAATTATTATTCAGCTTCCTAATGAAATAAAACTGAGCCTTAAATTCTTTTAGCCTGCCCACCACCAGACTAGGCTTTAGTTTCTTTTCTGCCCAGGGTGAACCCATTCTCTCTCCCTCAGTGTAATTTGCACACTACACCTTTGTCATTTTAATTTAGGATCTCATTTCTAAATTACCCATGAGCAAGAATAATGCTAACAGCTGAGGAGTAAAGAGGACTAAGAGCTAAGGGCCCTGCGTGCCTTTAGACGGCTGCCTTTCCAAGTGCTAGTAATTCATATCATAAACGTAAGACAAGTATGTTTTTAATATGGTATTAGCAGAGAATGGATTCTTAGAATTATATTTTCCAAGTCCTCTAAACTCTAGCACAAACTTTGACCTCTTATGCCCTTTCTCAGTAGTGAGAGAGGAACAGCTGTTTGCTTCTGTCTGCAGCAGGACTACAGCTGGACTTTGAATGCTGTGACACTCCCATCTGCTCAGGCTGATTTGAGGGAGAATGGCCAAAGGTGACTAATCAAACTGCATAGTTTCTACCTCTGTGTGAATAGAACACTGACATGTGTACGGGAGTAACTGCAAACCATGCAATGTTTTCCCATCCTGTGGCCATGGTTTCAAATCTGAGTGTGAATGTCTGTAGTCTGCTGAAGCCATCAGCACTAAATGACGGCAGCATTTTGCTTCCTCAGTTTCTGTTGTCAGGCCCTGGACTTTAGTCTTTTGGGTCACTTCTGATCTTAAACTCCACCTTTATGTGCTATGCGGAGACAAAAGTAGTAACCCTCCCTCCCCCACACCCAGAACAAGAGTTCTCTCCAAGTTCCTGGGTAACACACAGTAATTTCTCCCAGCAATTGTAGTGTTGAAGATAAGATCCTGCCTGCTTCCCTGATACATTCAAATGGATAGACATAGTTCTTATCTAAGTGTCTTCAGAGGCTACCTCTTGACTGCTGTACTTTTCAGAATAGGAAAATTGCCCAGAACTTACACTACCAGTTACTTAATTGTGCTCAATTACTCGCATTATTGAGTCAGATTTGTAGAAATATTTGGGAAAATAAATTTAACAGAATGAAGAAGCTTTTATATCAGCATACCATGTTCTCAGCAAGAATATCATAACAGAAGTTTCCCAGCCCTAGAATTATAATACTGTAATTCAGGTAATTATAACCTTGCAAAAGCGACTGCACTTTCTTTTTTACTGAGGCATTATTTCTTGGGAGATTAGACTAATAGACCTCGCCACCAAAGAAGCGAGGGAAGTGACAGGTTTAGGAAGAGGGCTAGGAGGGAGATCAGCACAAAGAGAGACTGGAAGTATGAAAACGTTACTAGTGTACAGTAAAGAAGGTACTGAAAACCTAGCAAAGCACCATTTCCTTATTTTGAATGGACTGTCACTTCATAAGGCATCTCTAGCCATTATGCTTCTCTATAAAATAAGCTCTTCAAGCTCATTCCTTGTATTAAAGTAAAATAAACTTGTAATTTTTAATTTAATGATGATAAACTATTTGTATCTGTTTAATACTAACAAGAAAATGCTGACTACCATTTACTACTGAAGATTTATTTATAACTGTCTTATATTTTGAGTGTTCATTTCAAATAAAGCAAGACTGTAAAGATAATGTATCATCTGTCAACTTTCAAAACACATTAAGAACCCCTAAACACATGCCTATTCCCATGTACTTGTTGAAATCTGAGCAGTAACTGCTAGGCTTCCGTTCCCCCGGGAACCTTGGACACTAATTAGCTGGTACAGATGCTTATGGTTGGCTGTGCAATGGTGATGAAAGATATAAGGACAGACCAGAAGGAGCCCACCCTGAATAAATTCCTCTAGGAAAGTAAGGACTTGCTGCAACCTGGTGTAAGAGAATGACTGGAGTGGGTTAGGGTGGAAGAAATGCACTTTAGGTAGAAGGCAGGACTTACAAACATCCTAGAGGTAAGGTATTTTGGAAGGCTTCTCAGAACTCACACCCAGTCCAAAGTGGCTGAAGTATGCGACTGCTAAGTCCTATTAGTTCAATATGGATTCCTCATTAAATCCAAGCTTCTAATTACAAAGAAAATATGAACAGTAATTATGAATACATTTACAAATGACCATAGTAGATCAAATCTCAATATAAGGCAAATGATACACCTCAGTAATGCTGCCCAACACCTAATTTATAGGATTAAGACTTCACATTTTAATCTGGTCCAGAGGATTAGTATGCTTACTCTTATGGTGGACTTGGAACCAACATAGTGGCTCACAACTGCCTGTAACTCAGACCCAGGGTATCTGACCTCTTCTGACCACTGTGGGTGAAATAGAACTTAACACAAGGTGCCTATAAAGGGCACAGTAGGAGCTGCTAGCCAAGTTCTTCTCTGTTGACTTTCCAGAGGGGCCTGTGCAGGTTAATAGCCTCCCTCTGCGCAGACAGATGTTTTCTCTGACTGCCTAGCAGCCACGCTATCACCCCAAGTCTCCTTCAGGTCCCATGTCTTGTCTGCCCAGTAACCTCATCTCTCCCGGGGCTATGAAGGAACGTCCAGCAGATGGAAGGTGGGAGTAAGAGAAGATAGAAAAGACAATCAGTGGGTTAAACCAATAAAAGCCCAGTCTCAAAAAATAAATATGGGGGGGGGGGGTTCTTAAACAGCAAACAAAATTTAAGAATGATCAACCTATTTTAAAACAAGTATTTAACCAAATAAAAAGTAAACTTACCAATGTGTTTATTTTATAAAATGTATTTGCAGAAATATTTAATCACACACAAGCGCTACAAAAATAAATATAAAATATACATGTTTATATACTGCTTATATATACATTATTTACATCTTCAAAACTACAGGCTGATTTGTCCATGATTCTCACTGTCTTACTAGTACAGAAACAACAAAAACAAACACAGCACACAAAGTTTAGTGCAGTACAAACATGAGCACACAAAGTCTGAGTGAGGGATTATGTACTCGGAGAAAAATCAGATGTCCTAGTTTATTTCATCACCACTGTATTTGGTAATGAAAATTTTATTCTATTTTGTCTTCTTAGCATATTTTTTTATGATACAGATTATAATTCTGTTTAATAGAAAGGCTTTCTGAAGTCATAGTAAACTAAAAAAAACTCACTTTACTTGAAAGCCAAACAAAGTCATTTATTAAATACAGACATCTGAAAGGACTTTAGTTAGTGAACACTAGGGGCTGGACTAGAAAACATAAGAAGGATGGACGAAAGACACTGTAATTTCTGTTTGATGTATTCTGGCAATTTTTCATTTTCTCCATACCTAAATGAAGCAGAAAAACAAACAACTTCAATCCTTAGACCTTAAGAGAATACTCAAAAGCACATTTCTCTCATTTAAAGACAAGAGGTAAGAAAATACACTTACTAGAATTCCAAAAATCAACTGAAGTGTATGCAATTTGTTTCTTTCAAAAACAGAACACTTTTGTTTCATAGGTATATATACTCAGTACAAGCATAGTACTTTTTTAAATAAATATTTTTGATCTGTGATTAGTTAAATATTCAGAGACAGCACTTACATATTGTGAGGACTAGTGGCTGGCCTTCAAAAATGATCGTTAGTACTGGTGGAACAGTTCAGTTACAGGGCTTGCAAAGCATTCACAAGGCCAAGGTTCAATACCTACCATAAACAATAAGTCTTAAAACGCTTTCAAAAGTTGGGATATAACTTTAAAAAAAAAAAAAAAAAAGATTGCCTGCATATATGCCTGCAGGCCAGAAGAGGTTGCTGGGAATTGAACTCAGGACCTCTGGAAGAACAGGCAGTGTTCTTAATTGCTGAGTCACCTTTCCAGCCTGTGATATAACTTTTATTTGGAAAAAACAACCAAGTTTATTTAGTTAATTTAGGCTTCTTTGAAATGGGTCTCATATAACCCAGGTTGGTTGCCATGTAGCCAAGGATGGTCTCTAACTCCTACTGACACTCCTGCTGATTGATGGTCTATGCACTGCCACCACATCCAGCCTCAGGTCAATGTTAGATGTCTATCTCAATCACTTTGAGACTAGGTTTCTCACAGAAACTGAGGCTTACCTATTTGACTAGATTGGGTGACCTGTGAGCCAAGAATCAGCTTGTCCCCAGGGTGCATACTGCCTTACCTTTTTCTTTTCTTTTTTTTTAAGATTTATTTATTTATTATGTATACAACATTCTGCCTCGATGTATGCCCGCACGCCAGATCTCACATCTCAGTACAGATGGTTGTGAGCCATCATATGGTTGCTGGGAATTGAACTCAGGACCTCTAAAAGCGCAGCCAGTGCTCTTAACCTCTGAGCCATCTCTCCAGCCCCTGCCTTACCTTTTTCATGGGTGGCTGGGGCTCTGAATTAAAGTCCTGCTTGCAAAGCAAGTACTTTAGCAACTGAGCTATCTCTCCAGCCCTCCATGTCCTTTGTGTTTGGTTTTTGAAAAAGAGTCTTACTGTGTTGCATCTGGCTAGCCTGGAAGTCTTTATGTAGATGTGGCTGGTTTTAAGCTCTGTCGCCTAGGTGCTAGAATTAAAGGTATGCACTACCACACCTGGCCCCTCCATGTTCTTTTAAGTAAATAATCTATATATACACTGAATAGGGTTATTCAATGAAATTCAAAGAAATCCTACCACTTGAGTTGATTATGAATAGTGTAAATAAAAACTGCCAAAACACTAAGCGTATCAAGCCACTTATTTCAAAGTATAGAGAAAGGAAAATGAGTAAGCACTGAATCCGACCCAGCGCTGTAAAAACTTACCTAGTTGTCTGACCATCTGGTGATGTGTAACTGATGGAAGATACTCCTGCTTGGACCACTAGCTGTGACCCATCATTAAACTGAACCCACACAGCTCCGCTAGTTAGCTAGAAAAGCAAGAAGACATAGAAAATGACTACGCAGAAGACATAGAAAATGACTACGCAGAAGACATAGAAAATGACTATATGGAAGACAGAAAATAACTATACAGAAGACACAACTTTTTTTTTTTTTTGGCAGGGGTGGGGTAGGGTTGGTGGTGGTTTTGAGACAGGGATTTTCTCTACAGCTCTGGCTGTCCTGGAACTCACTCTGTAGACCAGGCCGGTATAGAGAGATCTGCCTGCCTCTGCCTCCCAAGTGCTGGGGTTAAAGGCATATGCCACCATTGCCTAGCACAAGTTGCAGTTTTTAAGGGCTAGCTTAAAATGTGTTCTATAAAGTTTTGTTTTATTCATTCAGTGTTTTAGATTCCCCCATCCCATCCGACCCCACCCCTTTTGAAATAGCCTCAGTATTAGCACTAGCTGGCTGTGAACTCACAGAGATCTACCTGCTTCTGCCTTAACAGTTCTAGGATTAAAGGCACACATCATACTTAGTTATTTTATTTTCATGCCTATGGGTGTTTTTCCTTCATGTTATGTGTCTATGCAGCTTGCTCACAGAACCTGAAAGAGGTCAGAAGAGGGCATCAGATCCCCTAGAACTCGAGTTACAGTCAGATGTGAGCTGCCATGTAGAATAAAACTTTATTCAGCAAGTGCTCTTGATCATGGGGCTGTCTCTCTAGCTCCACAGTTCATTTTTAAGGCAGGGTCTCACTCACTACATAGCCCAGACTGGCATTGAGTTCACTCTTGCTTCTACTTCCTAAATATCAGGATTCTAGGCATGTGCGAATACACCTAGACCCAATACAGTGTATAAGACAACTGTCTCCAATAATTGCAAATTTGAGTTTCTAATTATTTTAAGCACCGAAAATACTATTTTCCTTTTTTCTCTTCAGATCATTCTTCTAGTGGCTAAGGCACCACAGTATTAAAATGACTCAATAAATTTGGTTTCTCACAAATAGCCACTGGGTTATTTATGCAGTTGTTTTTTCCATATAGCCATTTTCCCAAGATAGTACTGAATGACAAAAGCTCCCCTATTTTATCTCTTAGCTACTGAAAGTTTTCTACTACAAATGGAAAGACATGTGGTATAGGTGAAAACAGTATGGCCACCTGACCAAAATAGCCCTGTATTCACATCAGACTACAGTTACACACACTGCAGGACTATGCTCATCAATCCATCATTATAAAAAACTGTAATTTTACTGTCTTTAAAAGGCAAACTAGCGTAAGTTTTACCAGATTACTTTAGGGAACAAACTAGACAATGTGAGAAACACTGGACCACATAGTAGGTGGTACTCAACAAATGTCAACAAACCCCATGAAGTACTAGAGTCAATTTTTACTTAATTGTTAAGTAAAAATACACACGCCATACTCCAAAATTTCCAAACTTCAAACCTTCTGATAACATATACAATGTAATATACACTGACATAGTTTTGCAAATTTCAATTCAATGTTGATTTCATTTCTGCAATTTCAAATATCCTAGACATTCACTACTCTGCACAACCCTTATCATGACATCATTTAAACTGCAGGCTACCTGATATCAGTATCAGAAGCTTCTGATATATACCAATTTTAAAAAAGCCAAACTCTTTTTAGGAATATATCCCATAAAAAATATACTTAAAAAATTCCTGGAAAAGAGAAGTTGTTAAAATAATTTATATTATTGGGTAATAATTTAATCAATGAAAAAGTCAAGAGGTCTACAGTGAGGAAATCATCTTTCTCAGAAACATCTTACCTGTGTAGCCCAACCAACATTTTTCACAAAAACAGATTTCAAAAGCTGCGCTGATTTGGGAAGACTGGAAGAAGAGAAACTTGCTCCTGTGGAGGTGGCTGTGTGGCCGAGTCCTTCAGCTGTAGCAGTCTACAAACAGTAAGGGAGAGGAGGAGCGTGTACATTTGTATAGTCTTTACTGGTATGGCAGTTCACTGGGGAAATCTAATTACTCATTTTTTTGATTTTTCGAGACAGGGTTTCTCCATAGCTTTTGGTTCCTGTCCTGGAACTAGCTCTTGTAGACCAGGCTGGCCTCAAACTCACAGAGATCTGCCTGTCTCTGCCTCCCGAGTGCTGGGATTAAAGGCATGTGCCACTACTGCCCGGCTAATTACTCATTTGTGAGCGTGAGCCATAAAGCAGCTGAGAGCACATGCAAGGACCTTTGGCTAAGTCAAGCAGGCATATTGCAAAATAGCTCAGTGAGGCCCAGTCAGTAGGTGATGATGTATTTTTCTGGGTGGTGCTGGGATCTAACCTATGGACACATGTTAAGCATATATTTTACACCTGAGCTGTACCCACAACCCACACCCTCACTTTATATAAGGGCTGCATGTGATACATGTTTACTTACAGAAGGGTTGAGTACTGGTGCCTGTGCGGGAAATGTCGCACTGTTCATGTTCAATCTGCTGGGTAATGCTTGCTCTCCCTTTGAGTAGCTTGGGTCCACAGGAGGTGGTGATAAGGCTTTAGGTGAACTAGTATTACCAGGTTTTCTGAAGGAAAGAGAAAGGTACTGCTATAGTTACCTAAAACTTTTCAAAATACAGAGAACTAAACATTTATTTAGTTTGTGTGTATGTGTTCGACACAGGGTTCCATTATGTAGAGCAGGCTGGCCTTGAACTCAGAGATCCACTTGTCTCTGCCACTCTGGTGCCGAAATTAAAGGTGTATGTCACCACACCTAGCTAGTTAAATTTTTAAATTTCAATTTTATTTACTATGAATATATGTGTAAATCGTATGGGAATATAGGCACATATATGCTCCAGAGTATGTATGTCTGGAGGTTAAAGAATGATCACTGGAGTAAATTCTTGCCTTCAGTTTTATATGGGTTTCAGGGATTAAGCTTAGGTTATTAAAGCTTGCATTTCAAGCACTTTACCCAGTGAGCCATCTCACTGGCCCTTGTAGCTGTTTTGAGGTACAGTGGCCTCCAATTCTTCCAGCCTCTACTTCTTAGGTGCCAGGATTATGGAGTGTGTCACCATGCTGCAACTTTAAACATCATTTATAATGAAATGTCCCAATTGCATCTTAAACATTTTAGCCATAGTTAGGAATTTTAAGCTTTTACCTTCCTACAATTATTGGGAAGAACGAAGAGCTCCTGCTTCTCTTTTCCTCTGCTGAGATTACAGATTCTAGTGCCAAGCAGACACGATGACCCTATTACAGAGAAGATTGCCTCGTCAGTAGTTCACGGCTTTAACATGTGATTGTTAGTTGGATGAAAAACAAGTACATACCTCATTAGCATGGTCCATATATATTTTCATTTCCTCTTTCAAGCTGGTAATTTCACTTTCACATTTTAAAGTGTAAGATTTGCCAGTTTTTTCAATCACATGAATTAAATCTTCTGTTTTGTGTATTTTGGCTCCTGAAAATTAAGCACAAAACCATTCTTTTTCAGTTTTTTTTTTACTGTTCCTATACTGAATTACTATACTAGTACATAATGGTGGTCAGAAAAGTTATTCACATCATTTATTGATCATTTGTAAAATGGCACTTCAAGTATCCAACAAAGATAAGGCACCATTTTCTCTTTTCAGCATGTGTCTGACCTGACTGCCTACAGACATAGCACTCACACAAAATAGCAGGGATAGCTGGAATCATGTGCTGGGATGTGCACATCGGAACCCTTCATGGAGAGAGACAGAGAATGCTCAGAGACTTGGGTTTCAAGGAAGATATGGATAATGCTTTTCATGCAGTTTATGTTATGAACTGATGCAAGCTAAGCAGCCAAGAGGACTATATCTCATACATTACAGATGAACTGCTGGATGTACAACCATAAATCTGGATCACATGTATTATACTCACCGTCATAAAACCAAACCTCGAAATCAGCACCAGGAGAATTCTCCATCAAAATACATTTAGCATATCTTGTAAAATAAGTGATTTTGGGAGTTTTAGATCTCACGAGCTGAATAAATCTAGAAGCATACTGATATTTTCGCCAGTATTTTTCTGAAGAATAAAAACACACATAATATTACAGAAGAAAGAATCGACTAAACATACAGTTATATCTGCATTCAGATTTCTGGTAAGGTTAGACAGCTTTCTTGTTTTTGAAAACAAGATGTGTTTATTTAGTAGTTATTCCTCCAAATCACAGCTTCTAGAAACTTATGCAGGAGGCAGCCAGTTACCAACAATTCAACTATACTATATATATAATCTCTTATATAATCTCTCTCTCTCTCTCAAAACTAGATACTTCATGCTGTAATTTTTGATGACTCCAGATAGACCAATAACTAAACAACAGTTCTGATGTTACTAATGCTGCAGAGCTAGTTTTCACTTACGGGGCTTGTGGCAGTATAACAAACGAACAGCGGACAATGAGTGGTTAAGGTACACCAAATCATCCCAGACACAAAGTACAAGAATATGACCAGCAGTCAGACTGAAGCCAACGTAGTTACAATTTACAACCATACATACAAAATTTATGTGCATATAAATCTATTATCTCAATCCATGTCCTGAAAATGTACATACCCGGCAAATTGTCAAAGCTGTACCTACTGATGTTGTCAGTAGGCAAGGGTGGTCTATCAGCAAGAGGAAAGCCTCGTCCATCATTTGGGTAATAAACAGTGACCTGATTAAAAAATAAATAAAACTTCTAATTGTATGCTATTAAGTATTATCCTTTGTTACCAAAAAATACATAAAGTTCTGTTAAGCATTAATTTAGAAAAACATTAAAATAGTTTCTAAAAGTAATAAAGTATTCTAATCTAAAATTTTAATTTTATTACTAGTTACAGATATTTTTATTTTTCAGTTTGTGAATTCCAAAGATACAGATTAAATACCATATTGTAAAAAGACCTCAATGCCAAATGTTTAATGCCATACCTAAAATTGCAAGTGAATAAAATCAGTACGCTACCTTAGTCCCGTCACTAGAGATCTGAAGAACTTCTTTCACGTGTCCTTCAGATGTACACTCTTTTAGAAGTTCCACACACACCTCCTCTGAATCAAGGATGCTCACCTAGGGAAACAGAAAAATCAATAAATTGTTTTTTAAGAACACTTCTGGCACATAATATTTAAGAGGGAAAAGTACTCAACCATAGCAGAACCATAAAATCCAAGCTGCTTCACTTTCGCAGTCTAGAACAGCGATGTAGTTGGGTGCAGCTGTGAGCCAGAAGGTATAAAGGTGAGAATGTGTAATCAAGTGTGAAATGCTAACCAATGAGCAAAAGGCAAACAGAAGGTAGGGTGGGGAACAAGGACCCTGAAGACAATGGGGAGCCAAACAAAGGCAAGATAGGATGACATGGGAAGCAAAGAACAAAGAGGATCAAGATGGAATCACATATACTCAGTGACTTCTCTACACAGAAATGCATATTGCTTTAATTATTTTTTTATATTTATTTATTTATTATGTATACAATGTTCTGTCTGTATGCCTGCAGGCCAGAAGAGGGCACCAGACCCCATTACAGATGGTTGTGAGCCACCATGTGGTTGCTGGGAATTGAACTCAGGACCTTTGGAAGAGCAGGCAATGCTCTTAACCTCTGAGCCATCTCTCCAGCCCTAGTTGTTTTTTTTTTTTTTTAAATTGTATTTTCTATATAACCTTTGATTTCAAATGAAATGCAGAACATCACCAACTGTAGGTGTAAATAAAGTGTTTAATGTAGCATGCAGCCAGTATTATTTTCACAGAACTGTCTTTTAAATATAAATAATTTAGGGGCTGGAGAGGTGGTTCAGTGGTTAAGAGCACTTGTTCTTGCACAGGGCCTTGGTTCATTTCTCAGAATCCACATACATACCATACCAATTACAACCATACATACAAAATTTATGTGCATATCTAACTGTAACTTCAAAGCCAAGAAATTAATGCCCCTTTTTTGGCTTCTCTGGACACTAAGCAAGCATGTAGTGCCATACATACATGTAGGCAAGACACAAACACAAAAATCGAAATAAATAAATTTAAAAAATCAATAAGTTCAAAGTTCCAAACTTATCAGAATCAACTAGCCATTGTCAGAAGCTAGAGGGTAGTAGGCAGGGTGGTAGTATATACCTGTACTCGCAGTGTTCATGAGACGGAGGCAGAATATCCAAAGCCAGCCTGGATTACCTACTGGAAACTCTTAAATACACACACAAAAAAACCCCCCAATATTACCTATCGAAACTAGAGGGAAACAAAGGCATTTTTCCATGGATACTCAATTTTTTCTTGAATGTTAAGTTTATATATCTCAAATTCCAAAGATATCATAGGAACTAAAAAGATCACACTTAAGAATTGTATTCCAAGGAAAATGTCAAATAGTAACTTACAAAAATAATTGACATACCACAGCCTTTTTTGTTTTTTGTCTGATTGGTTTTAATCTGTGAGCAATCAACGGAGATGTAATGCTTCGTAAGGTCGGTTTCTGGTGACCCAACGTTGATTCCATACTTGTATTCTTGCTTTGTTCAGAACGAGTATGTAAGAGCAGCTCTTGTTGCACGATCTCAGGTTTACTATGATATGCAGTCATGTACTTCGTGGTACTCGGCTGCTTCACAGGATGAACATTAGCAGAAGTATCAGCATTCTTGCTGGCTCTCGTATCAGTCCAAGCATTTCTTAACATGTCCCGTGAATCTGGATAGCCCTGGAAATCTCTATTTGGTCCAACGGTGTTGTGCTCATTAGTTTCTCCTAAATGAGCTAAAATATACATTAAAAAAATCAGTTCAGTAAAATGTAGCACAATGTAATTATAAGAGCATAGCAGGAAGGATGGTCTTTCTATGTAGCTCTGAATATCCTGGAACTCAACAGATGGGCTTACCTTGGCCTCCCGGGTTTAAAGGATTAAAGGCATGTTGCACCACACCCTGACTCTAAATAGCATCTTTTAACAATAGAAAAAAGTCAATTATAAATGTATATTATAGGTTTCTTTAATCAGTAAGTTGTAGTTGTTCTTTGCCAAACGGGAACTGTGTACTGAAATGATAGCCATGCTAATTTCTTACACAGTAACTGTTTTACTATTTATAACTTTATATGAAATTTCTTTTTAAAAAAGAAGCTACTAAGAAAATGAGCTCTTAATAAAGTCAAAAAGTAGTTAGAGGAACATTTAAGTCAGGTTGAAAAACTTTTAGTATTCTTATGGCTATGAAAATGTACTAATATGAAATCAATTTTTCTTTCTTCCTTGGTTTTACGAGACAGGGTTTCTCTGTGTAGTGCTGGCTGTCCTTGAACTCAGAAATTCGCCTGCCTCTGCCTCCTCAGTGCTGGGAGCGCAACCAATGCTTGGGAAATCAAATTTTCATTCAAAGCAAAGCCAAGTCAATGTTCATCAGAAGGGGTTCTGATAAAAATAAGCAGATTCTTTTAATATAAAGATTGTTTTATCACATCTCTACTTAGAAAATGTTCAACTAAAAGCAAAACATTGACTCCTTTCAGTATCCCTGTTTGCACCTATTGCAGTCTTACTGAATTCTACACCATATTTCATGTGGTTTTCAGAGTTTACTTCTAAAGAATTTTGTTGATGCATGTGTCTGTGGGCCTCTGTGTGTACATGTGTGCTATGTACACGCAGTGCTCAGCTACCAGACCTCCTGGAACTGGAGTGTCTGTGAGGAACCTGTGTGGATACTGGGAACCAAACCTGGGTCTTCAAGGAAGAACAGCAGGTGTTCTTAACCACCGAGTCATCTCTCCAGGCTAGAGTTCCCATTTTTAAAAGGGCCTTAAATAAATAATTTAATTATATAAAACTCTCTGTGGTAAATTTTATTTTACTTCTTTTTTTTTGAGACACGGTCTCACTTATGTAGCCTAGCTGGTCTTGAAGTCATGGTCCCTATACCTCAGTCTTCCAAGTGGTGTATTTAAAGGCATGGGCCACCATGTCCTGATGCTCTTTTTTTTAAAGCCTTAAAATCATCAGTTATATAAAACTCTAGTTCTTCAGGATAAACTCTCAGAATTTTCATAATTTTATCTTAAATGATTGTAAAGCTTCTTGTCCTCACAGTCTCATTATAAGGGAAAATACTTTCTATCAAGTAAAATACTTAAAAATTAAAGCACAACGATTATATATTTATATAAGGTTTATTTTTCCATCTCAGAAAAGCCCATATTACCAAGTAAAAATAACCTGTAAATAAGTATAAGAATGCAAAACTAACTCCAGGGCAGTTTTGTAGTTTAAAAAACATGCAAACAACTAGTAAGCACATATGGTCAGATTAATTCCCTTTTAGTCTAACGAAAATCCTATTTCTTGACAGGGCATAACAAGTCTGCCTCATGAGAGCTATTATCTCACACTCCACACTACACCATGGTGAAAGACGATCTCCTCCAGATGCTGCCTTTTAATTCTCTTTTCCCACCACTATTTCCCACCTACCTTCTGTGAGTGTTGTTCATTAATGAGAGACACTTAATCTCCAGTCTTAATAATGACCTAGGGACAGCTGCTTAAATGTTTAAGGTTTTAGCTGTGTATTTCAATATGAGGAACTATTGGAAAACTAAAATTCTCCCATCAGCTTCTCACAAGTAAAGTCAGGCATCCTCTGATTGCTTCATGGGCATCGATAACAGCAGTTTTTGACACAAGTTTCACCAGAATAGGCTTAAAGGTCCAGCCTGAGCAAGGACTACTTGAGAATCCTTGTTCTACTTAATCACAGATCAGTAGTGCAAACTGAGTTGTGTACACTTTGCTCATGTATAGCTTTCTTCTTAATATTTGTAATGAGAACTTAACAAATTAATCATATACCATGAATATTAAGAACAGATAGGTTAAATATTCATAAATGTTAAGTGTTTATTATTATAATACATTTTATTGAAATTTATTGGAACTGTTTTCTTAGATATAAGAAAACTGCAATGTTTAGCAGGTTCAAGGCCATTAAAATTTGATTAAATACTCCTATTAAAAACTCACCATTCATTTGCAGATTCCCAAACCACTGCTGTACCATTTCCATCTGAGGCGTCTGGTCTGCAAATGGAAAAGGAGTTTTTCCTAGGCAATGATGATTGGAACTAAAGAGGGGAAAAAAAAATCTCATAAATCAATTATGGGGGAAAGAGGGACTGGGGAGACAGAACCTGGGGCTACATACATACACACTATGTGTTCTATGATAGCAGAATTCCTACACACTAAACATTTTAAGGCAGAAACCTAGAAGAGGGTTGGATACTCGAATCTTGATAATAACTGTAGAAAACAGTATTTGTATAATCATCTCTAAAATTCCTATGCCAAAACGCCATGGCACTATAATGGCACAACTGTATCTAATCTTCTAGAAGTTTATATTTCAAATAATAAAAAATTACACACAAAAACCCACTTAGGCACAAAAATTAGTCAGTACCACAGCTCCTCCTCACTAAGCCTCAGCAACTATTAATTTTATACATGCAGCAACTATTAATCTTATAGGGAACAAACCTGCTCAATAAATAGTATGTTGTGCTAGAGATCTGCTGTAAATAACATACCTAAAAATTTAAATATATTTATGAACATATAGGGTTTTTTTGCAGTGCTGAGGACTGACATGAAGGCACTATGCATGTTCTCCCACTGAGCATATATAATAAGCTTATATGCACTTAAGAGACCTTAACCAACATTAATAACACAAAAGACTTTGTTTTGAAAAAAAGACTAGAACTTGCTGCCACATAGACTGGATTCAGCTGCATGAACCTTCTGCCTGTGTCTTCCAAATTGTAGGACATGTGCCACTATGCCTGGCTCAAGATTGTAATTCTAATTCTATCTTCCCACCTTGTTTAGATGCAGCTTTCTATCTGTGCTTATACAATTGTTCATCAAAATGCTTTTGACTGAATTATCCTTACAGTGCTTGGTCATTATTATGTCTTACAAAAGATCTACAAGTATTGGCTGTTTTGTCTTTAAGGAAATTAAAAAAACTGATTCTGCTGTTTGTGGGGAAATACCTTTCTTCATTTTCATCCAGGGATCTTCTGGGCTTTGAAAGCATTTCTACTGAATGACATCGTTCTAGTGAGTGAGTTTTTGCTCGAGATGGATTAGAAGTGCTGGATCTATCAGAAGAATGAGCTCTGCGAAGGTATCGAGAATGTGGCCTTTCTTCTGCATCTTCGATTACTCTTCCCCGTCCCCTATCACTAGTTTCTTGGTCTGGGTTTCCCCACTGCATACAAAAATTGCTTCCATCTCCTGAAGAAAAGTCACTTAAATTCTTATTTTTTGGAAATACAGTAATTTTATTTGGAAGTGACTGACCAATCAAAACTCTTCTTCTGTCAAGTAAACTACCATTCAAACTGGTACTGGAAGAAGCTGTCATTGTGGAAATTGTGGCATGCCCACTATCCATTGAATCCTCTACAGTCCCCAAGTCTTTACTTTTCGAAGGATTTCGTGACATAAAAGGATGATCCAACACAGAAGACAGACTTAACCGATCTGCAGGATTTCTACGAAGTAACTGGTGGATGAGGTCCTGGGCCTCTCGTGACAAAAAGGCTGGCATTTCATAATCTGCTAATACTACTTTATTCAATGTGTTCTTGACTGTATCAGTGTCGAAAGGTGGTCTTCCAATAAGTAATGTATAAAACATACAGCCCAGTGACCAAATGTCGGATTCAAGTCCATGGGCACTTCGAGTTGCAATCTCTGGTGAAATGTAATTAGGAGTTCCACACAGTGTGTAGTGCTTTTCATGTGGCATTTTCAACTGCGTTGCTAGTCCAAAGTCAGCAATCTTTATGTTCATATTACGTGTAAGTAAGATGTTAGAGAGTGTGAGGTCCCGGTGTAATATGCCATGAGAATGAAGATACAACATTCCTGTGATGATCTGGTGCATGAAGTGCCTAGCTGTGAAGACGGAAAAAAAGACAATTCAAAAGTTCTGGAAAATCCAATGTTTAGAATACATGAAAAAAACCTAGTACACATGCCAGAATATTACATTAAAATCCTAGCTATAGTTTCTTATTTGATTATCCTTTCCCTTTAAGGCACACCTTTTAATTTTCCAACATGAATTTTTTAGTTATACACACTGCACACATACGAATATATCAGTGGAAAACAGAACCCAGGGCATGCATGCTGAATAAACAGGCTACCACTGAATTACAGCCCTAGCCCTATTACTCATATATTTCACAGGTTCTTTCCATCTTTGTCTTAAATTTTGTTGGTGGGAC
This sequence comes from Alexandromys fortis, assembly GCF_014885135.2. NCBI lineage: Eukaryota > Metazoa > Chordata > Mammalia > Rodentia > Cricetidae > Alexandromys > Alexandromys fortis. The sequence goes on along the minus strand of NW_026067911.1, from coordinate 9,425,458 downwards.
GGAGGTGTATCTCTGGTTGCATGTAAGTTTTTAAGTTTAATTCAGGCTAACATAATCTTTTCTTTATAATGTCTTAATAAAAAAATTACATAGCAGTCTCAAAAAACACAGATGCATACTCATACACACAGCTAAAGAAATAAATAAGAAAGAGAAACTGTTGAGGCTGAAAAGATTGCTTAGTGGTTAAGAGCCCTGGTTGATCTTCAGAGAACCTGGACACCCACATGGTGGCTCACAATCAAGTTCCAGAGACAGAATATCTTCTTCTGCACTCCTTGGGCACCAGGCATACATGTTCACAGACGTACATACAGACAAAAACCCATACGTGTAAAATAAAAAAAATTATAAATATTATCTTTGGTGGGATGTAAGTTTATATATTTAAATATATAAAAAGTAAACTGGGTGCAGAGGCACACACCTTCAATCCCAGCACATGGGAGGCAGAGACAGGAGTCTCCCTGTTACTTCAAGATCAGTCTGGTCTATATATTGAGTTCCAGGACAGCAAGAGCTACATAATAGTCCTTGTCTCAAACACATAAAACATTTTTTTTTTACTAAATATTACAAAATAGCACATTTTTCAAAACACCTTCAAAAGTCAAGTGTTTACCAAACAAAAAGAAAAAAAGAGAAAAACTACCTCATCCCAAAGAAGACACCTACCTTCACTTTCTGAGAAAGGTTTCATCCGGTTCTTTAGATACCTGTTCATTTCTCCATTATGGCACATCTCTAACACCAGGTATACGTAATTGTTATCTTCAAAGTAATTGTAAAGCTGAAACAGAAGAGGGCGCAGTCAATGACACAAACACCCAGCTTTCCCAACTGCTTCCATACACCCTGTATCTCACCTCCAAAACATTTCCCAATTGCTTCCATACACCTGTATCTCACCTCCAAAACATTTCCCAATTGCTTCCATACACCTGTATCTCACCTCTAAAACAGAAGGGTGTTTCAACTGGCAATGGATTTTCACCTCATTTTGGACTCTCTGAACCATTCCAGCTTTGTACATGGCTTTCTTGTCAATCTAAACATAAGAGGACAGATTTATTTGACGTTAATGATCCTTTGGTTTGAACCCAGGGCCTTGTGCACGCAAGAGAAAAGTACTCTATCACCAAGCTTATATCCCTAAGCTCAGATGAAAGCCCAAATATCAATCTAAAATTGTTCTTTTTATATATCTTTAAAGTCAACTTACTCTTATCTATTTTCCACCCTTGCACCTATTGAATGTACCTATTGAAAGAATTTGCAGCATGTCCAATACATTTCTGTTATTAACAGAGGTTGGCTTTGGACTTCTCATCTTCCTTTTTCCACCTCCTCAGAGCTGGGATTATAGGCATGCACCACCATGCTCGACAATAATGGTAGTTTAGATTACTATAGCCACACATAAGCAAAATATATTAAATAAATTGTCCGGACGTCTTCCCATCACCTTAAGTATTCACAGTAACAAAATGTATAAAACCTTCAGGTAAGCAAGGTTAAGGGTCTCTTAGATGTCCTTAAGTTCAGCTGCTGAACTTAGTAACACTGTCTTTTGGTTAGGTAATGTATTCTACACACACACACACACACACACACACACACACACACACAGTAGGGTGGTAGTGTGCACAGGCTCTAGTTGATAATGACTGTGATATTTTAAATAGCATGCCTTTCCAGAACCTTGCAAAATACTGGAGAAGGGTTCACTAACACATTCTTACCATTTTGATTGCAACTTCCAAACCGGTGTGAATGGATTCAGCTCTGTAGACTCCAGCAAATGATCCTTTACCAAGTAGATTTCCAACCTTAAAGTCCTTTTAAAAAAAAAAAATTAAAGATTAGATGTTTGACTCGCAGAACTAGAAAGTAAGAAAGTTGGGTAGGAACTGGAATAAATCTGGTAAAAAGGACAGAGAGGAAAGAGGACAAGGTTCAAGCAGCCATCAGACCTCGATGATGCAGGTGCCTGGGGTGGCAGGCATCTTGTCGCTCCGCGGGACTTGCTGAGCGCGCGACGGGAAGGAGACTGAGCCCTCTAATGAGCTGGTTAGCTCGGCTCCCTCCTCCCGTCCATCCGGCTCCCGCCGCCGCTCCCGCCACGGTAACCGCCATCCCCGGGGAGGGGCAGGCGGAGCGGCTCCCCAAGCGCGGCTTTGGAGGCGGGAGAGTGGCCCCGACGCCTAGGGATGAGGACCGGGCGGGGCCCACAGCTGGTGACACACCTGCTGGGTATCACGCCCCACGGGAGCGGGGAGAGGGAGGAGAGGAGGGGAGGCTCCGAGGGGCGGGCCGCTCCGCCAGCCTCTCCGACACAGCACCCGCCCGCCTCCGTTCGCCCGCGGGGCCCCAGCTCACCTAAGCGAGCCCCCGAGCCCCGGGCAGCGCCTGCGCCCGTCCGCCCCGCTCCACCCGCGTCTGGACCGAGCCTCACCCCGACCTTCCGTCAGCTCCCCGTCTGCCCGCCTCACCTCGATCCGCTCCCCGATGCACGCCGCCATGTTCCCGGGCCGCGGGCGCCCCGGCCTCGGCCGTCTCGCAGTCCCTCCGAGGCAGCGCTCCGAACAGCCAGAGGGTCTTGGCGCCCATCAGGCTGTCCTTCCTATGCCGCCGCCGCTGACGACGCCGCCGCCGCCACCGAAAGGTACCCCCGGTACCTCCGGAGGCCTGGGCGGCGCCTCGCTGCTCCCATTTTGAAAAATTCCCGCCGGTGTCTGAGCGAGCCAGTTTGGCGGTGACGTCAGCAAGCTCACCGCTTCTGAGAGGGCGAGAGCGACGCGCATGCGCAGGAGCAGCTTCCGGGCCTCCGCGCTCTAGGCCGGAAGTGGGTAATGGTTTGAGGGAAAGCGGTCAGTGTGAGACTGACCAGAACGCCGACTTAGCTGTGTGCGTTTGGAGCTGGTAGTTTGGGTCTTGACCTGAAGGACGAGTCTGTTTCAGACTCAGGGGCGTAGTGCAATAGTAGAGGGTCTTCCTAGCACGCTCCGGGCCTTGGCTCTCCTTAGCAAATCTTAAAAATAAAGTGTTTAGACTTAATTTAGAGAGAGCTAGCTGGAAAAAAAGTCCAGCGGGGCAGTGGTGGCGCACACGTTTAATCCCAGCACTCGAGGGACAGAGGCAGGTGGATCTCTGTGAGTTCGAAACCAGGCTGGTCTACAGAGCAAGTTCCAGGACAGCCAGAGCTGTTACACAGAGAAACTCAAAAAACCAGAAAAGTCCATTGCTATTCTTAGAACACCCTCCATGTACCCCGTTGTAATGTGTGTGGTGATTTAAGAAAATGACCTGCACAGACAAAAGTGCCATCTCTGCTTTAAAGTAAAATACGGTCTGGGGATGAAGTTGAGTGGTAAATGATATTTAGCACTCACAAGTCCCTGGGTTCCAGTTCCTCCTCTCCCAGCACCCAACCCCCAATATTAAAAGCTGGGCATAGCAACTCATTCTCGAAATAACAGCACCTACGGTAGGAGTGTTGCCCTGAGTTTGAGGCCAGCCCTGGAGTCTTTAACATGTTCTAGGCTAACCCGGGCTACTTGTCTCTTTTACAAAAATTTATTCTGAGCTGTATGTGAGTGACTTAGACTAGGGAATCAACACAAGTTTCCTTGAAAATTGTTCTGGAGGAAAGAGTAGGTGCAAGGATCTTTACAAGCAGAAAAAGAGGTAATTACAAATCAGTATTAGTTTCCAGGCAGGGGTTTGCTTTTTTAACCTAATTGTCCCGAGACACTGTCAGATGTAAACAGATCAAAAGTAATAGCTTGTTTTCTGAAGGCCCCACGTAGTGTGTTATTTCTCAGTCTGCCTGTTTTACCTCCTTTAAATAGAAATCCCGATAGTGTTAGTCAAGCGGGTGTAGATGCTATCCTCAAATGTCGGTGACTCCAGGACAGTAGTGGGGCAGGGAAAAGATTCATTTGGAAAGTCAGCAGACCAAAATGGCAGCTCTTTGGTTGCTAACAAAGATCATCTTAGGGGACCCAGGGTCTCAAAGGACCTGTAGTTAGGGACAGGAGCTAGAGGCAGTGGGCACTTTGTGAGGGCCTCATTCAGGGCCTTTTTGTCTTTGCTTGTAATATCTTTGAGATAATCACACCCTGCAAGCTAAGCATTATTTCACAAGTACTTGGCCGGCATTTTTCAGTTACTGTGAAAATCTGTTGGACTGGAGATTTGGTGCTGTGAGAGAACTTCCTGCTCTTGGTGAGGACCACATTTGGTTATCAGCACTCATGACTATCAGCTCCCCCTCCTCTTAACTCCAGGTCCAGGGTCTCTGATGCCATCTTCTGGCTTCTGTGGGCATCACACTCATGTACACCAATCCTTAGTCACATACACTTTACAAGAATAAAATTTAAAACCAAAAATCTCATTATGTGCTGGACATTCTCAGAGTTGCTTGAAAACAAAGATAGACATGCCAGAATGCCTGCTATTTGAAGCTTGTATTTTTGTGTGATAAGAGATTTTATATCTATATAAAATGGTAACTACACATCAAACAAACAAACAAACAAACAAACAAAACACCCGTGGGATTCAATGGCTTCAGCCTTAGTTTAAGGAATATTTACATTTATAGAAGTATTCTCTAATTTTCAACATGATTTAACAGTCTAGAATTTTAATTTCAAGCATATGAGCATATAGAATTTCTTTTGTAATGTCTTACTAGGCAATTAAAAATTTTTTGACATAGGGTCTTGGTATGTACCTCAGACTGGCCTTGAACTCCAGATCCTCTTTTAGGTGCTGGGATTTTAGGTGTATGCCACCATGCCCGGCTTCATAGGTGAACTAGACTGCTCTCTAAATTCTGATTTTGGTATTCCTGGGCTTTACTTTGTAGCCTACCATTTTTGTAAATATTCCACGTGCATTTAAACTGAGTCCATTAAAAAGTCCATGCCTGTTGCTATAAATCCAGTCCATCTGGCCACTTTTGTTGTTTTATTTATTTATTGCCTCCATCATCACTGTTCCTGTGGGCCTCACCTTCACTGGCAGTTGCTTCCTATGTTCTGAGACTCTTGTGTCAGAGCTGTTACATTTCTGGTGAATTATCTGTAATCAAAGCAGCCCATTTACATTCTAAATGATTCATTTATCCTATTCACGTAGAGGGCACACAGTATTTACATCAACACATTCAGTAGGCATTTTCTTACCATAACTTTTCCTCTTCTTTTGGGCCTTTTGGAAAGCCAGAAATAGTCTTCAAACTGGCAAATGTATGACACCTTTTAGTTACTGGTCTTAGGTTTTTGTTTACTTGGATACATGGTCTCTAACCCTGACTATCCTGGTACTGGGTATGTAGACCAGGATGGTCTTGTACTTGCAGTGAACCCCCTCCATCTGCTTCCCTAGTGCTGAGATAACCAAAGTAAGTGCCCCATCTGGCTCCTAGATTTTCTTTTTATTCTGTCTGATTTTAGTTGTTTAAGTTATCTCCTACTCTTATGTCATTCTTGTCATCTCCCATCACTGCTCTACTGGCAGTGAGTAAACAGGTGGCCAGAAGAATCACTGCAGAGTGCCAGCATGTTGACATCATGCTGCCTGTGAGATTTGTGGGCTGTGTGAACATCTTGAATCCTTTATGCAAAGAGGGAAATTATAAAAGACACACACATACTCTGACAGTTCCTTGCCTCTAAAATGTTCTCTTTCCTCTTATATTACATAAGCAGCTGAACCAAGTAAACACCTATAATTCACCCATCTAAGACTTTAGAATATGTGTATTTCACTGGGAAGTTTACAGTACAGAGTATAAATGTTTTTTTTTTGAGATTGAGAACAGACCTTTTAATTTTTTAAGGCTTTCTGACCCCCCCGGAAGATTAATATTGCATTCATTTTTATCAGTCAGCCACAGCAGTTAGTTTTTGTGCCTGGAACTTTGTAGATCAGACTGACCTTGAGCTCACAGAGATCCTGCTTCCCCATGCCTCCCAAGTACTAGGATTAAAGATGTCCACCACCACTTCATCTTATTTTTTGCTCCAGATCCACGTGCTTCTACTTGCATTTTACTGAGACATCTCCCGAGCCCCAGGAGCAGCAGTTCCTTTTATTATTATTGTATCGTGTGTGTCTCTGTGTGTGTGTGTGTGCACACACGCGTGCATGTCATAGTCAGGACAACATTGTACAGCTGGTATCACCCCTTCCATCATGGGATCTAGGGAACAGACTCAGATCCTCAGCAAGTGTTTATTGGTTGAACCACCTTGACAGCTCCAGGAGCAGCAAGTCATAAACAGAGGACACAAACCTCTGTTCTTCTCAACCCACTAAGAACTTCCAAAGCTTTCCTTCTTTCTCAACTTACTGAGAACTTCCAAAGCTTTCCTTCCATCGGCACATCTAACATTCACAAACTACCATATAAAGATTTCAGAATTAAGTGTCTGAGTTTGCAGATTTTGCCAGGTTACTCAAAAACTTTGATTGCTATGCAGATTTCTTTAAAATAATTTGGTGACCTGTCCTCTGTGTTTCATGCAATGCAATGATAGAGTTCAACACTTGAATATTAAACCTCTGGTGTGCAAAACTTATGGTTCAAGGAGCAGGTAGACTATATATTTATTATTACATGACTTCTTGACGATGTGGACTGACATCCAAAGGTGAATTGCATTTATTATCAATTATTTGTTTACTAGTATGAAGATGCAATGTACACACATAGGAAATGTTTTATATGCTTTGATCATTCCATATGCAAACATTTTGTGGATATATTTGTGAACCAAAGTCATATTCCAAAATGGTATTTGTAGAATATTATCAGTAACATTGAAAGCCATTCTTATGTCTGTTCATTGAAGGTAATGGTCTATTATGTCAAACTTATTTTTATAGAAATGTCACATTTGATTAAAATTTTCTGAATTGCAAACAGAATTGATAAATCAAATGTACAGTTCTAAAAGGAAGGAAACTAAGAACAGTTACTAAGAACAAAACTCAAAGGTTATTTTACAGGAATGACTGGAGTAGAGTCACTTTGTACGTAGTTGTAAAGGCCGTGAGATGACTGGAAAACCATTTACCAGAACTGAATAATTTAGGATAGCTTCCTTTAGAATGTGATGCTGAGTAAGAGTGGCTTCTTTCTACCACATCTAATAGGTGACCACTTCATGGTAAGATGCTCCTTCCAAGAAACTAAGTCACAAAAGTTTATTTTAGGGAAAAATGTAACTGTAAAGCTTCTTTTATCTAGTTTTTCATTTTAAATTCCTTCTTAACATGTACATTCTAAGCAGGCTGTCATGATTTTTTAAAAGTATTTTCACTTAATTTCTCAGAAGGAACAAACTTAGGAAACTAAAAATAATAATGCGTAGAAAGATATTCAGTGCTTTTTTTTAAAATCAGAAAGCATCAAAAGTGTCTGCTCTGTGACTTTCTCATGACCCTTGTTATTTTGTCATATTTCACAGACAGTACTCACAGACTGACTTTAAATTACCTAACACCTAAAAGATGGAGAATCTAGTCAATGCCACTATTAAAACTGGAGATTGTTAAAATTGGAGATGTTGAATATGGAAATGTATAGTTTTGTTTATTTCATATGAATTAAGAGTCCCAAATCCTAAAGGTAAGACTCAGTATTACAAAGGAAAAAAAGGGCTGATCATGGTGGCACACACCTGTAATCCTAGCACTGGAGGCTGAGGCATGAGAATCACAAGTTGGAGGCCAGCCTGAACTACGTATCTAGTTCTAGTCTCAAAAATAAGGGGAGGGAAACTCCTAAACCTGTCTAAATTGTTAACTTAAACATCAGAGTGATCAAGATTTCAATATCATGAAAGAGGAATTAAAGGAAAATCAAGATTTTTTTTTTTGAGACAGGGTTTCTCTGTGTAACAGTCCTAGTTGTCCTGGAACTCGCTCTGTAGACCAGGCTGGCCTCAAACTCATGGAGATACGACTGCCTCTGCCTCCTGAGTGCTGGGATTAAAGGCGTGCACCTGGTGAACATCAAGATTTTAAAAGAGCAATACATTTGAAAACACTGGCCATATAAATGACATTTTACATATCATTGATTGTGAACGTGTTATTTATATGCTATAAAACAATCTAAGACATGTTGCATCTCACTGCCTCTTTATAGGACAATAAAGGTCTCAATAAGTTTCCTTAGTCATTCTGTGACTTGGGCCATGTTATTTTCATTACTATGGATCTGACTGCATCATAACATCAGATGGTCATGACTTAGTTACTATCTCTGACTCCTTGATTTGAAAGCTCCCGTTTTCAATATATTTTGATGAATATGTTGTTTCTGTTACTATTTACCCTAATAATAGCTAGATTCATTCTTAAGAATCCAGAAGATGAGGAAGCCTTTGCAGCTGTAAAATGCTGACCACTTCCACAGGGATTTCAGTTTTCAACTTTCCTTTGAAGCAGTTTGATTTTCAACATTCTCAATATTCTAGATGCCCCTTTGCTGTTTAGAATAAGAATTTAAAAATTTAGCCATGTTTGATTGTCTGAATGAGAATGGCCCCCACAGGCTCATTTGAATGCTTAGTCACCAAGGAGTTGGAATGTTTGAGAAGGATTAGAAGAAATAGAAGGCAATGAATGTTAGTGAGGCTGTCTACTCCAGAGCTGTCCCTGCTCTCAGACCTATTATATAGAATTAGTATAAAGGACTTAATTTGTCTGAGTTACCAACCAACTTCCAGCTATCAAAATCACATGGTAACCATTACATTTCAGATGCATAAGAACTAAACAACGGCTTTACCTATTTTAGGTCACACTGATATAGTCACTCTGTCAAGGTCTCTCGCCTTTTTAGGTGGATTTTTCACAAGTCAGATTACTTAATTGCTAACTTTGTGTGTGTGTGTGTGTAGCATTGGCTGAGTCCAACTATATAGTCTAGCCCAGCTCACTCTGCAGACCTGGCTGGCCTGAACATTGAGATCAGTCTGTCTCTGCCTCAGGAGTGCTAGGATAAAAGGCATTTGCCACCATGACTGTTTAATACTGTCTTCAAACTGATTATTGAGCTCCATAATTTAAAGATGTCTAGCTAGGAAATAATCACAAACACATGAAAACTTACCTTCCCCATTTGTTCCCAGAAAATACCTAGTCACTATTTTAAAACTGACTGTTATTCCAGTACCTGAGTTATTTGATATAATGTTTCTACCTTTTTAGATTTTAAGGATTCTGTACACTACTTACAGAATCAGACAGGTGGTGGTAGTGCATGCCTTTAATCCCAGCACTCGGGAGGCAGAGGCAGGCGGATCTCTGTGAGTTCGAGGCCAGCCTGATCTACAAGAGCTAGTTCCAGGACAGGCTCCAAAGCTACAGAGAAACCCCATCTAGAAAAACAAAACAAAAAACAAAAACAAAGAATCAAAGCAAATTTGCTTTCTGAGGTAGGATGTCAGTATAGCCCTGCCTCACCATGAGTTCAGACTCCTTCTGAAGCAAAGCACTTCTGGGTGCTTCCACCTTGTCTTGCACAGTTTCTTTTTAGTACCATTTAACAGTCTTTATATAAAAACAGTATAATTGTATTAAGGGTTGATTTTGGGAGGGGGGTAGTGGGTTCAAGACAGGGTTTTTCTGTGTAGCTCTGACAGTCCTGGAACTTGCTTTGTAGAGCAGGCTGTTCTTAAACTCAGAGATCCACCTGCCTTTGCTTCCCGAGTGTTGGGATGAAAGGCGTGCGCCACCACTCCTGGCTTAAGGGTTGGTTTCTTTCTTTTTTTCTTCAAGACAGGGTTTCTCTGTAACAGCCCTAGTTATCTTGGAATTAGCTCTTGTAGAACAGGTTGGCCTCGAACTCAGAGATCCACCTGCCTCTGCCTTCTGAGTGCTGGAATTAAAGGCGTGCGCCACCACTGTTTGGCAAGAGTTGGTTTCTTAAAGGAAGATAATTTGTACTTTTGGAATTAAACCAACATTAAGAAACCTTTAGTTCCTACCCTTCTTTGATAGTTTGATGAATCGTAACATTGCTTTGGCTATTTATTCTTTAAATAATTCACCTTTATGTTTTGAAAACTCTTAGATCTAGAATTACCTAATCCAATGTATATTAAAGATGAGTTCAATCTTACTGTCTACTAAGGAGAATCTATTTTCCTTTAAATTCCATAAATAACATGGGATTTTGTTTTTTTCTTGACATTCACATCAAATTTTAAAACTGTGCAGATTATCTTTGGATGTATTTAACTTATTAAACGAGACATTATATAATCACAAAAATATGTTACCCGACTAAAACAATGAACTTCTGAAAGTGACTAGAGCAGGGTGGAGAATGTGAGGCTCTGCTGGACATTCGGTGCAGGGAGAGACGCTTCTGCCACTTCCAACAGGGTTCTGAGAACAGCTCCCTACTGAGTGAGTACAAGTGTTAACCAAGAAGCAGCTATACAGTTCTGTGTGGGCACATACTCCCTTCACAACCATGATTTTTTTAAAGTGGACCTATGTATATATTCACCATACAAATGAAAAGTAACTGATAGCTACTTAAAAATGTATTTCTTCATTTATTGGATCTAATTATTTCACGTTAATAAAAGATAAAGACATTTAAAATATGTTGTGACTATATGATTTTCTTAATAAAAAGGGATGATATCTTCCCCCAAAAAGCTGAATAAAAATTTCTGTAAAATGACCACCCACCCTCCTACAATCTCTTTTCAATGCAGACTACATTGTAGGAACAAAATCTCTATTAGAGAACTCATTTGAGAAATGACTATCCCTAAAGATAGTATACTCTCAGTCGTTAACTACTTAAGAAAAGTCAGTGTTGTTTAATATAAAGATTTGGGACAAGAGCCTTTGAAAACTGGAACTGAAGTTGATCTTCAGTAAACTAGCATTAGGAACACAAGGACCTATACATCTGTCATGCTTCTTTCCCTTGAAGACTGAAGCATCATTCCAGCCCTCCCCATGGTTAAATAAACAGTTCCAAGCCTCAGGATAGAGCTGAATGGTGTGAACAAGTCTGGTGATAAACCACAGACCAGGTCCTCAATAGAGCTGAAGTACACTGCCTTTTCCCATTTAAGAAGCACCAAACCTGGAGCCAAGTTTTCAAAAGGCAATTTAACATCAGGAACTATAATTTAATCACATCATATCATATTACACTATGTAACATTACGTATTTTACCTACCGATGTAACACAGTTAAGTTTATTACAAGCATTATTTCCTAAGACTTACGGTACAGGTATTCCTTTTTTTAGGAATTTCTGCTTATTTTATAGTGTTTATCTACATTGGAACATTAAATCAGTGATAGGTATATATGATGCAATGAAGTGTGCAATTTTCCCTACCCCAGATTAAGGTATTATAAACAAAAATCAATTAAGAAAACCAACACAACTATAAAAACTGAACTAAGCCTGTCGACAACCTAGATGCACATCCTAACAGGTCAACAATGCTTCCTCATAACCTGAAGGTATAGGCTTAGCATTGGTGTAGTAGCAGCTGGTCTTTAGGACAAGTAGATCAACAGTTTAAACATCAATCCATTCTACTAACAAAAGCAGCAAAGGCTGGTGACATCTGAATATCAAACTGCATCGTTTCTTTCTGACTCATGTATGTGATGACAACACTGGAGTTCTTGAGGCGCGCCAGTGAGAAGGACTAGTATGTCAGAACCTCTCATTTGTTTTAATATTTAAATAACAATACGGATACCAGGAAAAGGTCAGTGCTGGTGGCTCTAAACCACATGAAATTCAGTTTCTTTTCACAGTAACAGTGCATTCAGTTCCCTGCCTCTGCAACAAAAGAACGATGCAGTACCCCTTCTTGCACAGAGGAGCTGAGGGCTCTGCAAGTAACAGCCGGGACTAAGGTAGACGGATGCGAGTACACAGCAGTCCTGCACACTGTCACAAAGTATGTGAGGAGAGCTCAAACTGACTTGTACATCTATATTCAGCTAAAGCTTCACAGCAGCAATGGGCAACAACAGCGCACTCAATATAGACACTTTTCAAAACTACTCCAAAAAACAAATGACAAAAGTAGTTAAGAACAACTGAACATATGTTGTGTGTACCGGGCGTAAAGGATGAATGGACCCTGTAGTTATCCCACTGTTGAATTACATGAAACTTAGTCCACGTCCATCTCTCCAGATTCTGTGTGCTGTGAGCTGCCTTTTGCTGGATCTGGGTTGGTCTCTGTACCACTCTGTCCATCCATTGGTCCATTGTGTTCACCGTTGGCTTTTGCTTTGTCTTCAGGAACTTCTACTTTTGGTTTGGGCTTATAAACGATGGGGTTACAGAAATTATCCAGTTCCTGAAGACAGAAACAAACCATGCCAAATATTACACAAAATGCTTAAGATGTCTGACAGTACTCTAACCTCTTAAAGCTTGCACTTATTACATTTAAATAGTTCAACATATTTAATATTTTTATTACTGTACTTTTTTACTTATATATTTTGTTCTTTTTAAAAAGTATTTATTTATTATGTATACAATATTCTGTAAGAAAAAAGAGGAATGTCATATACAAAAAATAAAACAAGGTAAATTTTAATATTAATACTTAAGTAGCCTCTCTCTCTCTCTCTCTCTCTCTCTCACACACACACACACACACACACACACACACACACACACCGTGTAAACTGAGGTTCCTAGAAGAAGGCCCTGTCTACACTGAGATTCTGCAGGCTGGCTGGCTGATTAAAATGCTGTGACTGTGGAGAGTTGAAGTGTTGATCAAGACCTAAAATTATGGCATGTCTTAATTTAGGCTGGACTAACTTACCAGCACAGTAACTTTCACCATCCCCAAAGCCAACTGTGCCATCAAGATAGTGTCTGAAACCTGGAATGGGATTTTTCTGCTGTTATAACATCTCTACCTTCAGCCCCCACATATGTATTTGGTCAATGCCTTGATTTATGATTTACTTTTGTTCAAAAACTGCTGTGGGACAATGGTCTGTACCCTATCATTTGTATTTTAAATAAACACTGACTGGCCAGTAGCCAGGCAGGAAGTATAGGCGGGACAACCAGACAGGAAATAGAGGTGGGGCAACGAGAATTCTGGGAAGAGGAAGTTTCAGTGTGCAGTCACCACTCAGACAGAGAGGAATCCAGACACAGAGCAAGCAAGATGTGTCTGCCTTGCTGAAAAACGTACCAAGCCACGTGGCTAACACAGACAAGAATTGCGGGCTAATATAAGTTATAAGAGTTAATAAGAAGCCTGAGCTAATAGGCCAATCAATTTATAATTCATGTAGGCCTCTGTGTATTTCTATGTATTTCTTCAGGACTTAATGACTTCAGGAACTGGGCAGGACAGAAACCTCAGTCATCAAGAAACTAAGTTCATAAGACCACTTCCATAATGAAATGTTACTCAATGTAACCTGTACATGTGTTCATGGTCCATGATCACTCACAATAAAACTATGTCCTTATTTTGAAGTGAGAGCTGTGTTTTCTGCCTACAAATGTGATCTTATTAGGGTTTTATAATAATTTTTACTCAATATGTTGTAAAATGTTTATAAATAAAACATTTGATAGTTACATTCCATATACAGTAATAATTTCTAGAATTTTTGTAGTAATTTCTAGAATCGAGAATTTTGGCTAAGAGTTATAATGTACTCACAAATGTCTACATATGTTTGTATATTATATATTCTGACACAATTCCCAGGAAAGTTGTACACATTTAAATTGGTCAGAGGAGAGTACCCACTGCTCCACATCCTTCCAACTATAGCAGAGATTATAAACGTGATCACAGCAAATGATGCAGACAAAAACACCTGCATTCTTAGTGACTGCGTACGCATCTCTTTGTCAGCCCCCAACCCAGTGTCTTTGCTTACTGAAAATTTTTTTAAATATTTATTTTATTTATTTATTATGTATACAATATTCTGTCTGTGTGTATGCCTGCAGGCCAGAAGAGGGCACCAGACCTCTTTACAGATGGTTGTGAGCCACCATGTGGTTGCCGGGAATTGAACTCAGGACCTTTGGAAGAGCAGGCAATGCTCTTAACCACTGAGCCATCTGTCCAGCCCGCTTACTGAAATTTTTACGTAATTTTGGTGCCACGTTTTTCATGTTTTTATAGCTTTTGACATTTTTATTATCAATGTTTATTAAATTTCAAAGTTTATCTAAGATTACATAAACTTAAAAACAGGATGTCACAGTGGAAGATTTCACATTCTAAAGATAGACATATTGCAATAAAGATATCAGAGGTCGCAAGGAATCGATATTTATGTTGGTCATATTGGTATATTTCATTCTGTATTACTCTTGGAACTTGAAGCCAGAAATGTCTAGCAAGTTGCAAAAATAGGTAGACACCCTCATAACCTAGAATTGCTGATGTTAGCAAAGCAAAGCCTGGGTTCTTTTGCAAGTTGATTACTTCTCAGTGTATACTCATTAAGTTTTTAGTCCCTAAAATTATTTTAGTGTCTAAACCTATTAAAAAGGACGTTTGAGGTAGTGATATGGCTCAACAGGTAAGAGTGACTGCTGGACAAGTCTGGGAATCTGAGCTCTATCCTTGAAACCCATACAGAAGTGGAAGCCAAGAATCAACCTGTACAAAGTTGTCCTCTGATCTGTGAGCCATGGCACATGTATCCACACACTCTTTGTGACCTTTTTAACACACACCACAAACACGTTTCTAAAAGGGAATTTTAGTTTCTTACCTTTGACCTTGCAACTATTTCTGAGACCTTTACCACAGGATCTTGAGTAAGACTTAGCTTGTTTTGAGCATTCATCTTACTGTTTAGCCAGTTCATGGACTCGCTGATGTACTGCTCAACCTTTTCCATTTCAGCATGATCCAGATGTTCATACCTTTCATCCTATTACAAAAAGTAATACAATTGTAAAAGGAAAACAAGTAACTGAGTTTTCATAAGTAATGACTTATTGATGATTTCTTCTTAAAATGTTCAAGTTCTTATTATATGCTTCATGCATATTAATGTAAAGATGCTACATACAAGGTAATAAGAGCTAAAAAGACTAGGATATAATATAAAATCAGGATGGACTTGCAAAGGACTCCAAAAGAGGTCAGCTTTGAAGAAGAACCATCAGTAGAGGCTCTGCATTGGGCAAGAGAAGCTAGGATAGAGTAGAATGAAAGTAGGTGCAGAGGTATATAGTGAGGGAGAAAGAAAATTCTGAACATACCATAAAACTAGGTGGTACATCTTTGACAAAAAAAGACAATGAAATTCTGTCCAAACTACACAGTTGCAGCTTCTACATCCAGGAAACCACCCGTGGTCACAGTTTACATCAGTAGCCAGCAGAGCAGAAAGAAGTAGCAACATAACATAAAGCAAGAGGATTTCCTGATAAAGATTATGTATTGCATAGAAAATGCAGGATGGACAAGGAAAAATAAGTTGTTGAGGAAAGAGAAGAGGACAATAGGAAGGGGGTAAGGAGGATCAGCTCATTACCTCTGAAAATTCCATAATGAAATCCAATACTGTGTATGCTAGTTAAAGTTCTTTTAAACAAAATTCTTTCACTGTATTTTTTTTCCTTCAGATTTTTGAGACAGGTTCTAACCAAGCTAAACTAGGGCTTGTCTTTAGAAGCCTTACCTTCTTCAGCACTGATTAAACCCCTTGGGGATACCACTTTCAAAACTCTTAAGCTTTTCCAGTTTCCTTTGTAAGATAACAAATTACAATCTTCATATTGGATTTGGCTTCTAGGCTGCTACATTTTATTCACTTTCTTACTATCCTCATGAATTAGGTTTTCCTTGGTAGTTATTTGCACTAATCAATACACATGCCTTTTAAAAAATTATCTGGAGCCTGGAGCCTTTCCCAGAACTCTCACCTCTAATCAACTTGAGGCTATTTGTAAAGTCTGAAATCTCTACTACAATCTCTATTACAACTACTACTATTATAACTACTAATACACTGATTACATCACCACCTACTTTTTGAAGTTTTCTCCATGTCAGTATATTTAAGTATGAAGCCAATTCATAATGATCTTTGGAGTATTTTGGAATGTTACATTTGTATCTTATAAACAAGGAGCAGGGAAGTACATATCTTAGTTAAGGGAGCCACCTTAGGGTTGGCAAGAGACTTGGACCTAGAGGGGCTCCCAGGTGCCCAGGGCGATGTCCCCAGTTAGTTCCTGGGGTAGCTGAGGACAGAGAACCTGAAATGACCCTATCCTATAGCCATACTGATGAATATCTTGCATATCACCATAGAACCTTCATCAGGTGATGGATGGAGATAGAGACAGAGACCCACACTGGAGCACCGGACTGAGCTCTCAATGTCCCAATGAGGAGCAGAAGGAGGGAGAATATGAGCAAAGAAGTCAGGACCTCTAGGGGTGCACCCACCCACGGAGACAGTGGGGCTGATCTATTGTGAGCTCACCAAGGCCAGCTGGACTGTGACTGAAAAAGCATGGGATAAAACCGACTCTCTGAATATGGCGGACAATGAGGGCTGCCGAGAAGCCAAGGACAATGGCACTGGGTTTAGATCCTACTTCATGTTCTGGCTTTGTGGGAGCCTAGCCAGTTTGGATGTTCACCTTCCTAGACCAGGATGGACTTTCCACAGGGCAGGGAACCCTGACTGCTCTTCAGACTGGAGAGGGAGGGGGAGAGGAGAGGGAGGAGGGGGAGAGAAATGGGAGGCGGGGATGAGGTGGAAATTTTTTTCAATTAAAAATAAAAGATAAATGCAAAATTCTAATCACTCTTGGTCTTTCATTATCAAGTTTGAGCTATCGTTTCTTGATTGTTTTATTCTAATGTCTTAGCTAGTCTACTACAAGACTCTTCACAAACTAGGTCAAGTCACATTGCTTGTATGTTCTGAAAACCCCAAGCTACCTGTATCAGAGTAAACCCCAAACTTTCACAACAGCCCAGATGAGGCCTGTGATGAGACATCTGTCCCTTCCCCAGATTTGTTGCACCAGCTTTGATGTTTCTTTTGTATGTTCCCCTGTGTATGTGTGTTGGGGAAAAGGCTGTATTTGAAGATCAGAGGGCATCCTACAGGAGTCAGGTCTTTTTCTTTCATTGTGTGTGACCTTAGATCACCGGACTCAGTGGCCTTAATGAAGCCATCTCTGTTTCTGTTTTCAAGAATATTTCTTCACCATCCATTCTGAGCCCTGGCTTTCCTCAATTCTTTTAAGACGTATATATCTCTCACTGGTCTGCCCTTTTCTCTGACATAGCACCTTAAAGTCCCTTACTTACTCCATAGCCCCTTTGTTAGCACTTTATTTTCCAACTGAAGCATATGAGACCAAAAAGGCCCAGTATTTTTGTTTGCAAAGTCCAGGACCCACAAAACATCCTGGTATTTAATTAGCACTCACATGCCTAATGAAAAGTAAAGTCTTAGTTTCTTTTGGATGGTATCTTAAACCCCCCCTCAAGACCACTGGGGTCAGAGGAGCACTAATCATGTCAGGAACTACACCAGATTTGAAATATGCTTGCTATTTTATCTGCCTCATTCTTTACTTTTCCGTTATCCATATATTCTGTTTGGGAATATGCAGGCAGATTGGGCTAGTAAATTACACACTTTCTTTTACAACACACATAAATCTTTTAAAATAAGAAATTAAGTTGTATATTGGAAAACTGTAGATACTGAGAGGTTGTATACCAGCTACTTCGGTTTGACTCCTGACTCCTGTCATTTATGATCTGTGTAATCCAACAAACTGCTTAAACATCCAGATCTTCTCATATGCGAATCAAGGCAACAGTAGTCATCGTTCATGGGTACTAAATACCCTGGTGAGAACTGTGTGAGACAACCCCCACACAGTGCTTAAGATCTACTAAGTGCTTGAGGAATCTAAGCGACTGGGATGATGTCATGCCTGAATGATCTTGGTGTTGCCCTCTCCTGTATATGGATAAAGTGTTAACACCAATGATCAAATCTGATGATAACAGTATGTAAGTGGGGAGCAGTAAACCTGACCCCATGGAACAACCTCAAAAAGGTGGCCTGTTTCTCTTGAGTTTTCTGGAACAGGGCTGTGTTTACTGGTCTGCTGCAATGGAACAACAGCAAAGAAGAAGTGAATGGACACAGTAAAGACTGTAAGGTATAAACCAATAATTTCCTAAACAGTCTACTAGGCCTGACTGGTTACTTACTGTTCCATCCAAGTAGACACATGTTATATATAACCCTACCTGAAGCTTCAGAACAGAGGAGAGTTGAGAGAGATTTGGGTGTGTACAAAGAACAAAAGGAGATTAACAACAAATTAGGCAAGAAAAAACATAGTTTGGTAGTATAGAGGCGAGGAAGACTTTTTTCTTACAAGAAACACAAACATGAAAACAAAGGGTTTTGTCACTGCATTAACTTAAAGCATGGCTTCAGGGAAATCCAAGAGGTGAAAGCCTCAGATTTTAAATGTCTTGGAGTCCTCTACTAGTAATTCCTCATTAAAAAACTCTTGGTTTAGGTGTGTTCAGTCTCTTGAGAAGCTGCACTCTGGGGCTGAGGGCTTCTCCACACGTCCTCCGCAGCTGCCCTCACACCCCAGTACCTTGTTTCTGTGTGCTTCTATTACTTTCAAGACAAGTTGAATCTTTTTTCCCAAGTCGTTTAAAGCTTTCGGTCTCTCCTCATGCTCCACATACTTCATTTGAATGGGCTGGCCATACTTCTATTAACAAGAAACATTTAAAGAGAGTGAATAATTTTAACAGGATACATTTATTTCTCCCTTAGAGGATGATAGATAGACAAAGAAGATAGACAAAAATACAACTTTTCTATTTTTCCCACAAAAAATTTATTTCAGTGGCCCTTATCCTACTTTATAATACTGATTTTATCTAAAAAAATTCACTCATGGTTACCTCTTGACTCTTTTCAAAACCCAAAACCTAATCCAAACTGTCAATCTTTTCAAAGCAAGGTGCTAAAACTTTTAGAACCATTTGAAAAAGAAAATAAGGACTATTTGGAATTTGCAAATTTAAAACTTGGTTTCAAATTTTATTTTTGAAACGGGGTCTCCCTGTGTAGCTCTGGCTGTCTTGGAAATCCCTATGTAGACCAGGCTGGCCTCAAACTCACAGAGACCCACCAGCTTCTGCCTCCCAAATGCTGACATTAAAGGCAAGGTGAACCAAACTGAATACCAGTGCTTTTGCATCATAATTTTTATAAAACATTAATAATCACCTACTACTTAAAGCAATTTACTAACCTTTAGCTCCTGAAGCTTATCCACATAAACTTGTTTAGGTTGGTCTTCTCCTTCTTCATAAAGCCAATTTTCTGTGTCTTCCAATATTGTGGACAGTTTGTTCATGTCCTAGTCATACATTTAAGAGACACTAATTACAAATGTCTTGGAAATAGAGGTCAATACCAAATTCTTCTAACCTTATTCTTAAAAAAAAATGTTTTTCACTATCCTCCTCCAACTTAAAAAAAAGAGCCATCAAAAAAATTGACAATAACAAATTTGATATACTTTTAAACATGATTCTTATGAAGATTTTGAAATAAACATTCAAGTTCACAGCTTCAGACTTACTTCTGGAGTGATGAACTTTTCATAGACGGAGCCCAGTTTGTCTCTGAAATCATAGACGTATTCTTCTACAGCGTTTTTAGCATCATTTCTTTCTTTCTCTAACTTATCCTGCATTATCATCTTGCCCTAGTCAAAAAGTTTCAGATTGTCATAAAATATGCATTAGAGAACTGTTAGTTAAAACTATGACACCACTTCATACCTTGTAAGAGGAGCCTATTACAACAACAAGTAAGGATCTTAGGACTGTAGAGACTATAGAGAAACTGAACTGGTGGAAAAAAATACTCTACAGCTGTGGACCACAGGAACAGTGTGAAGGTTCCTCAAAAATATATATACTATATATATTCTATATATATACCACTTGTAGTGACATATGCCTTTAATTCCAGCACTTGGGAGGCAAAGGGAAGCAGATCTCTGAGTCCGAGGCCAGAAAATTCCCTACTCCTGAGTATATACCCAAATGAATGGAAATAGATATCTGTATGCTAGCATTTAGTGAGCCATTATTAATTATCACAAGAAGTATAAATGGTGTTGCATTAGGAGCGGCAGGGCTGCGTCCCCGGCACCAGGCTGCCCGCATGTCTAGCTTATGCCCAGAAATAATTACACGGAAATTGTATTCTTTTAAACACTGCCTGACCCATTAGTTCCAGCCTCTTATTGGCTAGCTCTTACATATTGTTCTAACCCATTTCTAATATTCTGTGTAGCCCACGAGGTGGCTTACCAGGGAGGATCTTAACCTGCGTCTGTCTGGAGTGGGAGAACCATGGTGACTCCCTGATCCAGCCTCCCTTTCCCAGCATTCTCTTCTGTTTACTCCACCCACCTATGTTCTAACCAATAAAATGGGCCAAGGCAGTTTCTTTATTATAATTAACCAATGTCCTTCCTCCATCAAAATGGAAACACCCATTAACTGATGAATGGATAAATGATATGTGTACACATACAACAGAACTATGAGGCTTAGAAAGGAAGTTCTATATATATGTGAACCCCAAGATCATGCCTAGTAAAACAATCTAGGCAGAAATGGACAAGTATTATCTGCTTCAATTTATGACAGCTGTCTAAACAAGGCAGATTCTTTTTTTTTTTTCGAGACAAGGTTTCTCTGTAAGCTTTTTTGGAGCCTGTCCTGGAACTAGGTCTTGTAAACCAGGCTGGCCTCAAATTCACTGAGATCTGTCTGTCTCTGCCTTCCAAGTGCTGGGATTAAAGGCGCCATAACCACCCAGCAACAAGGCAGAATTCTTAGGAGACAGGAAATAGAAGAGTGTTCAATGAGAACTGAGAGAAGGAAGGAGTAGAAAGTTTGAATTCCATGCTACAATATTTCCTTTTGGGACAGTTAAAAGCTTTGGAAATAGTGTTGATGGTTGTATAATACCAAATGTGATAGTTATTAACACTGTATACTTGAAAATGGTTTTAAGATGTCAAAATTTAAACTACAAGTATTTAAAAAGTAATAATATATCTTCTAACCACTGATTTGTATGCTTTGAGTGAATGTATTATATGGTATGTGACTTACACCTCAGTAACAACATTTGAACACATTTATACATGTCTCAATTCCAGCATCCCCATTTACTAGCTGGGGACAGCAAAAGTCATCTACTCTGTGTGCATGTTACATTGGTACCCTAAGTGATTAATTCCACATGGCTGTGAGTAAGACCTATCACATACAGTATCTTCCTCTACACGTGATGCACTACCATTGGTCAGGGATAGATTAACAGTGGTTGTGATGCTGAGCTTTGGAAACTGATGACCTAAATCCAAATATGAACGTTATTATCTAACTGGGGTAGCATATTGCACACAGACTTCAGTTTTCTTGTCTGTAAGCTAAGCCCTTAACAGGACCTACGGGTTATGTTTATTTTGAGAACCTAAAAGATGTTAGCAAGAACTATTATGACCAAAACCAAGGAAAGAATGCAATTATAATTCTTGAACAAAATTTTCGCTTAAAAGCACCTGGTTTTCTAAACACAAGGATTCCTTGACAAGCTGTAATACAATGACCTAGATTTAGAAAGAGACATTTAAAAAAATTAATGAAAGTCTCATTTTGTACATAAACCTACTATGGTTTCCTAAAGTAGTTCCTTTGGAAAAATTAGACTATAAACATATACATTCTGAGTATTATATGAGTTCTTCAGGAATTACTATGCATGAATAGATCCTTGTTAATAAATAGGTATTATGCATTGGTACTTTAAAAAAGAAGCCTTATAAAAATCAAAATCTCTTCATGTAATGATGGACAGTAAATAGTTGAAAGCAACATGCTTCAAACACTGAGCTAATGTCTATAGATATTAGGAACCACCATTTCAGTATAAAATTAGAGGACAAATACAATCACTTCATACAATTACTGCTAAAGAAAAAATTCACTTCCAAGAGACTGGAACTCTAAATGAAAATAGACAAGGGCATGTAAGAAAATGTTAATAAGGACAACTGTTTGCAAATCATTAATCAACACTCTGAACACATTTAAGAGAGGGGTTTGCTAGGCCAGTGGTGATGCTACATGCCTGGGATCTCAAAACTCAGAAGGTGGAGGAAGAGTCAGGTCCGCCTAGGCTATACAGAAAGATCCTGCCTCAACATCTCTTTAAAATGAAACACAAAGAATCCAAACCAAGCCAAAACAAAAATTGGGATGTTTCTATTTTATGATTGTAAGAATAAAGGAGGGACTGAGTGGTGCAAATGTTTATAAATCCAGCACGGAGGAGGTAGAGGCAGGAGGGCCAGGACTTGAGGTTATCCTTAATTACATGATGAATCTGAGGCTACAGGAACCCCGATTTTTAAAAAGGGTGGTGGTGGTTATGAAATCAGTCTCAGAAAGGTTTTTCTCTATAATAGATACCGGTTTTCATATAATTAAGAAGAAAGTACTATGTACAAATACAGTTTATTAGTTTGATAATGTTATAATTCCTTAATAATTGCAGACAGACTGCTGAGCTTTTAACCTCTGACTTCAATATAAGTATCAGAATGCATTAGCAATTATTCAACAGCAACTCCAACTTATATACCTCATTTTCAATGTAGCTATTGAGAAGATCTTGGGTCAGTTGTCTGTACAGGCTACTCTGAATGGGTAGATCAATACTCTTGACTTTGCCTTTTTTAATAGTCTGATTTATGCGGTCTTGCTTGTCTGAAGAAAGTGACTAGAAAAGAAAACAAAATCAAAAGTGAAATTCTCTAAAACCAACAAATTTTAGAATTGAAACAAAAAGAGTAAAGCCAAACATAAAAACTAATACTGATAACCTTTTTATTCTGGTTAATTCTAAATCCTTTCTACATTTGGAATACAGACTTGGAAATCTAAAGCTGTAATGAACAACCACTTCACATACAATACTATGGTTATAATTCATGACAAAGGAAACAAATAAGGTAAGGGTATGGAGAAATTGGAACCTTTCTTATAAACTGTTGGTGGCATTATAAACTTTACAGTAATTGTTGCCAGATTTTAAAATATCTGAACTATTGAAATGGTTTATGGGGTACTTGCTGCTAAGCCTGACAACCTGAATACGATCTCTAGGACCCACATGCAAGTTGTTCTTTGACTTCAACACAGGAGCTGTGGCATATATGTACACATACGCACACAAAGTTAGTCGAGAGGTTCTTCAAATGTTAAAACACTTAAATATTATTATGATTAGCAATTCCAATGCTAAGTAAGTGTCCAAGAAAATGAAAATATACAGGGAAAAGTCGTCAAAAGTAACATTCTTAATAGGAAAACTATGTTGGAAATGTTTATCATTAGTAAACAGGAAATCAGAATGTGGAATGCAGTGATACAATGCATTAATAGACCATAACTAGAAATGGAATAATAACTCATCACTAAGCTGAACTTTGAAGCCATGCTTAATGTAAGAGGCAGCTTTAAGGGCCTTTATCTAAAATTTCCAAAATAGGCAAGTCTGTAGAGATGAAGTAGGCTAATGGTTGCCTATGTCTGGAAAGGGGAGAATGTAGAGAAAGGGAGAGTTGTAGCTCATGAGTACATGACTGTTTTAGGGCAAAAAGAAATCTCTAAAATTGTGATGATGCAGGTGTGAGAACCCACTACTAACCTGTGCACTAAATGGGAGAACTCTGTGATGTACCAGGTATACTTCAAACTCAATTCTGAGTAAAATGAGAATGTTAGAAAACAGGTTTCAGGTTTTTTTTTTTTTTATTTTTCAAGACAGGGTTTCTCCGTAGCTTTTGGTTCCTGTCCTGGAACTAGCTCTTGTAGCCCAGGCTGGCCTCGAACTCACAGAGATCTGCCTGCCTCTGCCTCCTGAGTGCTGGGATTAAAGGCGTGCGCCACCACCGCCCGGCTCAAGGTTTCAGGTTTTGAATAATTTTATAATCTAGAATTTAAAACCTCTAAGGAAAAGAATCATACAGCTATGCTATGACATAAACTAATCAGTTATTATTATTATTATTATCATTGTTTTGAGACAAGGTTTCTCTGTTTAACAGCCCTAGTTGTCCTGGAACTAGCTCTTGTAGACCAGGCTTGCCTCAAACTCACAGAGATCTGCCTGCTTCTGTCTCCCAAGTGCTAGGATTAAAGGCATGTGCCCAGCTTCAAATTATTATTTTTTAAAATTGCATTTTTATCATTTTTAATTATGAATATGCATGTGTATCTGTGTGTAGGTTTGTGCATGTGAGTGCAGGTACCTGCAATGGAAAGAAGAGGACATTGGGCCCATGCAGCTTTGCAGGCCATTGTGAGTCACTGAACATGACTGCCAGGAAGCAAACTCAGGTCCTCTGGAAGTACAGTAAGCACTCTTAACCAATGAACTATCTCCCCAACCCTATTATCTTATTCAGAGACTTGAATGAAGGTAGGGAGGCCTAAGAAGTCAATGGGATCTGATGCTCTGAGGACAAGAGACATGGAAAGTGATAAGATGTAAAGCTCATCAGCCCATCACCTCCCTGCTACCACCAACCACCACAGCTGGCTCAGATACATTAAAATAATTTTAGCTGAGTATGGTGGCACATGTCATTAATTCCAGCACTCTAGAAAGCAGAGGTGGAGGTGGAGGCAGAGGCAGGCAGATCTGAGTCTAAGGCCAGCCTGCTCAATCTACACAATGAATTCCAGGTTGGCTAGGGAATGGGGAGACATTGTCTTCTATTCCCCAAAGAATTTTTAATTATGTAATTTTTAATTACGACGTGACCAAAATTCGATGCAGAACATTATACACTTAAATTCATTTGAAATTATTCCATTTCTCCAAGTCTATGTAATTTCTAGTGAAAAGAAATGTTATTAAAACATTTTTTCCCTGTCAAAAGATAATTTTACTTATGTTTCTATATTTTAAAAGCTTTTAAGTACAACTCTGAAAGGTAGGTATTTTGGTTGTAAACTTCCTATGCTTCTCCGTAGCACTGCAGTTTGAACTACGCATGCACTAAACAGACCAGCTAGGCCCCTCATTTCATCTCATCTCAGCCGGGTATGATAGGTTCTGCAGGCCTGTGACTCAACTCTTGGGAGGCTGCAGAGGGAGGGAGCACCATAAGTGTGAGACAGTTCTGCATTACATAGCAGACCTTGTCTAAAACAGACACACCCAGACAAGCAGACACAAAATCCAAACCTGACAAAAGCTCCAAACACAATCACAGAGCAGGAAAGCAAACCTTTGTCTTGGCTCCAGTGTGGTCAATTTCCTCTTCTGGGGTGTGCTCAGCATGACATTTTTGATGACCTCCTTCTTCTTGGTCAACCTGCATTTTGTCCTGGCAAAATATATAATGGATGGAACAGTCCTTTTCTAGTGAAAAGCACAGCCTTACTCCTGTGTTGAGATGTGGGTGCATACCTAAGCAGCTCCCTTTTCAAACGATACTAACAATGAACAGTTAACACCTATAAATGAAAAGGTCAGCTTGAAGATTCTCATTCACTTTTTTGACTAAAAATTTGTAAAGAATACAGACAACTATTCTCAAACCGGTAAGTCAGAATTCATAAAATTAAGCTTTAAAACAACTTGACATTAAAATATTACAGAGATGATCTTAGTTCAATGGAAATGCAGTGAAAAAGATGAGCCTCAACCACACAATTCACTTACATATTTCTAACTTTTTTATACAGTTTCCCCTACCTCATCTCCTCCCAGATCCCCCTCCACCTTCCCACACTTCTAACTCCACGCCCTCTTTATGTTACCATTTTTAAATGTAGAAAATACCAACATTAACCAAAACTTAGATGTCTCTGGAGCACTCAGATATAAACCATCAAATGGGCTGTCCACTTGGCAAGCAATCCTAAACAAGATATATTGTTTACTCTTTCTCATCACACTCCCCACCATCCTCTTGAAAGAAGCAGATAACAATGTAGGAATCATTGTATGTTTTGCTGTATCTGGACTTGAGTGAACATGTACTTCACAGTTAGCTTTCTTGAATAAATAAATGCATAGTTTTGTCAAAGAGAAAACCAGGCTAAATTATTATCTCTCTGCCTCTGGGAGTTTGACCCGGGGGCTTTGTGCATGCTCACTGGACAAGAGCTCTACCTCTGAACTATAGTCCCAGTCCTCAGGATGTTATATTTTATATTCCAGTTCTTCCCTTATAACTCTACAACCTCCCACATCATGACAAGAGGTAAGAAATGCAGAGTTGTGGTCACAGAGAAGCATAATGTAAATAGTAAAAGAAACAAAGTAAAGAAAAAGATGTTGTTGGTGCTCTGTGCCTCCTACTTGGGGATCAAGATGAGATCTCAGCTGTCAATGCCACCATGCCTTTGCTCTGCTACCATGGACGCTAATCCTCTGAATCTGTAAGCCCAATTAAATGCTTTCTTTATTAAAACAAAGAAAAGAAAAAAGGGTGTGGTAGAGTGATTGCTTAGGGTTTTATATCCTGCAAAGATAAATAATTTAGTAAACAAAATTAAAATAATTATAAATTGCTTTCAAGTAAATGATCACAATGCTGTACCAGAATTTTTATTTTAAAGAAAGAACTTTTCATTATTATGATGTTAATTTATTAAAAGTTATTTTTTTGGTGTGTGGATAATTTAACATTTCCTTTACCTTAATTTAATTAACAAAATGCTACATGGAGACAGTCCTGCCCTGCTAAAAAAGGTACTGAGTCATGTAATTAGCATAGATAAGAATAATGGGTTAATATAAGTTATAAGAACTAATATGAAGCCTGAGCTAATGGGCCAATCAGTTTATCATAAATATAGACCTCTGTGTAATTTCTTTGGGGCTTACCGGCTGTTGGAACTGGGCAGGACAGAAACCCCAACAAGCAGGCCCACATGTTATAAATGGCACCCACGTGAACAACTGCATCCACATAAAACCTGAGAGAGCTTGGAAAGTAATTCTAGACAGAAAAAAATAAAGCATGGCTTCTTGGTAGCAGCAATTTCTAGGATCTGCTCTGTTTGTTAGAGGAAAGTGCTCTCATTTAAGAGAGGCTTCCTGACTCAGTTTTAGCTGCAAAATCCTGCAGCTCTTTAAGAAGTCCTGCCATGAAACACTTAAATGGTGTGGATAAAAGCTGACTGCATGCTTTTTGGTTTTCAGCTGTACCAGGAAAAAAGCTGCATCATTTTGAAATGCTGGCTTTTTGGGCCATCCTGCCAGTGCAAATTCTGACTCTTTCAGGCAGGCAGTCTGACTACAGAGCATTTGAGTGTGGTTTGTGAGCACACTGCTGCAGCTTGCTTGCTGGCAGGGATCTTGAAATGCCATAGAGTTGTGGCAATAAATGTGGCTACAGCCGGTACCTCTGCCATGAGGCTGAAATCTCAGAAAACTAAGTAATGGGCTGGATCCAGCCGTCAAAGCCACAGCTTTAATCCTCTCTATATTGCTTAGCAAATTAAAGACTCCTGTGATCATAAAAAGAGAGAGATATACAGTAAAGAGAGATTCAAAGACAAAGAAACCCTCTAAATGGTTTACATTGTGTTAAAAATATATACAAGCTTGGGAGAGTAAAGAAAGAGGTTAAAGTTCTCAAAATAAAAAAGAAAGAGGTGGTACATGCCTTTAATCCCAACACTTGGTAGACAGAGGCAGACAAACCTCTGTGAGTTCAAGGCATGGTGGCACACGTACTTAATCCCAATGCTTGGGAGGTAGATAGACCTCTGTGAATTCAAGGTGTGGTGGTGCACACCTTTAATCCTAGCACTTGGGGGGCAGATGCAGGTGGATCTCTGTGAGTTCAAAGACAGCCTGGTCTACAGAGGGAGTTCCAGGACAGCCAAAGATATACAGAGAACTTGTCTCAAAAAGTAAAAGTAAAAATAAAAGAAATAGAGGTTAAAGTAAAATCACACAAAGATGGAAAATACATAGAGAATCTGGATACTGTATGTTATTATGCTCTCTTTGAATTGTTTGAATGCTGAGGAAAGAGCAACAGCTGCTAAAAGATATTTGCTTATAAATGCTGCTGAATTAATCCAGGATAGGTATTTTGAAAATACCTTGACTTCCAAATTGAAGTCAAAAGGTATGTTACTTTGGAAAAGAGATTTTGCTTTTGTTTTCACAGGAAATGAGAGGCTATGGATTCATTCTGAGTTAATAATAATCAGGTTTGATCAAGGAAAACCACCCAAGAAATCTCTGGTAGGAACAGATGGTCCAGATGTCAGAGTTCTACATCCAGAACATAACAGGTTCAAGACTGCTGCCTGAGATGATAAAGACTCACAGGATACTCCAGTCAGGACTTGTTCATAATTCAAAATTTTCTTTAGGTCCCCATAAGATTATTAGCACCCCCAACCAGCAGGAAGTAGCCTGGAATACTATGCACACATTCCCCCAAAATGGACTATTTTCCTTTGTTAAAAAAAAAAGAGGGAGAAGTGGTGTGGGACAATTCTATATTCTGTCAATTATGCTTTAAACAAACACTGATTGGCCAGTAGCCAGGCAGGAAGTATGGGTGGGACAACCAGACAGGAAGTACAGGCAGGTTAATGAGATCAGAAGAATTCTGGGAAGGAGGAAGCCCATTCCTCTGCAGTCCTGCCCAGACACTAAAGAAGCAGAATGTGACCTACCCTGCTGAAAAAGGTACCAAGCCATGTGGCTAACATAGATAAGAATTTAAGTTACAAGAGCTAATATAAGTTATAAGAGCTAATATAAGTTATAAGAGCTAATACAAAGCCAATCAGTTTATCATTAAAAAAATGCTACACGGGAAAATAGCATGGGCCATAATTCATATATTTTAAGCTAACAGAACACTTTTGATCAATCAAGAAGAAAGGATAAAAACAGGTCACTTCCAAAGAAGGGGAAAATTGTCCTGTAAAAATATAACTACTCCTCCTTTTGAAATGGGTCCTTCCTAATGTCCCTCAGGTATGGGTTTAAGCAACCTTTCCACTTCAGCTTCCAAAGTAGCTAGTGGTACCCCCTACTATTTCTTCTTGGAGACCTTCCTCAATAGTTTAAAAACACTTTTATTATTTTGTATGTCTAAGTGTTTTGCCTGCATGATGTATGTGCACAACTTGCGTGTCTTGTACTTAAGGAGGCTAGAAGAGGACATGGGCTCCTCTAAAACTGGAGTTATAGAGAGGTGTAAAATTGCCCTGTGTGTGCTGGAAATGAACTTGGTTTTTCTGGAAGAGTGGCCAATGTTCACCCACTGAGCCATCTCTCCAGCTCTCAGCCCACATTTTCTTTTAAGAAAAAAATTAAGTGAAGCTCTTCTTCTGTAGTCAAGGCCAATTTTAAGCTTTCTGCAAAATTCCTTTTCCTGAGTGCCATTGCCAGGATTATAAGCATAAACTACCCACTGTGTGTATGTGTGTGTTTGTGCATGCGCGTGCACATACTTTTAGTTGGAGGTATCATTCCTCTGGCACCACTTACTTAAAAAAAAAAAAAAAAACACCAGGGTTTCTCACTGGATTCAATTCAACAAGTAGGCTAGGCTAGGTGGCAAGGCCTAAATTCATTCTGTCTTTCCTCTCCAGACTAATCCAGTACCATCAAGCTCAGCTTTTAAAATCTGGGTTCTGGGTTTGAACACAGGTCTTCATGTTGTAAGAAGCATGTACCAACCCAGCCCTGAAAACCCATTCTTGAATGAACAAATATAGAGAAGGACTTGGGAGTTCCTCCAAATGTGGCTAAAAAAACTGATAAATGCAATTGACAATAAAATACAGATTGTGCACATAAAAAGGTTAACTTTTTCTGTAAGTGAATAGAACCAAGCTCCCCCTGAGCTGAGCACAGAGACAAGTGTGCACACCTGTAATTCTAGCAGTCTAGACGTAGAAGCAGGAGGATCAGGACTTCATCTGGTCTCACCTACATAGAGAGTTTAAGGACAGTCCGAGTACCATGAGAATTTGTCTCACAGTTCCCTAAAACTCTTTCCTCTACAGTGCACCAGCAGTGAATTCAATGTCTCATAAATCTTTCATAATGTACAGCAATTGCATTTGAATGTCACTGGAGACACAGCATATCCCTTTGTTTAAATGACACAGATGTTTTACAATAAACCCTAAAATATTTTAAGAAGCACGCCTTTAATCCCACAATGCCAGGAGGCAGAGACAGGTGGATATCTATGAATTTGAGGACACTTGGTCTACAAAGTGAGACTCTGTCTACAAAGAACAACAAAAATATGTGTTTAGTTTAAAAGTTACTCCTAGTTTTATCTAGCTATACATATGCATGTTTTAAAGAATTTAACAATGGATTTCAAAACTTACATGTTCCATATAAGCTAGGAAAGATGCCTTGGCCCCTGTGAAGTGCATTACAAGATATGGTGTAGACCATTCCTTAAACCAAGTCTTCATTAGTATGGTTATAAAGATGAGGCCCTACAGAAGAAACCCCAAGGCTAACCTTGGGAAAGAAGGTACTCATCACTGGGGTGCTGTCATGATCCCAGGGGAGAGGAAGCTGGGACAAGAGTTCTACTTACTGCATCATCTTTGTTTTCAGTCTTAGATGAAGCTTCTGTTTCCATTGGGGCCTCATTGTGATCACCTTCCAGATTCTGCTTCTCAACCACTGATGCACTGGCCACACTGAAGATTCCATGGATGTTAATACGAACTTTAACTTTTACCTTAGAACTATCACCATCAGACTGTGGGAAAACATTCTGAATAGTGAAGTTTCCTTAGGGAGAAAAAAGCTTTGATTAGTGTATGAACATCAATCAAACTCATTTAGGGTTTTAATAACTTAATCATCATCTTTAAGGCACACATAAAAATATGATTAAATTCTGGATGATCGCTATGGAACAAGTGCTGTGATCAGATTACTCTCTTTGCAGTATTAGCAAAGCTGCTGTGAAGACTCACACAGTCAGTAGTTTTCTAGGAAAAAGGTGATGTTACTATTTACATATTTATCATGTGCACGTGCACACACACACATATGCCACCATGTGTGTGGAGGTCAGAGACAACTTTCAGGAACTCTTCTTCTACCGTGGGAGTCTTCTGGGAGACTAAACACAGGTCATCAGGCTTGGTGGCAAGTGCCTTTATCACACTGAGCTATCTTGCCAAAGCAAGAACTAGCATTTTAAACTAAGGACAATTTGATTTGATTCAAAAGCCAGTAAATGATTTAAGTAACTTATAATCAAAAGCCAAAATAACAAGATCTAATTTCTGAATTAAAAACTATATATATATGTATAAGCTTTGCTATAATTTTTATAAGTAATCATTATTGCTCATGAATAAAGCACTTCCAAACATTAAATATAAATTCTCCTATGCCCAAATTAGTGGTATCAGCTAAAGAGAGACTAATAGGCCAAAAGTTAAGACAGGCCAGTGAACAAGTATGACTAACATCTTTACTGGCTATGTCGTTCCCCAACGTTCATTCTATGTTCCAAGCAGTACTTCACAAACTGATAGACAGTATTGGTAGATAGGTTTTTATTTCTGTTTTTGCCTTGTTTTTTTTTTTAAGGAGTATTAAATTGAAGACTGGTTTCCTTATCAAAGGAGATAATTAGACAAAGTCCTATACACCCATATGAGAATGCCATGTGACTGTGAAGATGGTAACTACAAAACAAGGAAAGGGACCTTGAGTAGACTCTTCCTTTACAGCCCTTTCTTTTTAAGACAAGTCAGTGCAGCAGTGAGAAGAGGGGAAATGAAGACCAGGAGTTCAATCTGCAACTGACTGGGATAACTCACTACCTTCGGGCCAGCCAGAAACACAGTTTCTACAGCTCAGTTCAGAGCTCTCACTCCCAGTGAGAACTATAAACATCTGTTGCTGAGGCCATCTAGCTGGTGGACCTGTAGCAGTCATAAAGACTAGTATAACTTGCAGCAACTTCTATTGCTTTGGTAATTACTTCCAAAGTTTATAGAAAAAAATAAAAATTTCTTTTAAATATTATAAAAATCATGTTTTGTATCTTATCATTTAAACACAGACATTATAATTCGCTATTTGCTCTTCCATATCACTCAACAATACAGTTTCAGAGTTACACAGTCATGTTAATAATACAAATACAATTTGCCTAAAAGTATTTTCCATTAGACAACCTTGACCCAATTTTCCAGGCCAATTTTAGAACACCTAGCATACAGAGTCAATGGAAACAGAAGTAGGACTACTTGGGGAGAGAACGAGGAGTGGCAGAGAGAGAAGAGAGGATAACAAGGGTGCACATGCTCAAAGCACACTGCATGTATGCATACACACACCAAGAGGAAAATGTCATAATGAAACCCATCATCTTGTGCAAACAACGCACTAATAAAAATATAGAAGCCAAAACAAATTAGGACTATTTAAAGATGCTATTTTTCTAGAAATAAACTAAGCATGAAAAAGCTCATAGTTACAAAAAAGCACAAATTTCTTTAAAATCTGGACTAATTTAAATGAAAAGTTAATTTTGCTTACTTAATTCTATATATTATCTATCTGTCTGTCTGTCTGTCTATCTATCTATCTATCTATCTATCTATCTATCTATCTATCTATCTATCTAATTTTGTTGTTTTTTGAGACAGAGCTTCTTTGTGTAACCTTGGTTGACCTGGAACTAGTTCTGTATACAAAACTGGCCTTGAACTCAGAGATCCATCTGCCTCTGCTTCCCAAGTGCTGGGGTTAAAGGCATGAGCCACCACACCTAGGTATAAATTGTTTATTAAATGCTTAAAAACTTAAATTTTTTGTTGTCTTACCAATTCTTGGATCAGGATAAGGCACTTCATGCAAATTAGTATAAAATGCTTCTAGTTCAAACGGTTCCTTCTTGTGGAAAGTTATGACCTTTGAGAATGGGGCAGGATGGTTCTTAGAGAAGACTTCACATTCCCTAAAGTGCAGCAGAAAAGACACTTAAACAGGTTGCCTGGGAACCCAATGTCAGAATATACTTCACTCTTAATTCATGAGCAGCAATTGCAAAGAAGAACATATGTAAGGAAAAACGCCTATGGATTTTTTTCTATTTTCAACAAGTTTACAGATGAAGGCTTTTCAGAATGTCTAACATAATTGATCGCTGTACACTAAGAGAAAAAAACTGAGAATATGCATATTGTGAGGTCACATGTAGGAAGGACAAGGCAAACACTTGACCATATGCAGCCCTTTGAATTACAGCTCGCATTAAGTACTCTTCTTTGGAAATAAACTTACAGAAGGATACAGATATAGAACAGTACAAAGAGTGTCTGTGTGTCAGGCACGTAGACTTTCTACTGTCCTTTGCCTTGTCTTGTCATTTGAATGCACATGTTATATCTGTGCATTTTTACTAAACAGCCTGAAAGTGACATGCTTATGTTATTATTGCAAATACTCCAGTATGTACTTCCTAAAACAGAAAGTCTCTCAAGTTTTAATCATATTCCAGTTGTTCATCTTATGCCTGTTTATAGTGTTTTCTTCCACCTAGAGCAGGAAGTTTTAAACTTGTAGTGATCTCTATTTCTTAAAGAACGTAACAGGAATGCTTATGACTATTGTTTATGGGTGTTTATTATATAACATCATGGTACCACTTCAGTCACTCAAGGACTTCAAATACACAAATGAAACTTGTCTTCCTAGCTTTCAGGAGCCTACTAATGCTTTCCCTGTTCTTCCTGTGCTCACTACCGCATATGCTTTTAAGCTTAGCTCTCTCTATATCTTGAGAGTTTTCTTACTTACATAGTTAACTGAAGCTGAACTCTACAGAGACATTCTTGACTTAAACTAAGATTAAAGCAGCCATCCAAATACTCTGCAAGGCATTCATATAAAGTTGTGTCTTTGTTAGGGTTTCTACTGCTGTGGTGAAACATGACAAAAGCAAAGTTGGGGAACAAAGGGTTTATCCAGCTTACACTTCCACATCAGTTTATCATCAAAAAAGTCAGGACAGAAACTCAAGCACTTCAGGAACCTCGAGGCAGGAGGGGTGCTGCTTAGTGGCTCGCACAGGGCTTGTTCAGTCTACTATATAATGGAATCCAAGATCACCAGCCCAGGGAAGACACCACCCACAATGGGTTGGGCCCTTCCGCATCAATCTCTAACTAAGAAAATGCTCTATAGGCTGGCCACAGCCTGATCTTATGGAGGCATTTTCTCGATTGAAGTTCCATCCTCTCAGATGACTGCAGTGTATGTCAAGCTGACATGAATCTAGCCAGCACAGGTTGGTAGTCTGTATTTTTGAAATTTATACAAGCAGTTCAGTTTCTATCGATAATGACATACAGAACACAGAACAAAAGCAAGTTCACAATGTAGATACAATTTTGTACATTGTATAAGCCATTTCTAAAAGAGAGGCAAGTAAAATATAATTTTTTTTAATTTGGTAGGGAAGCAAGCTACTTACATGTTGGCCAATTTACAGAAACAACGTAAATGTCAACAAAAGCACAAAATATAATTTATATTATATTCTTAATATATAATAAAATATTTTATTATAAATAAAAACATTTTTATTACATAGTAATAAAAGAATTATTTGTTTTCTCATTTTAGACAAGGTCTCCTGAAGCCCATGCTGGCCTTCAATGTTCTATGTTGCTGAGTACACTGAACTTTGATCCTCCTTTTTCCATCACCTGAGTGGTAGGATTACAGGATGCTCCAGCACACTGTCTATTTGTGTGGTAATGAAGACGGAACCCATGAGTTTGTACATGCCAGACACATGCTCTACAACTGAGTCATAGTATCAGGGAGAAAAAAATAGCAATTGTTTTTGTTTACAATAATCATGTTAAATTTAATAGTATAGGAGAAAACTGAATAAAATATATGTAATCTTGTGTTAATAGCAATGTAAAGAATCTTTTTAGATATTATACAAAACACTAATTTGCTAGTTTGAGACAAAACGGGTACTTATGCTCTGGCTAAGCAATTCTACTCTGCTATTTTATAGATATAGCAAACATACCTAAACATTGTTATATGTATACCAATGTTTCTAAACACCACTAAAAACAGCAAAATGTAATTTTCCTAGTGCTTTGGTGATTTACGATGGCATATTCAACTGTTGCAGTAGTCACTGTCTGCTGTCATGGGAAAGTCCTATGTAGTATCTTTTTCAAAAGCAAATTGTACTGGAGGCTCCACAGATGATTTATGTACTTTGTTTATGAAGACTCAAAGAACAGGTATGGACAGATACAATAGCTGCTAAAAATGGCTAATGTGAATTAACAAATATGCCCATCATGGTTTGTACGTTATTTTTATAGTCTTTTTTCTCTAATACTATTCCACACATTTAACAATTTTTTAAATTACTTATTTGCATTTTATGTTACACTGATGTTTTGACTGCATATATGTCTGTGTGAGGTTGTTGGATCCCCTGGAACAGGAGCTACAGACAGTTGTGAGATGCCATGTGGTTGCTGGGAATTGAATCTGGGTCCTCTAGAAGAGCAGTCAGTGCTCTTAACCACTGAGCCATCTCTCCAGACCCACATTTAACAAAATTCTAAGAAGCCCAAATTCCTTTAAGTTAGAAAAAGCATATTTGATTGCTTGAATATTTATGATAAAATATAATTAATATTTTAAAAATAACTTACCCAGTACCTTCTTCAAAAGAAGTCTTCCACCTTAATGTGACTGAATAGGGAACAAGGTCTGTTATGGAAAATTCCCGCACTTTAAATGCTGGTGAGAGGATTGCACACTGAAAGTAAGAAATGCACTTAAATGAGTAAGTACATATCACATTCTAGGTTAACCATAATTAAATTGCTTACTAATGTCTTTATAGTAAAAATTGTTAAGATTTTAAAATTTGTTACATTTTAGTAATGACAAAAGAAAATTTAAAGGGTCCATGTATTTTGTGTGATGTTACAAAAGCTAATCTAAGAACAGTTTTAAATTTCCAAAAAAAATTATTAATGTACATAATCTCAAGAATTCAGTTTTTAGTACATAAATATATTATTGTATTATAGTTTAAAAGTACAAGAGAAATCAGGCATGATGGTGCATGCCTTTAATCCCAGCACTTCTGTGGCTGAGGTAGGTACACACACACACACAAGCACACACACACACACACACACACACAAAGCATATGTGACCGGGGAGGAGAGAAAGAGAGATACAGAGATACAGAGACAGACAGAAAGATAGACTTACAAGGACTACTTCAGTTTTCTTTCAGCATACTGATGGGAGGATTGTACAAACTACATACTAAGTAGTTCTAACCTGCAAAGCACATCCTCTGGCGACAGCTTCATCAGCATTTAGGGTAGTGCTGATGTCTTTCAGAAAGAACCTAGTGACCTGCTCCTTGACTGCAGGAATCCGAGTAGCCCCTCCTACTATTTCTATGCTGTTTATGTCTTCACGTTGTAAGTCTGGAAGTAAAACATATTTCAGTGAAAGAATGAGAAGTCTTCAAAACTTGTACATACTAGTTGTTAGAACATACTTTATATGTAAGTGGATTTTTTTTTATGTGCTCACAAGAAGGTTAAAAAAACCCCAGTAATTATGGAAAAGGCAAACTCTAACACTGTGTGTGTGACACTACTGTGGTCCAGATATCAGCGACAACAAGGACACAACTCACAAGCTTTGAAGCTCTCCAGCGGTTACCACCTTTCTAATTTCCACTTCTAACTTTACTAAAACTAGTCTAAAAGTTATCTTCAAGACAGCAATTACACCCTGATTTCTAATTTAATGTCCTACTAAAGTCTTCCGTAATCACTTAAATATCCCAAAATATAGTTAGCTTGTTTATGATATAAACAATATTATAAGCAAGGAAATGCTCAGAAAGCAGGAATTCTAGTGTCTTGTTCTACGAGTAATAAATTGTAATTTCTTTTTAAAAATGAAAAACACAAAACTTTTAATGAACTTGGTCATTTCCACTTACTAGCTTGGTCCATTACTGCTTTTAAAGGTGGTTCAACCCTGGCCAAGAGGGAAGCACACAACTGTTCAAACTGAGCCCTGTAGAAAATGAAATAAAAATCATTTGGGGGAAGAAAAGTTGAAGACACCCTCTAAAACAACAGAACTAGGGAAAATCCCAACATGACCCAAAGGGAAAATCAGCAAGTGCTCTTCCAAGTGAACACACGATACCTGTTCATCTTACTAGAAACATCCAGGTCATTCATGAAGCACTCGATGTTCAAAGGAAGATCTGATGCATTTGCACTCATCAGCTTCTTCAACTTCTCACACTCCTGATACAGCCGCAACAAAGCCCGAGAGTTCTCCTTGACATTGATCTTATATTTGGTCTTGAATTCATCACAAAAGTAGTCCACTAAAGCCTCATCAAAGTTCCTGCCACCCAGATATGGGTCAAAGGTGGTAGCCAACACCTGTTTAGTTGAAAGAAAATAATTAAGTTTTCCAATATACAGTGTCTTGGTTACTTTTTTATTGCTGACAAAACACCATGAACAAGACACCTTATAAAAGAAAACATTTAATTTTGGGCTTATAGTTTCAGAGGATGAGTTCATGATCATCAAGGCAGGAAGCATGGCAGCAGGCAAACAGGTACAGCAGAGGCTGAGGTATTTTATCTTGAGACACACCACAAGACAGAGAGAGCTGACAGTGACACACCTCCTCCAACAAGGCCTCACCTCCCACTCCTTCAATCAACTGACAAGTATGCAAACATTGAAGTCTATGGTGCTGTTTTCATTCAAACCACAGCATTCCATTTCCTAGACCCTATAGGCTTCTGGCTATATCATAAAGCAAAATACATTTGATCCAACATCAAAAGTCCCCTAGTTTTTTACAGTTTAAAAGTCCCAAGTCTCTTCTGAGACTCAAGGCAATCTCTTAATTGTAACCCCCTGTAAAATAAAAAGCAAATTACATACTTCCAAAAAACAGTGGCACAGAATATATATTGCCATTCTAAAAGGGAGACATAGTAAGGAAATACTGAACGAAAGCAGGAACAAAATACATCAGAGCAATCTCCAAATCCTATAAGTCGACATCTCATATCAAAGTACATAGATGGCTCTGCCCTTTCAGCTTTCTCTTTCTTAGGCTGCTTCCACTCTGTGTGAAGCTCTCGCTAGGAGAGGGTTAGAGCCTATAACCATCATGGCAAGGACCATGGCTGCATGTAGGCAGGCATGGCATTAGAGCAGTTGCTGGGAATTTACATTCTGACTCACAAACAAACATAAGGGAGGGAAGGAGGGAGGGAGGGAGAATGTGAGAGGAGCACAAATTGGGAATGGCATAGGCTTTTGAAACCTCAAAGCCCACCCTCAGTGACTTCCTCCAACAAAGCCACACCTCCTAATCCTTCCCAAACAGTTCTACCAACTGGAGATCAAGCATTTAAACAATAAGCCTCTGAGAGCCATTTGTATTCAAACCACCACAAACAAAAAGAAAACCAAAAGCCAAAGGTCAAAAACCTCTCTAAAATTGTAAAAGCAAAGGCCATCCAAAAGAACTTGTCAAATCACTGGGTGCCAAATGTTGGGATAAATTATTCCTTGTACCTGACTCAAATAGCCCCCTCCTCTTTGTTATCTGCTCTATAGTTACACAACTCTATAACATAACTAGAAGGACAATTCTAATTTTGAAATAACTGAGTGACAACTAAAATTTCATTAGCTTACATTCATTGGCTCTCTAATATACTGAACCCCAAATGAAGTTTAAGGACAAACAGCAGTTCTAAGTGCACACAAGAGCAAAACATCCAAGAAAAGAGATAAAAAAAAAACTGGATCAACAATATTATTATGTAACCATTCAATTTCCAGATTAGTAGTTAAGCCTTTGGCTTAGATCTTTTAGGAAACCTACTTATTTTTTTTTTTACAATAATGTAAAACAAAGAAATACATAAGCAAGTAAAAATGGAAACAGAAAAAAAGAATAATTTGCTCCTCACCAGACTACTAGTTGGTTGCTGTGTGCAGGCCAGTAAGTCAGACAACTCCAGGATATCTAACCCCTCTTCCTTGTGAAAAAATGGCTACTTAACCTTATGATTAGGGAGTCATGCTTCTGTAGGCATGGTTCCTTGGCAGTTTCTTCTAAGATGAGATATGACATTAAGATGCAAGTACTATTAATGGCATTATCCCAACAGACTCACATACAATCTACAAATGTACACATTCCATAGGGTCCAGTGCTGCTCAGCATGAAATGCAAAATCATCCTTCCATGTGATAATGCAAGGGTGTGTTTACGTAAGAATCAGCGTCACAGTCTTTATCAGACTTCAACAGGACTCAGTGATGAAAAATGGATAGATAACTACATTTAAAGTAAAAAAGGGAAAAATCCACTTTTGTTACTAAGCTAACATTTAAGAATAGAGGACAGGAATTAAGTCAATTTATACAAAAATACTATAATTTCATCACAAATTTCCTTTGTTTTTCTGATTATAAGGATTTTGTTATTATACCATGAAGTACAAAACAAAGGGCACACTTGATAGATGAACACAAAAACAAAGACATATAACACAGAAACTACTAAATGCCACATATTTCAAGAATTTTACATATACAAAAATCCTAGGAGAAGCTCCACAGGTCACGTAGCCTACAGGTCTCACAGAAGTTCCAGGGATGCAGCTTCTGCAAGTCACCATGCTGCTGAGTGGACTTTGTGATAATGCAGAGCCTTTGGGTCACCCATGTCCTTGTCAGAAGCTCCTTTACTCATACTCTATAAACTCTCTGCTTCACTTTTTTTTTTTTTTTTAAGAAAAAGGCAACTTCTAGGACGTTGTTAATAGTAAAGAGAACCTAAGGTCAAGAAAAGTTAAGAATATATGTATATGTATATATGTATGATGTATAACGAATAGTTTTCGATCTTTTTGTGTATGAATGCTTTGCCTACATGTGTATGTGTGCACCACTTGCATGCCGTGTGTCTTTGGAAGTCAGAAGAGGGCCTCAGAGCCATTGGAACTGGAGTTTCTCATAGTTGTGAACCACCCATGGTGCTAGGAACTGAACTTGGTCCTCTGTAAGAACAGCAAGTACTCTTAACTGCTGAGCCATCTCTCCAGCCCTGCTAATGGCTATGTTTTTAACATAAGAGGCAGAATAAGACCTTCAGCCCACTTGTTAAGGGTGTGTGCTCTTTACATAAAGTATGCTCTTACTCATTGAAGTTATATACAGAAAGTAATGAGTTACTTACTTTAAGTTTTCCTTTGTTAAAAGCACAAACAGAGACCTGGTAGGCAGAATGCCCCATGTCAATAAACACAACATTCCTTGGTTTCTCATCTAATGACGGAAGATCCTGTTTATAAATTCCATATGCCAGCGCCACTGTATAAGAACAAACAATAGGTTAATTCTTGTATAGCTGTCCTTTGGAAAACAAGACAAAGTTATGTTTGCTTATACTGCATTCTAATATACAATACAGTAAAATAGATTCAACCTATAGTAACTTTTCACAGATTACTTAACATTTTATTTTCCCTACTCAGTTGTCAAAGCAGTAGCCATTCTTTAAGATCAAATGTGAATTCGACCTCTGTCAAAATTCTGTATTCAAAGCAACAAATTATAAATGATGTCAGAGTTTTAAAAAGCTGTAGAGAGAAAAGCTGCTGTTTTCTGATGGTAGTTTTCAAGTGGCCATACCAACCTGCAGTGGTTTCATTCATCAGCCTCAGACAATTTAGGCCTGCAACCTGAGCTGCCGCCATCACGGACCTTCTCTCAGCATCAGTGAAGAAGCTCGGGATCTGGTAAGAAGAGTCACAAGTTACTGCCTCAGTGCCACAGACTTTACTAATAACCGCGGAACACGCAACTTTAAATCAATGTAAAGTACTAGTGTAGGTTCTTAAGTCTGGCAGTTTCTGTACCACACAGATGGGATCTGGAGTTTGAACACAAATCTAATTAGTATTGTAGGATCCCCAGTTCTGTTTACCTCAAGGAGCAGTGTTAGTCTGCTTACTGTGGTTTGGACAGCTGTCTGAGGACTCGGGTGCTGGTCCTCAGTGTGACTTTGTGGAGGTGGACAGTGGTTGAAGGTGCTTAGATGAAATGAGAGGTATGATCTAGGAAGGGATGGTAGACCTCATTTCTGTCTGGACACTTGTTTGGCAATCTGGTCTTTTCTTCATACATACTCTTGCCAATGATGCTGTTATGTCCTCACCACAAAACAAACTAATAGTTTCCCATTATTAAATTCAGCTTCCAAAAGCTAATGGGATAAATAAACCAGTTTTCCTTACAAAGTTAGCCTGCCTACAGTATTCTGACACAGTATTGAAAACATGATGAATATATTAGACTATTAAAATACTGGTCCTGGGCATGGTGGTACACTCCTTTAAACCCAGCACTTGGGAGGCAGAAACAGGAGGATTTCTATGAGTTTGAGGCCAGCCTTCTTTATATAGCTAATTCCAGGTCAGCCAGTGCTACATAGTAAGAGCCTGTCTCAAAAAAAGTAAGTTAATAAATAAAATACTAGTCCATCTTTAATAACAAAAATTAAAACCCTAAGACTCCATTAAAATGAAATTAAGTATATGTAATATAGTATATCTCATATAATAGAATCCTGAGTACCTAAGACCATCTCGATTTCCACTGTCATGGAATAGTATATTATGTTAAAAAAGGACATGCATGGCTCAGTGGCTAAGAGCACATGCGACTCTTGAAGAGCATAATTTCCTGTAACTCCAGTTCCAGGAAATCTGAGGCCTTCTTTTGGTCTCTATGGCGTGGCATGCATACTGTCTCTACACAGACAAACAGGCATGCACCCACCCACCCACACACGGCTTTTTTCATTTTTCAATGAAATGAGCATAATTTCATTTCTGTGGAATGTATATACAACTAGAAGATGAAATCCAATTGTTTAAAATGGTTATATTTCTAAGGAGGGAAAATATATATTGCAGGAAGTTATGAAGGCTCTATTTTGCAGCCATCAAAAGATATTGTGTTTATACTAAAATGTTAACCTTGGGCTTAAAATGTACAAAAATTTATTTATTTATTTAACCACCACCTCCAATTTTTTTTTTTTTTTTTTTGGTTTTTCGCGACAGGGTTTCTCTGTGGTTTTGGAGCCTGTCCTGGAACTAGCTCTTGTAGACCAGGCTGGTCTCGAACTCACAGAGATCTGCCTGCCTCTGTCTCCCGAGTGCTGGGATTAAAGGCATGCGCCACCACCACCTGGCTTCACCTCCAATTTTTAACAGGGTTTCCTGGCTGTCCTAGAATTAGCTCTGTAGACTACAATGGCCTCAAACTCACAGAAATCCACCTGCCTGTTCCTCCCAAATGCTAGGATTAAAGGCATGTGCCACCATCATCCATATTAGCCCCCAAAATTTTAAAGATAACTATTGAAAATATTAATATAGAATATTCCTCAACACCTTCATGACCTGATGTGCAATCTTCCTGCCTCAAATTTTCAGAATGC
This sequence comes from Alexandromys fortis, assembly GCF_014885135.2. Lineage (NCBI taxonomy): Eukaryota > Metazoa > Chordata > Mammalia > Rodentia > Cricetidae > Alexandromys > Alexandromys fortis. Next base: position 9,382,701 of record NW_026067911.1, on the reverse strand, counting down.
CAGGATGAGTATTGAGTAACAATACCTCGCTTAATATTTCTTTTACTATGATGTGTATGTGGGGGTTGTGCAATGCCACAACATGTATTTAGAGGTCAAAGAACAACTTTGTGGAAGCAGTTCTTTCCTTCTCCCTTCACATGAGGTCAGAGGATTGAATGCACATCATCAGGTTTGAGTGGCAAGTGCCTTTACTCAGAGATATCTCACTAGCCTCCAACTTAAGCCTTTTGTTTGCTGTTGGTTTTATGTATTTAGACAGGTTCTCACTATGTATCTTGCCTGTCCTGGAACTCACTAAGTAGACCAGTCTGACCTTGAACTCAGAGATTTATCTGCCTCTGCCTCCTGAGTGCTGGGATTAAAGGCACATGACACTATGCCCATCCTAAATTTAAATTTTAAGTTTTTTTTTTACTGTGTTCTGTTAGATGTGCTTATAGTCCTGTACATTAGTATTCTTCTCCTGACAAATCTATAATTCATATATGTGGTTTTTTTTAATATTTATTTATTATGTTATGTTATACAATATTCTGTCTGTGTGTATGCCTGCAGGCCAGAAGATGGCACCAGACCTCATTACAGATGGTTGTGAGCCACCATGTGGTTGCCGGGAATTGAACTCAGGACCTTTGGAAGAGCAGGCAATGCTCTTAACCACTGAGCCATTTCTCCAGCCCCATATATGTGGTTTGTATAGTATTCATGAGGCAATTTATGAACCAAGTACTTTTATGGCTGCTATGGATACAGCTCCACAGAGCAGTAGAGCAATCCTCATAATGCTGACAGCCATGAGAGACGGGCCTAACAGCTGTACCACTCTCACACATGCATTCCAAGTGGCACCATGAGGAGGAGTTGCAAGCACACTCTTGGGAATGAAGTACTCGATTCTCTGTAGTACGGACATGAGGAGGCAATACTCTACCCTTGTGGGGGAGCTGAGACTTAACACACATAAAATTACCACAGTGCCTAGCTAATGGTAAACACTCTTATCTGCTGTTTCTAATGGTTACAAAGCAAAATACTAAGCTCTTACATTTCTTTCAGTTAAATTTAAATAATGAAAATATTTAATAATTAAGTTCACTATAAAGTTAATATTCTAATTCTTATGTACCCGACTTTAATCACACTAAGTAAAAACATATATGATAAAAAGAAGCTAACAATATTCAATGATATTTAAGAGATAAGCCATGGCAAATAATTAAATATTTTATTAAGAATTTTAAAAAGGATCCTTAAAGAATACCTGTTTTTTTCCCTGAGACAGAAGTCTATAATTTCAAATTCCTGCCTATAACTTCACACCCCTAACTTTGAATTTTTAATTTATTCCCTAAAACATTAAAGTATTTAAAATTGGGAAGTAAATGCTACTAGGAAGATTATATTTTTAAGTTTTTAAAATTGCATGCATTTGGCATCTATCTTTGTACAGATTTGTGTGCGTACACATGTGGGAGAGAGCACACATGCAGAATCAGAGGATGATCCTCACGAGTCAGACTTCACCATGTGGGTCCTAGGGATCAAACTCAGGGGGCCAGTGCCTAAGCCATCTCACTTGTTCCTGAGGAAGACTCATAAGTGGCAGGGTCAGCAGCCACTGAAAATATAACACACGCTGGTTTTTGAAGGCTCACTGATTATGAGAACAGACTTATTAGGAAAGTCGACCTAAACTTTATGAAATGAGGTGGTTTTTAAAAAAGTAAAGCCACTGTAAGTTATTTTGTGACCAAAGAGAGAAATTACAAAAAGAAAACCTTTTTTTCTTGATGTCAATACCCTGGAGCTCACCGAGATCACACAGTCGGCCACTGGCTTCTTCAGGGCATTTTCTGAGGTCTCTTTAAGTTTAGCCAACAACATTCCGGTGACTTGCTCAATTGCAAAGGGCCTCTCTTCCTCCAGGTACCGAACCTACAATCAAGATTGATACACTCAGTCACTTATTCACACAATGCGTGTGCACACCACACACGGCAGTGGAAACAGTGGTCCATTCCTTACAGAGGGTCACCAGCAGCACGGAGCAGTCTCACGTGTAGCTCCACACCAACAAGCACATAACTTTGGAGAGAGTTCTAAACTCGTGAGTCCTCACCCACAAAAAAGTCCATTCATTTTTATCATTAATTTTCCAAGTATGACGTAAACAGTGAAGGAAAAAAGATAAAATTCTTTTCTTTGTTTTCCCCTTGGGATATTTTTCTGTGTAACAGTCCTGGCTGTTCTGGACCTCACTTTGTAGACCAGGCTGGCCTTGAACTCCCAGAGATCCACCTGCATCTGCCTTCTAAGTGCTGGGATTAGAGGTATGCACCACCAGTGCCCAACAAGATAAAATTCTTAAAAATTAGTACTCCTGGACTTAACACGTAAGCTTCAGCCACATGGTTTTGAAAAGCGGAAATTAATAACACCATGGAAATAGAGGTAAAGAATCCTAATTATTAATCTGTATCAATCTATATACCTATGAACACTGATTTTTGACAAAGAAGCTAAAAATATAAAGTAGAAAAAGAAAGCATATTCAACAAATGGTGTTAGCATAACTGTGTATCAAAATACAAGAGAATGCAAATAGATTCATATCTATCACCACGCACAAAACTCAAGTCCAAATAGATCAAAGTCTTCAACATAAAAACAACCACACTGAACCTCACAGAAGAGAAAGTGGGAAGTAGCCTTGAACACATTGGCACAGGAGTCCACTTCCAAAATATAATCCCAGTAGCACAGACACTGAGAGCAACATTAATAAACTGGACCTTCTGAAACTGAGAAGCTTCTGTAAAGTAAAAGACATGGTCAACAAGACAAAACAGCAGCCTACAGATTCGGAAGATCTTTACCAAACCCACATGGGACAGAGGACTGATTCCAAAATATACGAAGATCAAGAAATTTGACATTAAAAGAACAAATAATTCAATTAAAAATGGAATACAGACCTAAACACAGAATTCTCAACAGATGAATCTCAAATGGCTGAGAGACACTTAAGGAAATGCTCAATATCTTTACCTATCAGAGAAATGTAAATCAAAACAACTCTGAAGTTCCATCTTCCATTAGTCAGAATGGCCAAGATCAAAAACAGTGATGACAGCTTATACTGGAGAAGATGTAAGGTAAGGGGTGGGAGTGAAAACTTAAACAGCTGCTTATGGCAATTTCTCAAAAAAATTAGGAAACAATCTACCTCAAGACCTAGCAATACTGCTGTTGGGTATACAACTAAAGCTCAATCATACCACAAGGACATGTGCTCAGCTATGTTCACAGCAGCATTATTCACAATAGCCAGACTCTGGAAACAACCTAGATGCCACTCAACTGAAGAATAGATAAAGAAAATGTGGCAATTTACACAATAGAGTACTATACAGTGGTTAAAAAATGTTATCTTGACACCTTCCTAGACATGGACGGAGGGGGGAGGACCTTGGACTTTCCACAGGGCAGGGAACCCTGACTGCTCTTTGTACTGGAGAGGGAGGGGGAGAGGAGTGAGGAGAGGGGGAGTAGGGTGGGAGGAGTGGGAGGGAAATGGGAGGCTGGGAGGAGGCGGAAACTTTTTTTCCTTTTCTCAATAAAAAAAATAAAAAAAGTTATCTTGAAATTTACAGGCAAATAGATGGATGTAGAAAAAACTATATTGAGTGAGGTAACCCAGACCCAGAAAGACAAATATGTACTCACTCATAAGTAGCTTCTAGACATAAAGCAAAGAAAAACCAGCCTACAGTCCACAACCCCAGACAACCTAAACAACAAAGATGACCCTAAGAGAGACATATATGAATCTACATAGGAAGGAGAAAAATAAAAGATCTCCTGAGTAAATTGGGAACATGGGGATCATGGGAGAGGGTAGAAGGGGAGAAGGGAGGAAGGGGAGAATGGTGAAAAATGTATAGCTCAATAAAAACAATGAATAGTGTTCTTACACTAAAGTTCCTAGGAACATGCATGGAATATATATATATATGTATATATATATTACACACATATATACATATATATATTTTTCCAAGACAGTGTTTCTCTGTGTTACAGTGAACTCACAGAGATCCACCTGCCTCTGCCTCCTTAGTATTGGGATTAAAGGCATGTGCTACCACTGTCGGACTTGGATTAGGCATAAAATTTAAAGATTAATGGAGACTAGATATCGGCTACACTTTATTGACTGGGTTGTATTTAGTAATATAAGAGTAGTTTGAGCAAGAACCTGTATTTGAAAGTAATTTAACCTTTATGATGTATTTAAAAGCAACGCAGAACAGGGCTGGAGAGGTAGCTAAGATTCCAACTATCTATAGCACTCTGCCTCAGGGAATCTGGCCTCTGAAGGCAACAGGCATGCATACAGACATACCTCAGGCAAAATACCAATACCTATGAAATATAATACAAAGTGATCTGAAGAACTTGCATAAAACAAGTGCTTTGTTGCTGTTTGAGATAGGATTTCTCTGTGTAGCCCTGGCTATCCTGGAACTTGCTCCTAGTCTAGGCTGGCCTCAAACTCAGAGATCTGCCTGTCTCTGCCTCCTGAGTGCTGGGATTAAAGATGTGCACCACCTTGCCTGGCAAGACAAGGATGTTCAATTCACCCAATATAAGCCTATATTCTTTACCTATAGATCCCAGAGTACAGCTTTATTCCATGACACCAACCTTTGAAATAATTCTGGAAAATTTTCTCAAGCCTAGCAATATATTTGGATGTGTAAATACATAAAAATCAATATATATCTAATGATACACTAAAATTGTTTTTTTTTTCCAATCCATGTAGAAACACACAACAAATGCTACTGAATCGCTGCCTCTAAACTAAGGGGTACAGAGGAATGAATTACACTGAAGACAGTGAACCAAACCACATTGTCCTACAGTAATAGGCTGATGAGGTGCTCAGTACTTCTTTGTATAAGGGTATTTGAAGGTTAGATGAAATAAGTATTAAGTACATTCAAGAAAATCTGTAAAAAAAAAAAAAAAAAAAAAGCAAGTGAAGAAAATAAAGAGAGCTGACCAGCAGTCCTCAGCTTCCAAAGAGGGAGACAGTGGAACACAGAACTGACACTTTCAAAGCCTTTAACTATCAAATAGCCACTCAGTACGAATATACAAAATTTTATTGCTTGAAAATTAGTTTTCTTGGGGCTGGAGAGATGGCTTAGAGGTTAAGAGCACGGACTGCTCTTCCAGAGGTCCTGAGTTCAATTCCCAGCAACCACATGGTGCCTCACAACCATCTGTAATGAGATCTGGTGCCCTCTTCTGGTCTGCAGATGCACATGCAGACAGAACACTGTATACATAATAAATGAATAAATAAATCTTTAAAAAAAAGAAAATTAGTTTTCTTTTAAAAATTTAGTTCTCAGATGGGTGGTGGTGGTGCACACTTTTAATCCCAGCACTCGGGAGGCAGAGGCAGGTAGATATCTGTGAGTTTGAGGCTAGCCTGATCTACAAGAGCTAGTTCCAGGACAGGTTTCAAAGCTATGGAAAAACCCTGTCTCAAAAAACAAAAACAAAACAAACAAAAACCCATACTCTCCTCAGCCTATTCACACAATCTATTTTGCATGTGTGATTTTTTTTTCCCCAGTGCTGGGAACCAAACTCAGGCCTTTGTGCTTGTGAGACAAGTATTTGACTACTGAGCTAAATAAATCCTCAACAGTTTTGCTTTGTTTTAAAGAGTAAAATCAAAATATTTTAATGAGCTTAAATTTTAATCTCTAATAGTTAAGGCTGTTAGGTGGTCATGAAAACCTAACCAATATCTGACTTCATTTTCCTCTGTTATTGCTAACATAGCTCATTATCCAGCTCCACTTAACAAACCTTGACCTTCCACATTACACCAAAGTATGGCTTAAAGTCTTTAACCTCTGATGGGGCATCCATGAACTATCTCAACAGTTTCTTTCTCTTTATTAAAGCATGCTATCCTCTCTAGTCATATTCCTCTTCTAAAACTAGAAATACAGGCATATCCATAGCATGGACACATCAAGCTCAGAGTTATTCAAAATAGCTTTAGGGAGACACAGTCACATAGCATAAAGTTCCAGGGAGTATACTTTTAAGAGGGCGACAAAATTGTGCATAGATCTCCACTTTCTACTTGTACAATATTTTCATCACCACACCAGAAACCTCCTCATGGTTGTTAGCTATATGTCCCATTCCCTCTTCCTCTTAGCCCTTGGCAGTCACTAATTTTTCTGTCCATATGAATTTACTGACTCTGGGATACTGCAAATAAGAATCTACTAAATTATGTGGACTTTTGTACTGGGGTTCCTTTACTTAGTGTTTTTGATGTTCTTATACAGTGTGGCATGTATCAGTACTTTCTCTTAAGATTGCATGCTATTTTACTATATAGGTGTATTTCATCATAATGGACAACTTTATTTCTACAAATCACACCGTTAATATTATGAACATTCATGTATAGAAATTTTGTGGACATATTTTCAACTCTGGGGTTTGTAAGGAGTAGAATTGTTGAGCCATACACTGACTGTGTTTTATAGTATCTCACTCATTTGTGCTGACCAATTTCTAGACCCCATTTCTTAGAAGAAAGTTTGCTTTACCACTTCACTTCTAAATATTACAAGATTCTTGTAAAGCTGACAACCTGCTGGCAGCTCTACTACTTTGGAGGTGTACTCTTCTAAGTTGCACATGGCTCTGCTTTACTCTCAACCAGTCTCATCTACTGGCCTTCTCCCAGTGATAGTCACTTCTTATTTCACACAAAATAACTGTTTTTAAAAGTTACTATCTACAACAGAATGTTTTGCATTCACTAAAATTACTACAAACTTGACCATCATGCAGGTGTTGTCCCAATTTATGATAAAACACCATGACTGAACCAACTTGGAGAGGAAAGGGTCTATTCATCTTACAGATGTAGTCCATCATCCCGGGAAGTCAGAGCAGGAACATGGAGGCAGGAATTGATGCAGAGGCCACGGAGGAAAACGTTGTTTACTGGCTTTCTCTTCCTCATGAATTACACAACTTGTTTTCTTATGCCCCAGGACCCCTATCTGCCCAAGGTGGCACAACCACACCAGGCTAGATCCTCTCACTTCTTTAACTAAGAAGACTGTATTACAGACTTACCTGTAGGCCAATAATTGAGGCACGTTCTCAATTTAAGATCCCCCTTTCCATAAGTTGTGACAATTGACAATAAATTAGCCAGAACAGATAGATGCTCAAATATACGGTCTGAGAAACAAAGTTATACTTCAGGTTATAACAGTAACATTCTCACATTGTTCTTTCCTTTAAGGGCACAGCTGTACTCTTGCAAACACAAAGCTCACCTTAACTCCTGCACTTCCATTGGGCATCTTCTGCAGTTCATAGGGAAGCCTGACTCTCTCCGTTTGCACAATGGGGTCATCAAATGATCGCCCATGAAGCTTTTTGAAGCCATGAATTGTATTTCTTACATTTGTAACTATCTGTTGGCAATAGACATGTGAGTTTATCAATTAGTTAATGAGGCAAAATAAGGTAATAATCTAATACTTAAAACCACCAAATTCCTATTCTCGTATACTCAAGTTCAGAATTTTACTTAATTCATTCTCTTGTTGTCCAATTAGAAAGTTATAGTTGAGCATGCATGTATCTTAAGTGTTATCTTTGCAGTCTCTTCTTTTCCTAGAAATTAGTGAAAGAGACAGTATAAAACCTTTTGAAACTTTCCAAACAATATGGTGAAAATCTATTGACAAATCATTTCTGTTTTCAGCACTTTGAAAAAATTTTAGGTGTATGGGTATTGTGCCTACATGTATGTCTGTACACTACTTGGATGTCTGGTGCCTCATAAGGTCAGAAGAAGGTATCAAATCTCTGGAGCTGGAATTACAGCTCCATATGAAGCACCACATGGGTGCTGGAACCAAACCTGTGTCCTCTGGAACAGAGGAGCAGCCAGTATTCTTAACCACTGTGCCATCTTTCCAGCCCATTCTCAGCACTTTCTATGAAGTAAATTATTTTGTTTGATGTTGTGTTTTCCTTTCACTTAAAAATACTTTATTTTGAATTATGTGCATGTAGGGGGTGTGGGTGTCTATGAGCACAGGTCTCTTAGAGGCCAGAAGGGGAACTCTGATCTCCTGGAGATGGAGTTACTGGTAGTGCTGGGAAGCTGACTCTGGTCCTCTGCAAGAGCAGTGTGTGCTCTTAGCTGCTGAGCCATTTCTCCAAACCTTTCCCTATTTTTTATGTTTTTATTTAAATTGTTTTCAAATCATTTATTTTCCTTTCTTCTCAGTGGCTGTTTTCTTGAGAGATGTCTTATATATTGCTCCCATTGATAAGAATCACCCCAGATCAATATTTAAAATCCCTCCCATGAGGCATAGTGCTAAGCAACAGTCTTAACTGTAAATGACTAGTATTTTGACAAGCTAATGTTTTGTTCAAACTATATACTGCTACTTAGATGCAGTATTTGCTTTCTTAGTGACCTTCAAATGGATCTGGAACTTCCCTCATGGGATGAATGCATAGGGGTGCTCAGCCAATTTAACTCATGGGCGATTAATAATAGTACAGACTGCTTTAAATAAAGATTATTTCTGCTAATATTACAGCACTCAAAATATGATCGTGCTTGAAAGATGGCTCAGAGGCTGAGAGACCTTGCTGCTCAGTCACGAAGACCTGAGTTTGGATCCCAGCTCTGACATCAGGTGGTGGGCAAGGCCTACGACTCCAGCTCCAATGCCTCCACCACTCTCTGCTGGCCTTGTGTGCACTGCCCCACACCTCTACATGCACAAACACACAGATACACACACAGAAAAAGTAACTCTTAAAAACACCAAAATGTGAGGTCTAAAGCTAATAAAGGAGCTATTTTCGCAATAATTAACTTTTATATATAATATGAATGTAGAAAACATAAAACACTTTCACATATAAAGCAGAATTAAATGACATTCTTTCAAATTTTTGAGCAAAAGTTTTTAAATTAATGAGTAAATAATTCCCACAAAGTCAAGAGGAAATAATGGCACATTAAATAATTGATTTTTCTGAAACAGGATGTCACATAGATCAGGCTTTAAACTCACTTGAGATCAGCCTTGAATTCCTGATCAGCGTAACTCAGCCTCCTTAGTGCTAGGTTTACAGACATGAGAACAGGAAGAAAAGACCCAGCTATACATAAAATATATGAAATAACTACCAAGGACTTTGGATTAGGAAAATAAAGGAAAAGTAAAACAATATAAAGCCAACACGCTAGTGGGCAAACAGGCAAGCTTTAATATCCTATTCATAAGCATTTCAGAAGTCTAGAGATATACTTAAATTTCACGATCCACATTAAGCCACGCTGGAAATTTTCTCCTTTGCTCCCCCCACCTTCTTTTACTAAGAACACTGCTTACTAGTCACGGAAGTATTCAGAAGACCACCCCTTAGAGAAGTGACCATAGTAGGACATCCAACTTTACAATTCTTAAAGAAATAAAATAAAAAATTATTCTATAACTTAAAGCAAATTTATTTCTCCTCCTCCTCCTCCTGCTACACCCCACCCTGCATTTTCTTTGCTTTGTTTTGGAAACAGTATCTCATGCAGCTTATGCTGGCCTTTAACTCTTAATCATACTGCCTCAAGAGCTGGGATTACAGGGATGAGCCACCACACCCAGCAAAGTGTGTCTGACACAATAAAAGGTGTAGACTCTGCCCTACTTGTAATTCTCAATTATGTGCTATGGTAGTCAACCACCATGTAGTTAACTTTCTCTCCAAGTAAAACAGCCACACTAGCAACATACCTGGCTCTTAGCTGCATTTCCAATGGCTCGAGTTCTGGATCCCAAAGATATACAGGCCCTGAATAAGATTAAAACAAGAGTTCCACTGTTTATCTGGTACACTGTTTATATGATTCTTTTTATACAAAAGTAAATTTAAAATAGTTAAAAACGATCATTATTTTAAAATCAGGTAGTAGAAATAAAAACTTTACATATCTCTAAACTTTATAATAACAGAATAATGATAAAAATTTTAGAATTTAAAAAACTGTGTTAATATTTGACAATATGATATTGGTGCCAAAACTGTTTTTCAAATTCTAATGGCCTGAGTCCTATTCAAAAGTAACCATATTTAGTAAGGTAAGGCTGCTCGGATTTCCACTCTGAGTCACACAAGCATCATCTGCTTCAGTTTCCATATGTGAGAGTGCTGACAACACCTGCTCCTCAGGTGATGTGAGGACCGGGAGTGAACGCAGGTGTGAAGAAATGCTGTCGACACCTGGCACAATGTAGTTGGAGGTTGCTTGTTCATTTTCTGGCCACCCAGACCCGAAATAATCACACTGGAACTATATTAATTGCAACACTGTTGGCTTAAGTGTATTTCTAACTAGCTCTTATATCTTAAATTAACCCATTTTACTAATCTGTGTATCGCCACGTCGTTGTGGCCTACTGGTAAGGTTCTGTCCTGTGTCTGGCATCTGTCTCTTTCAGTGGCTACAAGGCTTCCCCTTGACTCCACATACCTTTTCCCCTATCTCTACTTGGAATTCCTGTCTTGCTCTGTTCTGCATTGTCATAGGCCCAAGCAGCTTCTTTATTAACCAATGGTGATAAAACATATTCACAGGTTACAGATGGGAATCCCACATCAGCACAATAAAAATACAAATACTTGTTGCTATTTTTGTTTGTTTGTTTTTTGAGACAGGGTTTCTCTGTGGCTTTGGAGCCTGTCCTGGTTCTTGCTCTGTAGACTAGGCTGGTCTCAAACTCACAGAGATCCGCCTGCCTCTGCCTCTGCCTCCCAAGTGCTGGGATTAAAGGCGTGTGCCACCATCGCCTGGCACTTGTTGCTATTTTAATCACTACATTTTACATGTCACATAAGACTAACATTTTTTATCACGTGATTGAAGAAAATATTTCCAGGTTTAAGTTTTAACTACAAGAAACTATTCAATAAATAAATACTGTACATACATAAGCTATTCTCTATCCTTGAATAATTTAAAATTTGTTGAAAAATTCAACAGAACACATACCATTATGAAAAAGAACAATCACCTCCATATAATAGAGTCTAGAAAAAATTCTTTTTAATATTAATTTATATTTTTTTAAAAAAAATTCTTTTCTCATTTTACGTACCAATCCCAGTTCTCACTCCCTCCCTCCTTCTACTTCCCCTACCTTCCATCCACCCCACCCGCTATCCACTCCTCAGAGAGGGTAAGGCTTCCCATGGGAGCCAACAAAGCCTGGCACATCACAGGAAAAGCAACTTCTAAATTAAGACTTGAAAAGAGATAAAAAGCATTTAATTTATAGCTGTCTTGTGCAAACTGATGTTCCAGGCCATTAGAATTGAAAAACAGTTTTGGCACCAATACCGTATTGTCACAGGTGCTCAAGTTAGATATGGTTTCCCTATAAAGGTTCATATGCTAAAAACCTGATCCCAAATATAATGACACCGAGATGGCAGACCTCTGAGATGTAGTACCTAGGAGCCAGATCATGGGGCACCAAACTCAGAAAATCAGTGCCCATTTTACAGAAGCATGTCAGGCCCCCTCCACATACAGCATGTCCCCTTTGTGACACAGCCAGAGGCCCTTGCCAGAACACCAGCACTGGGCAGGCTGTGTCCTCCAGCCACTAGGATCTGGAGCCAAGTAATTTCCTTAGACGTTCCTAGGTTGACACTTTTCCCTGACAGTCCCATACAAACAGCATTCCTGATCCTCCCAACCTAAACATCTCCTAGCATCTAAAATCCCACTTCCTCCATAGTATAATTACCATCTAATACAATTTATTCTCCAGCTGAATCTCTAGACCAAATGTGAGATCTGTGAGGGAACGAGGCATTGTCCTCATTGCACCATTCAATGTGGCAGCCAATGCTCACATATGGGAGATAAAATTTAAATTAAAATAACAAAATTCTGTGCCTCAAAACTAGTCACATTTCAGGTTAGTACACTCGCATGTAGCTAGGAGATATAAAAAACTATACAGAGAACAAATATATATATGAAAGTTCTACTGCTCTGGCCAGGAGCACTGCCTGGTGAACAGGAAGGACACTTTCTGAAAGACCAGGAATATGGATCCTAAGGGTAATTAGGAAGAATGCAACTTGGTTAGTTTCATAGTTGGGTTTGATTAAGATAGTATCCAGGTCAGACTATATAGGGCCTCAACAACCCAATTATAAATTGAAATGTTTGCATGCAGTAATCAAATTCATTAAGTTTCCGAGTAATGGAGAGAACAATGTATGGTGATGGATAATACGAAACAAAGGTTGTATCTCAGAGCATGGCTTGCTAAGCGCTGACCTATCACACTGAGGCCCACTGGACTTTGAATTCAGCCATCTCTACATCTGGCTGCTCCTCTCAATTTTTCCACATAAGCTTTAAAAATATCCCTACTTTTTCTTTTCCCTTCCTAGGCTACATCACAGCATTCTTGGCCTTCTGCGGCCACTGTGTTGCTGCCAGATGAATAATGACACGAGAGAGATAGCAAGCAAGCATCCATCTCCACTTCCTTAGAGAGCCGTTATGACTCTCTTCTCATGTTGCCACTTTGGCTAAACAATGTGTTTGTTTCAACTACAGTGTCAGGGTGTCCAGAAAGCAGAGTTTCTCAACCACGGCAATCCTGATATTCCGGGCCAGATGCTCCTTCTGTTGAGCGAATGGGGCTGTGGTGTGCACGGTGACAGTTGAGTCCGCTGGCCTCTTCCCACAAGATGCTAATAGTACCCTTTCTACTCCCACTCTCAACTGTGACAACCACAGTTGGGCAAAGTAACTTCTCTCTGAGAACCGCTGCCTTGGCACAGATCTCAAGACGTTTCTGTAAAACATGATTCTTTAGATGCTAAACTAGCTTGGGAAAACATTGCTTTCTTAAGATACTTTCAGTGCTTATCAGTAAAGGGACTTGAGAAGCTCTTCAGAGAAGAGAAGCGCAAATACTGCTTAACCATCTGGGGAAAATGCTACGGTAGAAGACAAAGAGGGAGGAATCGTTCTCAGAATGGCATATTGATGCTATAGGCTCTCAAACATGTTTTTTCGAAAAATAAACTTTAGACATATATAGTTTAATGACAACAAAGAACTTCCAATCTTTTATTATGGCCAAAAGGATTAAATATTTTAACAAATGGAAAAATAATGTAAGTTTTTAATATACTTATTAAACATAAATTGAAAGTTAAGTTAGCTTATAACTTGAGGCCATTAACAGAAATCACACAAATACTTAAGCTGATCAGGTATTAGACATAGCAATGCATGCCTTTCATCTCAGCATTTGGGAGGCTGAAGCAGGAGGATCAAGTCCAAGATCATTTCAGGCTACTTACTCAAAATCTTATCTCAAAAAACAAAAGCAGAAACTGATCAGTGATTGTAGATACATAGTATTAGATTATTAGGCAGAATATTTTAGGATATAGTCTTAATTAAAATTCACCCATTCCAAACACAAACATAAATTCACAATTTTAAGGTTCTTTAAATTGTGAATACCTGGCTAGAAAACTTGCAAACTACCATCTGCAACATACCTTTATAAATGAAATTCTACCAGATCTCAGTGATGATCATTAAGTTTTATAATGCTCATAGACTAAAAAGACTACCAACGGCATGGAAACATCATAAATTCATGCCACTTATTTGTATTATGTAATGTCAGATTCCTTACCTATAAGATCAACGTAATGACTGGAGAATCATTTTATTTTGTCTTGTATTAAAACTTGACTGTTTTAAGAACAGTTTTAGGTTTGGCTATTTTCTAATTTGTACCATCAAACCTTATAGCCCCCTAAACAAACTTAATTTAAAAAAACAAAGCAGCAAATCTAGTCACTGGGTTTTTTTTTTTTAGAAGCAAAATAACTATATTAGCTTATCATTCAGTAAATGTGAATTATCAAAAACAAAACAAAACAAATCCAAAACCCAACCCCAACCCCGCAAAGTAAAAAGAAACAAAAAGGTAGTTATTGTAACATTATTTGCAAAAATAAAATATAAACACATGAAGGTAGAACTTGGGATGAACTAATAAAATGATTATAAAAACACTAAAACTGATGCTAACTGATGGGACAGAAATACTTTACAGAGAAGTTAGTGAACAGAACAACAATCTATTTTCCCCTTTCTATCTTAAAAACAAATAGAACCATCTAGAAGTTTTATTTCTGGATAGAATTATAATTTTTAATTTTATCTTTTCATGTACCTATATTTCTAGGCTTAAGAATAACGTTTTTCTCATAATACACTTAATAAATGAATAAATCCTGAGTAAATTATTGGTCCTGGGATTATGGCGGTTACCTGACTTATATCCACATTTGATTATATAAACATCTAGAATTTCAACAGAGAGGTGATGGTCAATCTAGAAAAAAAGGAGGCCTAAAGCATTCCAGGCTACATCTGGAAAATAATCATATTCTTTTGCATTCATGTTTGCATACTGACATTCTTAAACCACTCCTGGATCATAGTAACCTCAGCATTTAAAGATGGTTTAACACTGATCGTGGCTAACGTTAGTTTGCTTTAAAATTAAGTCTGGATCTTTTCCTTTCCGTAAAAGTACAGGAACAGAATTTGCCTCATAAAATTACAGGCTACAGGAGCCCACAAGAAGAGTTTTTCACAAGCAAGTGTTAGTTGTGTTCGTTGCCAATAAACTTCCCACGTTTCCATGACATAACGCTACAAAGTCTTTCATCAAGTTCATAATGGAAGCACTCCACAGTCCTGTTTATACAGGAGAGTCGCCTCTGACTCACCACCCATTCACTCTGCAGAAATACACTTTAGGTCACAGCCTCTGACCCCAGCAATCTCTAATCGACAGGATTATTAACATGCTCGACCCAGATTCCCACTGCCCAGGCTCTCCCAGCGAATGCACCGTTAACCTAACCCCATCGGAAACCGGTCAGATGGCCTCAAATTCTCAAGGACAACACCTCATCTCCCCTAGAAACAGGCGGACTGCTGAAGAAATACAACAAACGCGTCTAGGGTTAGGATAACTGCCATTCATTTTCTGAGCGTGCAGAGCGAGGGGTCACTTTTCTGGGAAAGCTGTCGCTCGGGGAGCTGGGGGGAGGGCGGGGGGGGGGAGTGGGACACGCAGAGCTGTCCCCTGGCTAGCACGGGATCATCCCAGGCCAGGGCGCGCAGGCCAGCGGGGTCCTTCCTTCGTGCCAGGGACGCAGCGGGGCTCTAGCGGGTCAAGGGCGCCTGCGGTCGGCGGGGGCGAGCGAGGCGGCCCGCGGTCCCCCCCACCCCCGGCTGCCGCCGCTGCACCTGTCCCGGACCCCACCCGAGCCCGGAGGGCGGGCGGCACTTACGGCGTGCACCTGTCGCTGTACTCGTTGGCGATGGTCTCGATGCCGCCGCTCCTCGCCACCGCGACGTAGCAGTTGAGGAAGCCGAGGTCAATGCCCACCACCGACATCCCGCCTCCGGGTCGGGCTGCGGGGACCGCGTCCCGCTGCGGGCCGCTACCGCGGGCGCTGCGACTCCTGAGAGAAGTAAGGGAGAGGCCCCGCTCTCCGTCAGTCAGAGAATCTAGGGCAGGGGCGTCGGAACTGCGGAGGTGGAGCCGCCCGCCTGCGCCGCGCCGCCGCGCCTGCCTCGCCGCCTCCGCCCGGGCCCGCAGCCTCCTCGCCACTGCGGTTCGCCGCCCCCAACCGGCAGTTACTGCGCTCTGCGCCTGCGCGCTCGGCCCCGGGAGGCGCGAGCCTCCGGTCGGCTGCGGCTCGGCGGCCTCGCCCTCGGCCGCTCCCGTCAGCGCTCGGCAACGGCTCGCTGCGCAGCGCCGGGTTCCAGAAGGAACTGGGAAAGGGGGAGGCCGCGGAGCCGCGGAGACGGGCGGGGCGGGCGGTCGCGCGACGCCAGGCGAGGCCAAGCGGTCTCCGGGCAACCGGCGTGGGGGGCGGGGGCGCGGCGACGGCGGCCTGAGGCTCTCGGGAGCGCGGCTCTCAGCGCAGCCGCCCGCCTCGCCTCGGCGTCGCAATCCTCAGCACCGCCCGCCCGCCCCCATCCTCCCGCGGTCCCCGAGAGCCGCGGCCTGCTCGCTCACCTGCCGGCCTCGTCGCCCCAACGGGCTCACGTGCGGCTCGCCCCGAGGCGCCTCCGGCCGCCTCTTTGTGAGGTGGAGCCCATTATGCGGTGCCCCTGCCACGCCCGCCTCCCAGCCACCCCGCTGCGCCCGGCCCTGGCCTCTGACTTTGAGTGCAATCGCCGTGAAAGCCCTTCTTCTAGGCGTTGACCTGTTGCCCAGTGAGCTGCAGAAAAGAGGCCGCCGTGGGCCGCGTGCTGCCTGTGCGCTTGGACAAGTTTTGCACTTACGAAGGCTGCTCCTTTCTGTGCACATTCCAGCGCGAACTCCGTTCTTTCTCCTCTAGCTCCTTCTTGGTGTCCTCTTCCTTAGGGTCCAGTTCTTCATGCTTCTGCTCACCCTTCTTTTCCAGTTCCTCGTGTAAGCCCTGTTGCTTCCCCTCCAAGTTTTCGTGTGCCTCCTGTTCTACCCTGGAAGCAGGCACGGAGTTTTTATCCGCATGTTGAGAACTCTCAGAGTGCCTGTTTGTGCCCCTTCTTAAGTTACTCAGACGTTTCACTATTAGCACCGTGGTCACGGCAACAGCAGCAAGTGTGGCAATCGCTTTTGCTGTTACTACAATGAATGCGAAGTACATTTCAGGAACGACACCAAGTCAACTGGAAGGTCACTCTTGCCTCAACTGCAGTGTTTTTAAAGAACCTTTCTCGTCCAGAGTTTGCAGGAGGCATGCTCTGTCCCACTCAACACTTCCCTAGGAGACCTCGCGACTTGGCTTCCCAGCCGACTGTGCGCGCACAGAACAGGGAATGGGTGCTTCCGGCCCTTCAGAACTCTGAGTCTCAGTGGCTTCCACTACTTCGTTGCCTCACTATCGTCCTCAGGGATGATGATCTATCACTGGCTAGATTTGTTCCTGGATAACCTTGAAACTCTCCTAGGATCACAAATTCCATTTTTTTATCTATGATGTCTTTGGAACCTCAGGTGTTAAGTTTTTCTTTCTCTTTAAAACAACAAAACCCTTAAAATATTAAAAAGAAATCACTGATGCCAGAAACAAAGAGTTCACACTCTTTATAGCTAACAGGAGGAAATGAGTACTTAGAAGTTAAAACAGGAAAAGTTTTAAAAGTTTTAGTTTTTAGGAAATGTTTTACCTGGATTTAGGTTGTAATCGCAGGCATACATAACTTGTGCTGCCTCTAAGACCTTTCTATCTGGTTGACCCACCTATACTTCCTGCCTGGCTAATCAGCTTTTACTTAAAACATGATTGACAGAATACAGACAATTCTCCTGTACCAAGACTCTAACATCCTCCTATTCCTGAGATAAATCAGCTATCCAAAGATGATTGATTTATGAAAACAAAAAAAACAAAGATGATTGATTGTTTTCAGATATGCCACATTTGACTTGATTATGTAGACCATTTCCATCTAAATTCACAATTGAAACGGACTGTTTTGCTTCCTTTACTCTTCTTAATCAAGATAAGACCAGTTTTCTTAGTTTTTTAAAAATTTATAAGACACAATGACCAAAGCAACTTACAGAAGAGTTTATTTGGGACTTCCATTTCAGAGCATTAGTGCCCATGATTGTCATGGTGGGGAGCATGACGGAAGGCAGGCACTGAAGCAGCAGCTGAAAGCATACATCTTGAGCCACAAGAGGAAGACACAGAAAGCTAACTGGAAACGGTGTGGGCCTTTGAAACTTCAGAGCCAACTCTAGTGACACATCTCCTCCAACAGCCCCAACAACTGGGAACCAAGCATCAAATGCAACGAGCCTCCGGGGCCGCTCCTGCTCACACTCCACAGTAGCTTTGGAGAATCAGAAGGGATTCCTCTTTTCCGCTGACAAAGATTTATGACCACCAGTCAGCACATTATTTTAGTGACTATAATTTACTATATAGTAAAAATATAGTAAATATATATAGTAAATATAGTGACTATATTTTTACTATTTTGAGTCAGCAGTCATATTTTTATTGAAAATTACTATTTTACCTATCTACACTTTTGCATTGGCACACATTGATTTATTCAGGTCAAATCTCTTTAGCGTTTTTATCTTTTTCCATTCTTAATTTTGCCCATGTTATTTCCTTGGTTCGTATCACTATTATTAAAAGAATCAGCTTTTGGTTTTCTGGCCTTTATGTTTACATCTTCATTTTGTTGTTGTTGTAGCTGCTCTTTACTGTTTCTTTTTGTTCTCGCCAATTGGGGATTGAACCCAGGATCTCACGCATGCTCAGAAGCATTCTGCAACTGAGCTATTGCCTCAGCCGGGTCTATTTTCCCCTTTCCTAATCCCTACAGCTAAATGTCTGCTTCACTAATGTGCTGGTTGGTCTCATGCCAATTCGACACAGCTAGAGTCATTTGAAAAGAGGGAATCTCAATTAAGGAAATGCTCCCACCAGACTGGCCTGTGGTACATTTTTCAGTGATTGATGTGAGACCGCCTAGCCCATTGTGCATGGTGACACCCCTGGGCAGGTGATGGTGGGGTGTAACGGAAAGTAGAATGAGCAAGCCTTGAAGAGCATGGCAGTAAGCAGCACCCCTCATGGCCTCTTCATCAGCTCCTGCCTCCAGGTTCCAGCCTTGACTTCCTTTCATAATGGACTGAGATGTGTGACGTCTTTTCATAACAGACTGAAATGTGGAAGTGTAAGCAAAATAAACACTTTCCTTCCCAAGTTGCTTTTGGTCATGGTGTTTTATCATAGCAATAGAAACCCTAAGACAATGTTCAATGTTTTATAATTCATATATATGAAGCCTTAAGAAAATTCCTTCTAAATATTATTTTAGCTATAATCCTACCCAAATTTTCAAACGTTGAAACAGAAGAGTGAGAAATGAAGATTAAAAATACCTTGCTGCTAGAAACATTAATGTCTGATATATTTGTGGATTGGTGATTATTGAACCCCAGATATAAGGAAATTTGCCTACCTAAGCATAGTGTAATTGACATCACATTCAAGCCTCCTCCTATAAAAACTTAGATTAGAAGGAAGAGTGGAATGTATGTAGACTCACAAGTGGAGTAAAAAGGGGGACAAATTATCCCCAGGTTCACAAAAGTCAGCATTTTCCTTTCAAAGCCAGTAAGCACCCAGCCAGGTTTATGATTTGGTATCTCACCACTTCTTGCATACCATCCCTCGGTTCAGGTTAGTCAGTCTTTCAGCAAAGGTCTCTGAATGGTGAAACATTTAAAAACATATTCTCTTAAAACAATGAGAGTCCTAATTTAGCTGGCTATAGCTTTTAGGAGTACTGGTGATTTTAACCCAGGACCCCAGGCATGCCAAGCACATACTTTACCACTGAGTTACATTCCCAGCCCCTAGAATTAATTGACAGTGTTTTCCCCTCTTTGGAGATCCATTATCAAGAAATCTACATATTAATCCTTTTAAAGTTTTTAGTTGGTCTGTTTTTCCTATTTTGGCATTTCATTAATTATGAGTCTGTGGATTTTACTTATTCAATGTATATTTTGTTAACCTTTAATGCTTTTCAGTTTTAATTTTTTTCTTTGAAATAATGATGGGAGCACTGGACTAACAACAGCTCAGAAGTCAAGAGTGATTGCTGCTCTTCCAGAGGACCCGGGATGGGTTCCCAGCACCCACGTCAGTTTGCTCATGACCAGCTGTAATTCTAGTTCCAGTGTGCACACATTGTGCTACACACTGACTCATGTAGGCACACACAAATACATAAAATAATATTATAAAAAGAATGGCTTTCATCACGACATTTTCATACACAGTATCATTGTACTTGGTGCAATTTCACCCTTCAAGGTGGTTGAGAGTCTTGAGAAGTGTAAACCACTGTTCCTTTTGCTGTTGCCTCTCACTCCTTCCTATTTCTTTTGGATTTAATAGAATCCATGGAGTTTCTGCATTCAAGCCTCAGCGATTCTTTGAGCATCTTTTGACACCTGATTTTAATTCCAGTTTACCACCTCCACCTTTCCAGACTTGCTTGTATCCTAATACTGCCTCCTTTTTGTTAAAAACACAACTGATCTAATAATTTTAAATATAAATATTCAGTCTATTAGAGCATCCTATTACATTTTAAGGCCGAGGTGCAAATTCGTTTCGTTGCATTCACCAACCCTGACACATGATTTTGCTCCCCGATGTTATAATCATAAACGTCTCTTACTGGAGCCTCTTTTATCTGTAGGGTTTTTTCTCACCCAAAGTTGTATTTCTTTGTGACAAACAGAACAAATGTAGATTCCTACAAACAACAGGGACCGCATGAGGCACATTCAAATTTGCTAAGACACTAGAGAAGTTTTCGTCCAAAAACAATGGCTAGGTGTCCAGTCAGAAACTACACACTAGCCGGGCGGTGGTGGCGCACACCTTTAATCCCCGCACTTGGGAGGCAGAGGCAGGAGGATCTCTGTGAGTTCGAGACCAGCCTGGTCTACAAGAGCTAGTTCCAGGACAGGTTCCAAAAAAACCACAGAGAAACCCTGTCTCGAAAAAACCAAAAAAAAAAAAAAAAAAGAAAAAAAAAAAAAAGAAACTACACACTAACCAAGTGAACCAATTCCTTCTTAGTGGTTGTGAAACAGGAAAGAAAGAGGCAAGAGATGTTCAACGCATTATTTTTAATTGTTTTTATGGAGTGATACATTTTTTTCTCCACTCACCTCCCTTCCTCCCCTCTCCCCTTTCACCGTCTCCCATGACCATGATGCTCTCAGTTTAGATCTTTAGATCTCAGGAGATCTTGTCTTTTTTTCCTTCCTATGTAGATCCATGTAGATCTCTTTTAGGGTCCTCTTTGTTATCTAGGTTTTCTGGGGTTGTGGAATGTAGGTTGGTTTTTTTTTTCTTTGCTTTATGTCTAGAAGCCACTTATCAGTGAGTACATAATATATTTGTCTTTCTGGGTCTGGGTTAACTCACTCAGGATGTTTTTTCTAGTTCCATCCGTTTGCCTGCAAATTTCAAGATGTCATTTTTTACCACTGTGTAGTACTCCATTGTGTAAATATTCTACATTTTCTTCATCCATTCTAAATGGTCTAAATGGTCGAGGGGCATTTAGGTTGTTTCTAGGTTCTGGCTATTCCAAACAATGCTGCTATGAACATAGTTGAGCATACGTCCTTGTGGTATGATTGAGCATCCTTTGGGTATATACCCAACAACAGTATTGCTGGGTCTTGAGGTAGATTGTTTCCTAATTTTTTTGAGAAATTGCCGTAATGATTTCCAAAGTGTCTGTACCAGCTTGCACCCCCACCAGTCATGAAGGAGTGTTCCCTTTACCACACATCCTCTCCAGCATAAGCGGTCATCAGTGTTTTTGATCTTGGCCATTCTGATAGGTGTAGATTAGAATCTCAGAGTTGTGGTGATTTGCATTTCTCTGATGGCTAAGGATATTGAGCATTTTCTTAAGTGTCTTTCAGCCATTTGAGATTCATCTGTTGAGAGTTCTCTGTCTAGGTGTCTACCTGTTTCTTTTTTTTTTTATTGGAAGAACTCAAGAAACTTGACATCAAAAGAAAGAATGCAACATTTAAAGATAATACCTGACTACAGCTGGCTACTGATGTTACCCTAGCTTAAAACTCACGTGATTTATTTCAGATGTAAAATGCTAGGTGAATATTTCTCACAAATTCTCTAAGTTCATTCTTGGAAAAAAACTCCCCATCGTTTTATTATTAATGAATGAGTTCAGTAACCATTTTTGAATATTAACCCTATAGTGTAAGGATTTCCGCGTCCAGAGAACATTAGAAAGTGCTAATTTTGGCATCAGAACTTAGCTATGCATCATTGTCTATTAGACACCAAATCATCCCAAGTAGTATTTTTCCACGTGAATAGAAAAACAGAACAAATCATAATTCTAATAAAAGCTCCATCCAAAAATCCAGCCTGGCTTTCATTTTCTTCAATCAAGGCTTCCATTAGACTTTTGTTAATGATAAATAAAAACAGAACTTACAAAGTCAAATGCATCACTGTTCTTTACTGTGTGTATTAAATGTCCTACTGTGAACAAGTCAAACATTTCACACCCGAGTTTCAGATGCCAAGGATTGTCACTATGCCATTTTTCAGTAACTCCACTCGAACAAGCCCTTCCAATGCAGTGGCAGAAAAGGGAAAACAACAACAAAACAAAACAAACAAACAAAAAATCCAAAAACCAAAGGCAAATGTATTGCATTGTAAGGACTTAAAAGGCACCCCAATTTCTGCCCTTCTCACTGGAACTGACTTCAATAACCCAGGTCTGCCACACCTCACTTCAACAAGAAGCCTATTGAGAACACACACACACACACACACACACACACACACACACTGACAAGATCAAATACTTCCTGGCTTATCAGTTTTCTTCTAATACAAACAGAAGTAGC
Source organism: Alexandromys fortis (assembly GCF_014885135.2). Lineage (NCBI taxonomy): Eukaryota > Metazoa > Chordata > Mammalia > Rodentia > Cricetidae > Alexandromys > Alexandromys fortis. Next base: position 9,360,043 of record NW_026067911.1, on the reverse strand, counting down.
CATTGTCTTCCATTTAAATAACTATCTTGTTTTGAGTGTTTAAGGAATTGAAAGGGGGCCCTTAGGATGGCCTGTAGCAACATCTTTAAATTTTAACTCTTCTTGCTTCATCACACTGATTTGATATTTGTCATAAGAGACATTTAATGTGCAAACTGGAAAAATAAACGTGGAGGAAGGGGCTTCTTTTTTCTTACATTATCATTTTTTTAAAAAAATTTATTTAAGTTTTTTTTAATTTTATATAGCAACTACAGTTCTCCTTACCTCTCCTCCTCTCACTCTCCCCACTTTTCCCTTACCTAACCCCCTCAGAAAGGTAAGGCCTCCTATGGAGAGTCAACAAAGTCTGGCATATCAAGTTGGGCAGGACCAACCCCTTCCCACTGCATCATGGCTGAGCAAGGTATTCCTCCATAGGGAATGGGTTCCAAAAAGCCTGTTCATACACTGGGGATAAATCCTGGTGCCACTGCCAGTGTCCCCAGTGGCCTCAAAACTGCCCAAGCAACAGAACTGTCACCTACATTCAGAGGGCCAAGCCTATGCAGGTTCCCCAGCTATCAGTCCAGAGTCACTGAGCTTGTGTCAGCTGACTCTGTGGTTTTCCTCATCATGATCTTGACCCCTTTGCTCATATAATTGGAAGAAGGGACTTCTTGAAATGATATGCCCAGTCAATTCAATTCTTTATAGTATCTTTCCACTCAGATGAAATTGATCCTAACGAAACACAAATTAGCTCAAAACTTTTCACTTGAGTATGAAGAGAGCACGTTTACCCACATGTACCTTGTGAAAGCCCGGTGCAGATGTTAGCAGTATCTATAGCTACACCCACCCCTTATACCTGTACCTCTACAGTGGCATCACTGGTCAGGGGGTCCTTGAGTTACTAATAACAAGGGACATCTGTATAGTGCTCCACTCACTTGGCTCAAGGTTACAGAATTCCACTGTATTAACCAGGCCTTGCACTCCTCAGTCGATTCCCCAGACTGTCTCCATCACCCAGACACTGCACTACACCCAAAGGATTATATCTGTATACAGTTTGCCATCGGCGGACAAGCATTATCTCCAAGTATTACCTCCAACCTAAGTCATGGGCACTCTGGAAATTCCCTATCTATGAAATATATTAACAAGTGTGCCTAGCTATCACAATCAATCTTATTCAACAACTGGGAGTGGGGTGGCTGTTCTGGGTGTTGGCTACAGCTGGAATCAACTAAAACTCAAGGAGTTGGGTACGCATGTGAGAGTTAAGCCATTGGCGGTGGGAAGAACTGCCATTAATCCAGACCTTTTGAGATGGTGCGGTCTGGGCCACACATGAAAGAAGGAAGTCCTTTGTTCTTTGTCTGCTCGGCCTCACTCTGGCGGGCAAGTCCATTCCTTCACTGGAATTAGAGCCTGGTTCTTTGGGATTCTGGAATATACTAAAGACCAGCTGAGACACCCAGCCTTATGGCCTGAACAACTACTGGATTGTTGGACTTTTTGTTGCTATACAGCCATTATTGGAGCAGCAGGACCACAGCCTTTAAGCCACTTGTAAATCATATACATATATTCAATCAGTTCCTTTCCTCTAGAGAATCTTAATATAGGAAGTCTCACAAACATATATAGTTAGCAAAATTTCTCTGGAATATAGCAGGCAACATCCATTCTGGGTAGCAATTACCATCAGCTGGTTTTGCCTAGGCCTTGTTCAGCCCTCCATTGCTGCACACCATCTTTCACTAGTTCCTTACCGTCTTCAGCCGGTGAGTGTAGGAGTACTCCAAAGATTGATCCTGCATCTGAGACAGCACTGCTCCATGCTAGCATGGCCACTGACATGGAGTAAACTGGCTGCTTCTCCACAGGGCATTTCATTTGGTAATAAAAGACTCAACTTCTTCGTCTTCAGACACCCAGCATTATATGGGGATGATTTTTCTTTAAAATTACGCTGGGAAATACACCGAGGGAAACTTAACCCACAGAAAGAAGGGTTGAAACAAAGCGATTTTCTAAGGTGTGAAGACAGGTGGTTGAAGGGAAGATGGAAGGTTTCCAACTATAATCCCTGACCTACCAGGCCCCAAATTATATAGTAAAGTCCTTAGATGCTATAGATTTATATTTTGAGTCTGGGTCTCAATCTGTACCCCAGGTGGGCGCTCAACCTGTGATTCTCCTGCCGCACCTTCATGTGCTATGATTTTATGTGTGCCTGGCTTAGATAGAAATACCATCTGTAGTGTTAACATATTGTAATCTGGTTCCCCTCTGAAGAGAAAAATCATCTCTAGAGCTTGGATGGGTCAGCCCAAGGTAAAGCACCTCCAGGTGATGGAGGGAGACGGGACTCGGGTGGGAGGACGGATGTGTGAAGGCTCCGTCAGGGGTGGGCAGAACTGCTTGCTTACCTGCTAGCACAGCTCTGCTGATGCAGGAGGTGGAGAAGCTGCATTCAGCTGCTCTGAGTGACTCACATCCAGGCATGTGAAGGAGACAACAGCCTGCCCCTCTGCAGTATTTATATTCCAAGTCATGAAAGCATGGCAGACAGGTTTTCGGTTCTTCTTGTTGGACAACAGTTTCCGAACTTAGCACATTTTTTTTTTAAATTTAATTTGGAGTTTCTGCACCATGCATTGTGAACATATGTATGCTCTGGATGGTGGGTGCCACATGCTTGCATCCTTATCCTCCACTTTTTCCTTCTTAGTCAATGTAGTTCAGGCTATCCTTGAACTTGTGGCAACTCTGTCTCCGCCTAAACACTGGGATTCCAGGTGTACTCCCAGTGTTCACAAGCCTGCCTCAGCACTTTTCAGCTTTACTGGATAGTATTGGAGCTGGAAGGCACGAGGAGCTTCAATTTCAAGTCCCCAGTTCAGCCAGAGCTGAAATCCTATTTTCATGTGGGTGTCAAAACTACCCTGGTGTTGGCACTGGTGTTTTTGAAACCTACAAGTGGCTGCAATGGTCACTCCTACTTATTTCCCAAGTCTTACATATCCTCCTCCTTCCTTTTACTAAGAATTTACCCTCAAGCCCCTTTGAATATAATTTATGTGTGTTTTGGGAGATGGACAACCATGCCAGCAAAATCTGACATATTGGTGCTTTTTGGCATGTACACCTGAGAGTTGCATGACCCAGAATCTTTTTCAACTGGAGTAATGCTTTGATTTGCTATCTTGTCTCTACTCTCATTGTCCTCCCCCATCCCCACCAATTACAGAGCCTACCTGTCCTCCTATAGCACAGATTTGATTTTGGTAGTTTTTAAATAGTGGTTGTCCATTGCCTGAACATTCAGCTCTGTAAATCAGAGTCCTTCATTGCTTGATTCCTGTGGGGTTTGGATGTGTCCCCTCCAAGGTGTCCTGAGTCATGCCCTTAAGAGGTGACGAGGCCATGCGGGCTCCTGTCTCATTAATGGAGTCAAGAGCTCTATAAACGAAGTGTCACATGGTTTAGAGGCTGCTCCTGCCTGCTCTGTAGGACACAGCAGCACAGCTGCTGCCTTGAGTGTCAGGCGGCAGAAGTGCGGAGAACAAGCTCTTTATAAATTATTTAGTGTATTTTGTCCTCGCAGAACAAAGTGAACTGAGATGGGCCCTGATCTCCTCTCTCTCTCCTGACACGGTTTCTGCACCAGCTGTCTAATTTCCACTCTCCAGGCCACTTGGCATTGCCCGAATGTGAGCTGACCGTTTCAAGCTCCTGGGCCATTATCTCTATTGAGCACTGTGCCAACTTCCCATGTTTCCAGCCAACACGGTGTAAGACTCAGTTTAAAGTCATCAGGCCCCCCTTTGCTGTGTGCTAGCTGATTCTGTTTCTTTCCTTTGATAGCACTTGGTACCTTAATCTTTTCCTGTCTACCCACCATTAGTACCTCTATCCACGCTAAGAACTCCAGATTCTGACTGTTAGGTTATGAGTATGGAATGTATCTGGTTTTATATGCTTCGTACTACTGAAGTCTTAAGTATATAAGTAGTTTTGAAATAAATGGGAAATCTATCCTGTAATAACTGCTGTAAAAGGATTTGCATAGAAGTTTAAAAAGCTTTCATATTCAAAAGACCAAAAATGAGGCAGGTAATGGTGGCACATGCCTTTAATACCAGGAGAGAGAGGCTGGCAGATTTCTGAGTTCCTGGACAACCAGGGCTACAAAGAGAACCAGTCTAGAAACCAATAAATAAATTAAAAATGAACAAACAAAATGCCAAAAGACCAGAAATGGAGTGCCACTTTTGTAACAGAAACCCTTTCAAAACCTAATAAATAAGTAGCCTACTAATTTATCTTTCTAAGAATAGGGTCCCCACTGGTCCATCCAGCTCCCCCCCCCCCCCCCCCCGCCACAGGTTAAGAGTCCCACCATGACTTACTGCACTTCCTCATCTGTCCAACTCCTGCCACACACATCATAAAAAGAGAAACAGAATGGAAATCAAGACAGCTTGTCTCCTCCAAAAATTACTAATCCCTTAATAATGAACATCAATGAGAACAGCCTTACAGAATTTCTAAAAAAATTAAAAGAATGATTAAAACTGAACTCAAGAAACTCAAAGAGAATACAAAGAATTGAATGAAATAAGGACAATAACACAAACATAAAAATAGAACTCAATAAAGAGAATTACTGATAAAAAGTCAAACTGAAATGATGGGAAACAGAAAGCTCAGTACGCCAACTAGGAATGATATTGGAAAGCCTTGGATAGCGAAACAAGTCTTTAAACAATAAAAATGCTGCTAGAGGTATCACCACCCTATCAATGCATGCTACAGAGCTGTAATAATACAACCTGCATTGTACTGGTGTATAAACAGGCACACTAATCAATGGAATACAATTGAGGACCAAGACATATAAACCTTTGCTTCTATAGCCATCTGATTTTGAGGCTGGAAAAAGGACAGCATCTTCAACAGATGCTTCTCAAACTGGGTAGCTACAAGTAGAAGAATCAAACAAGATCCTTATCTCTTACCCTGGAAAAACCTCAAGCTGCCCTGTGGGTGCTGGGAGATGAACCTGGGACCTCTGGAAGAGCAGCCAGAGCTCTTAACCCCTAAGCCTCCTCACCATCTCTATCTCCAGCCCCTGAAAATACTATTTTAATGTTTAACATATTTAGTCATTAGGGAAATGTAAATTAAAAACATTTTGAGATTATCTTACTTCAATCAGAAGTTCCAAGAAGAGACAAAATGCCAGTGTAATTGTGGGAGAAGTGCACCTATTTGTTGCTGGCAGGTGGATGTGCGGCCACCGTGGAAATCATTGCTCGTGTTTTTCAAAAAGCTGCATCTAGACCACATGCTTTACCTATGCGTTCCTATTCCCAAGGGCATCTGTCCTATTACAAAGACACTTGTTCAATCATGTTCATTGTTAATGCAGTCACAGTAGCCAAGAGATGTCCATCTACTGTTGAATGGATAGTGAAAACACACTCTACATATACAAAATGAAGTATTATTCTGTTGTAAAGAAGAAAAACAAAATCGTGAAATTTGCAGGTAAATGAATGGAGCTAGAAGTAATCATTCAGACTGAGGTAACCTAGATTCAGAATGACAATGATGTCTTCTCTTATATGTGGCTGCTAGATTTGAATCTTCTAATATGTGAATCTGAATTTGAGGACCCATAAAAGGCAGGAAAACTAGTAAGGGGCAATGGCAGGGTGGATTTCAAGGAAAGGGAGACAGAGAACACACGGTTATGAATGGGGAAAAGGGACTATGGAACAGGAAGGGTTAAATGGGGTGAAGGATGAGAGGGCAGAGCAGAGGAGTAATTATGGTAAGGGATAATGAACACTAAAGAACTCTGAAAATGCCATATGGAAGCTTACTACTGTTGAAGCTTCCTAAAAACTACACAGACACACATAGACACGCAGACATACAGACTTTAACTGGAGTTACTCTGTAATGAGGAGCAATGCCTCCCTCAGACACCACAGGCTACCAAATAAAAACCCCAGAGCTAGGTATGGATTACCTCTTTTCAACCTGTTTTGTCAGTGGGGTCCCAGAGATCCCCTAAACCTTACAGGCTATTGTACTGTTCTTGATTACCCTACAGAAGTTGAGGGTAAGACCCTACTGCTGATGACAACGTATCCTTGAATCACAAGATACGGAGAAATCAAACTAGCATCAACTTAGAATCTTAATCTGTATTGGCTAGTCTTCATACTGCTGGAAGGTGCTCTGGAAGAAATATAATCATTTGCCATGCTGCGAACTCTGCAAGCTACAACTGGCCCAACAACATATGGCCATTGTTGCCCAGTGGGGAGGAGGCTGTAGGAGCAACCACTTTCTCATTGGATTTAGGCAGCATCACAGGTCAGTATTCTTGCCTGATACCTTCACCTGGGCTAAAGCTTGTTCCTGGCCAGAGAACCTAATGTTACTATTTAGCTAAGTAAAAGTCATGATAAACTGCCACTCAGTTCTTATCTAGACCGATATGAGTGTCTCAATCCTCTTCAGAGAGCAATTAATACAGGGAACTACAACTGGTTGATGTGTGATCTGTAGCTCCCAGCTCTAAATGAAACATTCATATCCCTAGCTGTTCAGGAACCACGGATGAGATTGTATGAGCTAGATGTGTGTAGTGAAATGAGATCTGCCAGGCGAACTCACAGTGACTGTGATGACATGGACAAGACCTACACAAGATCAAGTCAGCCAGAATCCCAGCAAGGATGGGGGAGGAGCTATTGGTAACTGGTGGCTGCTGGAGGAGGGAGGATTGGTTTCTTCCCAGGTGCAGCCACCTGAGAGACTACCCGTGTTCACTAACTGGCCTTGGGGCTTACAACACCCATACTAGAGATAGGCTGGTAAGCAATAGTGCTGAAGAGGACGGGAGAAAATGGAGGGGAGTGCATCTGATCAAAATATATTTTATCCATGTATGAAATTCTCAGTTCAAAAGAAATTATGTCTCCCACAGTATTTTATTGAATTGAAATTAAAATATCCACATACTAAACAGGTTCAATAATACTTGAATAAATTGCATTTTGCTAAGTCCCATTGAAACACACATGAAAAGAATCTATGTATCTTATTTTAAAATCACTGTTCATTTCAGTCAGCATGTTGACTTAAATATTCCATGGGAAAAATGCTGCTCTAATTTCTAAGAGTTTTAGAAAAAAATTAAAGAAACTTATTAAACAAGACTAAGAAAATCAGCACTGATAATTAAGTATCCATTTAAGCATACTTTTGCCGTGCTTTGCCAACACTAGTCTCCTTAAGTTATTTCCTTAAGAAGTCTATGCTACTTTGTTCATGTAACCGATCTCTGAGAACAGTGTAGTGACAGAGTTCAGCTCAGTCTAGGATGCTAATCATCTAACTTTTCTTTCCTGACTACAACATTCTAGGGTTAAAAGACTGTAGTCTAGTGACTGAGTGGCTAGCTCATTCTTTACCTGTGTCATTCAGGACTTTAAAGATTTCTCTGCTGTAAGCATGACTCTTTAAGTAGTAACAGCTTCACTTATATTTATATGGGAAATGATTCCAAATGGTTTTATTAATTTTTTTAAATGGTTTTATTAATTTTTTTTGATCTGAAATTTTTGTTTCTGACTTCTGTGTTACAATGACAACTTCAAAAAACCATGCATGGAGTTCTTAAGAGATTTTTCCTTTGAACACCACCTATATATCTTAAATTACTGTCATTGAAATACTGAAGTATCAGGAAAATTTTTTACTCCATTATACCAATCTGTAGTCTGACAAAATTTCTTTATAGCTTATGTCCACTGGCTTAACACTCTTTTACCAATCAAATCTTTAAAATCTTGAGTATTGTACCTTTTTTTAAATTTTGCATCACTGAAAAAAATGAGAACCTCCTACAAAACCTTGGAAAGAGCACTTACCACATCTCCTCAGAGAACTATTTGTTCTGAGACAGGGTCTCTCTATGAATCCATCAATCTCTATGACTTGAACTCTGGATCCTTTTGCATCCGTCTCCTAAAGTGCTAGGATTATGGGCATACTCCACTGTGCCCAGTTTGAGGACCATCTTTTGTTGGCTAGCTGTAATTAAGCCAGCTCTATGTCAACAAACGTGACTATCATGTCCTTATAGGTAAAGTTTGTGTCGGGAAGAAAAGGCTCATTACAATAGTTTTGAACTTGCTTTATTATCAATACAGAATACAAAATCTAATGTTGAAGGGATATTTCTTGTTTCAAGATATACTCACACTAGCAAGACTAAACATTAGCAAAGTTTCATATATTCTGATAGGAACTGTAAGTGCTAACAGTCATGCTTGAGATGCATTAACAGTTGCTGCAGAAGAAAGCCGATTTATATAAGAGACACTGATGACAACCCTTGATAAGTGTTTAGGAACTATTTGTCATACTATACAATTTGTGAAAGATGGGATTACAGCTGTCCTAAGCAAACAAAAATTTAAAGATACTTTTATTTATCAGATTCCACATTATATAGTGTTCACAAGTGTAAAATTTTTTTTAGCAGAAGTAACATACACTATAATAAAATGCCTTACTAAATGATTCTGGATCTAAGTGGGAAGAAACCCATTTTGTTCTGACTATAATACTAAAATCTTGAAAAAGTATTTTCTTTATTGCAGAATAAACACTGTAAAAGACATTGACAGTAGTAACACACTATCAAAATATATACAAATGGCAGCTATATAATTTTCATGTTTTTTACATTAGAAATATGCATATTCCCAATTTAATCTCCTGATGAACTACCTCCAATATCAATGTTGAGAAATTCTTTGATTTTATCGTATAGCACCAACACCAAGGCACCCCCTGTACCACGAAGAATGTTGGAGAAGGCACCACGGAAGAATGCAGCTGTTCCTTCATTTTGGTATATTTTCACAAAGCAGTCTAAGGTTCCTTTATACTGCCGTTCAGACTCACCGCTCTATGTGTAAAAGAAAATTTTCTATTAGATTATTATCTTTAGGACATCAGCACTATGAATAAAATCCATGCTGTGCCGAGCTAATGAGAGTATACTTAATATTGCACCGAGGGAATGAAGACTGTTGGCATTTACAGAAGCACTGCCCATATGCTAAATGTTAAAGGATAACATCACATAAATCATGGTTTAATCTCACCACATTTCAATTAACTGAAAAAAATATAGATCAAAATTATCACTAGAAAAATACCGATTTGGGGATTAGGATTTTTTTAAAAAGAAAACTTGGAAAAACAAATGGCCCCAGGACTCTTTATATTAAATCTGTAGATGAAGTATGAGTGATAAAGGGACTAAAAAGATTGAAGAGTTTTAAAAGTTTAAGAAGAAATAAAGTAGGAACAAGTACATAAGCACAAGTTATAAGGGAAAACAAACACAGCGGAGTATGTGATGGAGGAGGTGGCTCAGAGCTTCCTCTAAGTGTGAGGACCTGACTTCAGATCCCCAGAACCCACTTAGTCCGAAGTCCTAGGGCTCCTATGGTGAGATGGGGTGGAGGCTGGAAACTCCTGGGAGCTCAACGGCCAGCTAACCTGTCACGGGCAGGTAAGCAAGAGCCCCTGTCTAAAGCAAGGTGGAAAGTGAGGCCTGACACCTGAGGTTGTCCTATGACCTTTGCATGCATGTCTGCACTCACACAGATAAACACACGAGTATGCATAAACACATAGATTTTTTTAAGTCAAATGATAATGAAAACAATAATGTGGAAAGTTAAATAAGTTCTTTAAAATATATTGGGGGAAATTTTCTGTAAGTAATGTTTTAGAAAAAGAATGACCTCCAAATTATTAGAAATTTTAAGGACAACATAAATGCAGATGATCAGAGGTTTTGAAGAGTTATATATAACAAAATTATGATAATTATTTTTAAATCTCAGAAAACAGAGAAGCAAACCTACCAAAACATAATTTACAATTTCCAGGAAAGTAAGTCCTAAAGCTATAGAATCAGTGCGTCAGAAGTGCAACTGTCAAAGCTGCTGTCACAAGGGAAGCGGCATATCCCACGGGTTCCCCTCCATCGTCACTGAGATTCTGCTATCAGGGGGCTGAATATGATCACCTTAGGCAGTGTGCATTCCTGGGTCCTTTGCACGTTTCCTTTTAATCAGTAACTGTGTGTCTTCAGTACAGCGCTATGAGTTTGGGTGCAGGTTCTATTTGTACTACTAGAACTTAGTGTAGACTAAGCAGTCAAATGTTTACTAAGAAATGAGTGTAACATGAAAGAGATAGAATACATAAAGTTTAGACATTTATGTTTAGAGCACAGAGTACATGAAGTAATATTTCAAAGGCCCTAAGTTTGATTCCCAGAATTCATATGGTGGCTCACAACCATCTGTAAATCCAGTTCCTGGGGATCCAATGTCCTCTTCTTGGCATCCTTGGGCACTGGGCAAACAATGGGTGCAGAGACATACATAAAGGCAAAACATCCACACCCATCAAAGAGTAATTATTCCAGAAAAGTTTAAAAGATGGGATATTCATGTAATCTCTATTACTCCCTCCCCTCCACACTCCCAGACATTCAGGAGCAGAAGGCAGTTTTGTTCTCACAGCACAAAGGAAGAAGCTTTGCTGGCTGCTGGCTCTTTTACAGCAGGAAACAATACTAGCTCAAGCAAACAAAGTAGAAAAATGAACTTTGCCTTTCAGCTAAAATGTTTCTGAAATCCAAGCATATTAAATCTGCATGTAAGACACAGATTCAGATAAACTTATTAAGTCTGTTACCTGCATCATCATACGCCTTCTGACCGTGTCAAAGGGATAGGAGAGAATTCCAGAGCAGGTTGTCACGAGTTGAGCAATGATAAAAGAGACAAGAAACGGGGTTTCCTTTGGCTTTGGCAGTAAGCCCTAGGAGAAAAATGTTATCAAGTAATTAATCTACTTTTCCAAAGTATCTTAAATTAATTCAAAGGATATTTTTTATAAATACATGAAAGATGATGAAATTATATTTAAAGTACAATTTAAAAACATCTGGAGCTGAGAATGTAGGCCAGTGGTAAAGAGTTTGCCTAGCATGTAGAAGGTCCTGCATTTGATATCCAGAACCACAGACCAAACCAAATCTAGCTGAAGTTCATAACAGGAGATTGGTAAGAAAAGGTATGATGTTCACACATGATGATGCTTCAGATTTATGGAAATAAAACATATAAAATGTTTTAGAAACTATTAAAATTAGACTATTAATGGCACATAAAACAAAATGTCAGCATCCACTGACCAAAAAAGGTCTTTCTTGTATAACTGAAAAATGGTGTTTGATGAACAACTTGAAAGTTCCATGCTGGTGAAGAAGCATCCCCGACTGTCACTATTGAAGGCGATAACATGCACAGGACACTGGTCTGTGATTACACATGGAATTTGAGATACAAATTCCAATAATAATAGATTAAGCTAAAGTAACCTTTCTATACCACAATAATGATATTTAACCACATTTATAGTATTAAGAGGGGAAGAGGAGTAACATGCAAGTCTAGCATAAAATCCCTCTTAACTTAGAAAATGCTGATAATACTTTCATTGATTCCTTTTGGAAACATGCAACAGTAGTGAAGAGCAAAGATGTTTTGCTTATCATTTAATAACTTAATCCAACAATGGCAAGTGGTTGAACCAAGCCATTTAATTAGTCCTTCCTTAGTTCTGACACTGATTATCTGCATATAAAAAGTGATAATACAATTAAAATACATCAGCAAAACAGTTAGAACATGCATTTTTACCTACAGAAGATACAGAGGCTCAACCAGTACACTTTCCATGGTAGCCTGTTTATTATGCAAAAGCCTTAAAAACTTCCTTGTTGAAAAAATGTTCATGTAAAGTCTGTTATAATAGTTAAAATTTAACTGAATTATATTCATACAATTGTCATGGATTAAATAAAATTTATTCTCTACTTTATCATTTATTTTGCCTTATGTAAATAAAGTGTACATTAATTAGAATATACTAATTAGGATAAAAAGAACAAACCATGTATCGAACAGCCATTTAAAGTCACCAAATTACCTTAACAGTGTCATAAGCTCCAAAATAAGAGGCTCGGTAAACAATGATACCCTGAACGGAGACACCAAACCCTTGGTATAGACCAATAATTCCATCTGACTTTGCTATTTTTATGATGCAGTCACCTAACCCCTTGAATTGCCGTTGCTCGGGACCTAAAATAAAGCAATGAAAACTCTAAGTAATATTTATATAAAACATCTTAATCAAAGTAATGAAATATTTTAAAGATTCAAATGATCTGAGACTTCTACCCAGAAAATTTCCTGAAGGACACAAGTAATCTTCCCATTCATTCAAGGTTGCAGGAAGTATTTTAAAATAAATTAACTGAAAATATTAATCTCAGCCAGGCAGTGGTGATGCACACCGTTAATCCCAGCACTCATCTCTGTGAGTTCAAAGCCAGCCTGGTCTACAAGAGCTAGTTCCAGAACACGCTTCAAAGTTACAGAAAAACCCTGCCTTGAAAAACAAAAAATAAACAAAAAACCGAAAATATCAGTTTGACATGAAATATTTAGGAAGAAACAAAGAAAATCTCCAGAGTTACAGCTGTTAATCTCACCAAAGAACCACTATAAACAAATAAGGAATATAGAAGGGTCTATGAGAACAATAGAAAACTTACTGGCAAGCTTTTGGGCTTACTCATTTGTTAAATGTTCATTTCGATTTTCTCTTAAAAAAAAAAAAAGAAACAAAGTAGATACTGTAAGCCTGATTACTACATATTTGGTTCAGAATAAATTCTGTAGACCAGAAACTAGAAAGATGGCTCAGCAGTTAGGAGTGTTTGCGGCTCTTCCGGCAGACGAATTCAGTTTCCAGCACTCATGCTAGATGGCTCACAAGTGCCTGCAATTTCAGTTCTAGGGGACTCAACACCCTTTTCTGGCCCCTACCAGCACCTGTATACACGACAGCTACCCACACAGACACACACATACACATAAATAAAAATAAATCTCAAAAAACTGTAACATTTGATAACAAAGTTGATACACATGGCTCAAAGCACAAAGGAATAGTTAATACTTATAAAAATTTTACCTTTTCCAATATCAACACCTAATCGGGTTCTGGCAAAATCTAGTGGATATACCACACACAAGGATGTTGCTCCAGCAGCCCCTCCAGAAGCCAGGTTTGCTAGAAACCACCTCCAGAACTGATACACAAATTAAAAAAGCATTAACCTATTGAATATGACAGTTAAAAATAGCTAAACCAATTTTCAAAAAGATTAAAAAGCAAACCAATATCTATAAGCTGCTCCTATGAACACATATGATAACATACAAAACATTTCCCCCCTATCCACGCAACCTCTCCCCCCATTACGTTCTCATGCTGGGGACAGAGCCCAGGACAGCATCATGGGCTTATGAGAATAGAACAGATTATCTAAACTGGAGCTGTTACGGAAAATGCAGGATACAAGGTCTTTGTAACCACAAAGTAGAGTCAAGTGAAAATATCCTAGCCAAATTCAGTTTCCTACTACACTCAGTACTAATATTTTTAAAATTAGTTTTAAATCTTAGACTGCTTTGAAACTCCTAATTCTATTTTGGCCTAGAATGCCCTTCACAATGCTTTTCATAAATAAAAACAGTTGTTGGATCATGCTTTAAGCTCTATTTCTTTCATGGCATCTCTCCTCTTCAGCCCTGTAAAACTATAACCTTATATGGTCTATAACCATATTCTCTTCCTATGAATAATTAAAGGTGAATCAGCAGGGCAATGGTGGCGCACGCCTTTAATCCTAGCACTCGGGAGGCAGAGGCAGGCGGATCTCTGTCAGTTCGAGACCAGCCTGGTCTACAGAGCTAGTTCCAGGACAGGCTCCAAAGTCACAGAGAAACCCTGTCTCAAAACCCCCCTCCCCCCAAAAAAAATTAAAGGTGAATCATAGGACCAAGATTCAAAATGTGTCACTACATTCTAGTCTTTTATTTTAAAATTATACTTAAAACTTTTTCAACCATAGTTACTTATATATACTTATACTCCTACAGATTATAATTCTGGAGACCAAGATTATAGTTGTTTAATACATTTAAATACACTTTATACAATTTATCCTTGAATACAATTCAATGGTTGGATTCACAGAGTTAAATATCCATCACCAGTTTTAAAACATTTATATGACCTCTAAAGAAATTCTATACTTATAACTCATCCTCCCTAATGCCTTGAGCCCTAGGTACCTATCAATATTTCTATCTCTATAGTGTCAATTGTGGACATTCCATATGAATGAAAAAACATAGTATGTGATTATTTGTGGTAGATTTTTTCCATTTGATAATGCCTTGAGGTTGATTCATGTAGCAACATCTATTACGACACTTCATCCTGTTTAACTGCCCAATGAGTGCTATCTGGATAGATACATACTTTTTCTTTATCATGTGCTGCTGGGCTTCATGAACTAGAATTCTGTTGAAGATGTTTTTTCTCTCCTATGTGCTCATCAGGGATACTGCCTTCTCATTTTTTGTTGTATTCTTTTGGTTTGGTATGATGGTGTTAAAGGAGGTGATTTTTAGTCTATTTCTAGTTATTAAGAAGTTTACTATACTATTAAACCTCCCATACCCTTCTATATCTTGTTTGCAATGTTTTTGTATGTGTGTGTTCATATGAAAGTCAAAGGACAACTCTGGGTACCATTCCTCAGTATATACCTTGCATTTTTGGGGTGGGGTTGGTAGACTTGGGGTCTCTTACTTACCCAGCCAGAGCTCACCCATTAGGCTAGGCAGGTTGGCCAGCAGACCCAAAGGTCTGACTGTCTCCCTTCCCCAGCATGAGGATTACTAGTGCACACCATCAGGCTCCAATTGTTTATGAAATATGTGTTCTGAGGCTTAAACTCATCCTGCTTGTGCAACAAATATTTTGTCTACTGAACAAAGCCTTACTCCATCTTACTCCCCAGCCTTACTCCATCTGTTTGTTACATAATTTTCTCTTGGCTTGACCCTTCTTGTCTTAGCTTCTGTGCTGGAGATTAAACCCAGAGTCCCACAGGCAAGCCTGTGCTCTACCACTGAACTACACTCCAGGAACTCCTCTCATGCTTCACTTCCATAAAGGAAAAACAACAATAATAATAGGGAATAAGCAACCCCAGTGGTAGGTAATATAAACCTGACGGCTGTTTCTTTATGCTTACAAGAAGCAGGAATTCTAAGATATGAATTACATTTAATGCTTACTCTGGGAAATGAAGCCTTGAGACTAATGAACCCTGAGCTACTGAAGCTAAGAGATTTCAGGAAACGTGTTGAAGCTAATATAATTTTTGTAACTTACTACATATGCTAACTCGTCAATATTTAATGTGCTCCATTTCTATTTTTACAGCTACCAGAGTACCTTCACTCTAATTAAGACGTTATAGGTAAGACAAATTCAATAGTTTCTTAGAAAATTTTAGACATATTAAAACATAATTACCTGTTTTTCTTTATTAACTCCAGACATGAATAGTTGTTTGTATTTGTCCTTAAAAGCGAAATTTAAAGCTTGTGTCGGAAAGTATCGAATAACATTTGCAAAATTGCCACGCCAATAACTTAAAAAACCTACAGAATCAAACACATAAATTAATTTTGATTAGTAAAGAATGTGTTTTAACATTTTTACTGAAGGAAGAAACAGGAGCAATAATTATACAGTCCATCAAAATTTTGTTCATTTCAAACAGAAAATCTAAAGAACTTATGAAAAGTATCAGCTAAACAAACACAGGACTTGTCAATGGGAAAAAAGCAGAAACCACTAATAACTTCTGGTCTCATCCCTAAACCTTGATGCCAGTTCCTACAGTAAGAAGCTGTTATGTGCTAGTACAATGCACCAAACAGACTAACTTACTGAATAACATATGCGACCATGAGAATTAAAAGGGGTAACAGAAACCTATATCCTCTTCTTTTTATGTTCTAGAACCATTTTGAAAGCGGGCTAGAATTTACAGAAAAGGAAGAAGGGTGATGCTCGGTGGCGAAAGAAGAGTTGATCAATTTTATTTCAAGGTAAGTCTCTCCTAGTCTGTTGGAAGTAAATAATCCCCCACCTCAGTTCTCCATGGACTGCCCAACCCTCATTACTGAGCTGTTATGTGACTTAACATTTAGAGCTGTCCTTATAGTCTAAAGTTTCTCTGGAACATGGCTCACCCATAATCTTGATTATTTTCAGCAGATAGCAAACTGTCAAGTGGCTTGACTGTGTACTTTAAATAGGGCATCTCTAGTTCTAACCAGGAGAATGCCCTAAATCAGGTCTTTAAAAATAATTCAAAAGACCGTGATTTCATAAAATGAAATGTCTTCTTATCTAGGACTTGAAAATGGGGAGAATGCAAATTAAAACCACAGTTATTTTGGATCTGTTACAACAGCTACCATCAGAAAGACAAGAATATTAGTAAGGACACAGGGGAAGAAAGAACCATGTATAATGTATGAGATTCTCTGCAAACTAAAAGCAGAACTACCACAGGTTCCACATCCCATCCCCGAGTACATATATAGAGGAGCTAAAACAGGATGTTGAGATGTCTGCATTTGCATGTGCAGTGCTACACACAACAGCCAAGATACAGGTTAGCCTAAGCTCCATCAGCAGATAAATTAAGAAAATGCAGAATATATACATAACGGAATTACTGTTCCTTAAAAGAAAAGGTGTGGCACTTACATCTATGAACCCACAGCCAGACATTATGTGGAAAGATTCTACATTAGAGGTCTCCACTGCGTCCCTCCTCCCTTCTCTTGGAGATTGGGGAGCCCCTTGTAAGATGAGGATGAAATATTGCAGGAATCAGAGGAGATGGAGAACACCAGGAGATCATGACCCACTGAAACAACTAAGCAGGACTTGCGTGGGCTCACAGGGACTGAAGGGACAAGTGTGGGGCCTACGAGGGTCTGCATCATGTCTTCTGAGTATATGTAGGATAATGTTTTTGTGGGACTTCTAACAGTGGATGCAAGCCTGTCTCTGTCTCTCTCCACTGTTTTTCTGTATAATAGCCCTGGCTATCCTGGAGCTCACTCTGTAGACCTGGCTGGTCTCCCCTGTGCTGGGATTAAAAGTGTGTGTCACCACTGCTCAGCTGTATCTCTGACTCTTTCGCCTCTTATTGGATTGCCTTGTCCAGCACAGATATGAAGACTTTTGCCTTGTCTTATAGCATCTTGTTTTGTCCTGTTTGGCCATCATCTCTTGGAGGCCTGCTCTTTTCTGAAGGGGAAAAAGGGGACATATCTGGGGGAAAGGAAAGATGGGAAAAAACCAAAAGGAGCAGAGGGAGAAGAAACTGTGGTCAGGATGTATTTTATTCAAGAAGAATCTACTGTCAATAAAAATAAATGAACCTAAGGATAATATAGTAAATGAAACAGGAAAGCATGGAAAGAAAAATGTCATATGGTATCATTTATCTGTAGAATTTAAAAACATTTAACACAAGAATATAGTAAAGTAGTGGTTCCCAGAGGCTGGGGAGGGGTGTATCTGGCGGTTAAGTGGGCAAAAATGAGATGTTGGTTTCACAGGGTGGGGTGAATGAACTTTGGGTCTCTAACACAAAATATGGGGACTTTTTTAAGCAAATAAGACAAACATAAAAGTAAGCAAATAGCTTCCCCTGGGATGGGAGGCTCCCAGATCTAGGGACTCACAGGATGGCAACTAATACTAATACGACTTCAAGTTCATAACAGAGCAAATCATAAACATACTGAAAACACACAAAGTGCTTTAATTACACATGGTAATTAATATGTTAACTTGTTTGAGTACCACATAGCGGAGAAAAATAATGACATCTTGAAATTTGCAGGCAAATGGATGGAACTTGAAAACATCATATTCAGTAAGGTAACCCAGACCCCCAAAATAATTATCATATGTACTCACTCATAAAGTGGTTTTAAAACATAAAGCAAAGAAAACCAGTCCACAAATCACAATCCCAGAGAACTTAGACAACAATGAGGACCCTAGGAGACATACATGGATCTAATCTACATGGGAAGTAGAAAAAGACAAAATCTCCTGAGTAAATTGGGAGCATGGGAACCATGGGAGAGAGTTGGAGGGGAGGGAGAGACAGGGAAGAGAGCAGAGAAAAATGTAGAGCTCAATAAAAATCAATTAAAAAAAGGAAAAATTTTGTGAAATTAGACAACAACAAAGAAAGTTGTTCTAAATTACTAAGGATGGTGCAAAACTAATTTGAAGCATTTCTAATGGCACTTAAATTCTTATTAGTTAATAAAAACTTTCAAAATCAGAGATACACATTTGTTTTCTCAGAGTCTGACCTCTGGAACAAAGAATTCACCAAATGAACCCCGAGTGTGTAAATAACACTAAGTGATATTTAATTTTCTGGCCACAGCCACAGTAACACACTGACACCACACTGGCATAGAATAAGGTTCAGAAAGCACATTTTGGTAGAAGCCTTTCCAACTAAACAAGGGCGACTAAAATTTAAAAAAAATTAAATTAAACCAAAAAACTGGTTTGCAGTCACATGAGGAAGGTGCTGTCATCCCATTGTGAGCTGGCTCACACACATTTGATCACGTTGGACATGGCTGATTCAGATCATGAGTTATTCCCCGTAATTCTGATTACTGTACCAGATGCTCACTTCACCAAAGAACAGAAGAGTCCTGTAGCTTTGGTTAACATACCGAATACAAATAAAAGTTTTCATGACAAAGGTGTCCTTAAACCTTCAGGAGAGCCAGAAGGAGCATCACATCTGTAACTAAGGGTGGGTCCTTCTTCCCTCCTTCCTTTCTTTCTGAGAGAGGATCCTACTAAGCAGCAGCTCAGGTGGTCCTTGAACTTGGAGGAGTCCTCCCGACCCTTGGATTTCATGTTATTGTAATTTAGGATTACATTCCTCTGAACTGTACACACAAAGCTTCCCCCATAACATTTCAAAATGCCTCTAGATGGCAATACTCTCCCTGCTGTGAGGTATCCTGATGCTTTAGTAACAATGACCCACACAGAAGAACAGAAAATTTCTCAAAGTTCTGCTTATGATTACATCTTGAAAAGTAAAGATATGAAAAGCAGCTGGGCTGTGGTGGCGCATGCCTTTAATCCCAGCACTAAAGAGGCAGAGGCAGGCGGATCTCTGAGTTCGAGGCCAGCCTGGTCTAAAAGAGCTAGTTCCAGAACAGGTTCCAAAGCTACAAAGAAACCTTGTCTCGAAAAAACCGAAAAAAAAAAAGATATGAAAACCAGAAAAATACATAGAATTAACCCAAATTACAAGAACCAAATTTTGGGGGTTATATTTTAAAAATAAAAAAAACATTTTTAAATAAAAAAACCCCTCAAAAATTTCTGTTAATCTATCCCCTATATTCTACTCAGCAGTCAGGAAGAGTTGTAACCACATCTCTAGAAATAAAGTAACGTTCCTCAATCCCTGTTTTTTCTTTTTTCAAATGGTATGTTTTAGTATGCTGCCTGGGCTGTTCCCCAACATTTTAGCTTAAACAATACCACACTTGGACAGAGCCCATTGTTTTATTGTTTTACTTCGAGAAAACTTAACCACAGACCTAGAAGCAAAAGAAAGGATTGTTCTGGAGTGGAAGTCACTTCATTTCCTCTTCTGAATAAAGGATAAATCTATTTTCTTTGTAAAAATTTGTACAGGGTTTTCAACAGAACCCAAATATCTGAATGCACACAAGCCTTCTGCTGAGCTGATTATCTATCATGGGTCATTTTGAGCAATGGCTCATGAAGGACTTTCACTGTTTATCAAATCATTTCGGTATTAAGAAAAATTCCATCCCTAAAAAAAAAAAACCTAAAAACACAAGTAAAACTGATCATGGATTATGTATTTTGCTTAGTGTTGTTTTTTTTTCTCTGTTTAACTCTGATAACATAAATCATGTTAGGATTGATGAGATGACTCAACAGATAAAAACACCTGTTGTCAAGCCCACTGACCTGAGTTCTAACCCCAGGACACTCACAGAGTGTCTGCAAGTTATCCTGATTCCATATCTGTGTCATGGCACACATGAATGCAAACATGAAGACACACAAAGTATGTTTTTAATAAAAGTTCTTATTAGTTATATTAAAGCACCATTTGTCCTGATTACTGAATCTTGCCCACTCTGCAATTGTGCACAGAGAAGCCTGCCTTGTGGGAAGGCCTGGTCTTCAGTGGTTCTCCAAAATAAGCAGAGCTTTGTGCTGATTAGGCAGCAGACTACTCAGAGGCTACAAAGCATCCACATCTGTACTTCTCGGAAGCTTAGTACTTCAAAAAAATAACTAAGCCACTTGAATACTAATTAACATAAAGCATCTTGAACCCTGGGAAGTCACACATTTTTTTTTCTGGGCCAGGCACAAGTATTACTCAAAGTACAATTACTGGTATAACAGACCTACATGGAAAGTGCAGGCTAGGGTCTCACCTGCAAACAGGATTAAGAAACAGACCTGTAATCTCAAGGCTCTCAAAAATAGGCAGAAAGATGAACTCAAGTTCAATTCCAGCCTGGTCCTTAATAGTGAACTCCAGGCTACCAAGGGCTACATAGACCCTGCCTCAAAAGTTGGTGCCCTTACACACTCAGCAACAACCCTCCACCACCTTCATCGCACACCAAGAAACAAAAAAAAGAAACATCTGCTAGGCTGTAGCCGGCAGCTCCCCCCACCCTACACACCCCCCTTTTCTGATGACCCTCCCGCTGCTACCTCCACCCTACACACCCCTTTCTGATTGACCCTACCCATTCTTCTGCATCACTCTGGGCCACCTCTTCTCTGGAAATTACCCCTTCCTACTGAGTAACCCAATTTCTCTGTGCCAACCATTCTGGTGTCACCTCACCCTTTGAGTGAACCCTAGTTTGGATAATCTCTTTCCCCTGGGCTACCCCTTTTCTGGAAGACTCCCCTCCCTTTCCACTGGATCAATCTTCCTCTGGTCACCTCTTCTCTGGATGGACCCCCGCTCCTGATCTAGAAGATATTTCCCTTACTTCCTCTGGACTGCTCCTCCTGGGACCACCCTACTCCCTAAATGACTCTCTCTTCAGGGTTATCTGCTGTGTCGCTCTCTTCCCCTAGATAATCCCCTCCCCTGGTCACCTCCTGTGCATGATCCTTCCTCTAGGTGACCCCCCCTTTTCCCCGGGGCACCCACCTCTGGACCACCCTGTGTCACCTACTCCTTGGGTGACCCCTTTCTCTCCGGGTCACCCTTTCTGCGTTTACCCCTCACCCCGACCCGTCTGTGGGCCGCGGAGGCCGCGGATGGCACCATACGCACCTTGCTCGCGCGGAATGCGCACCAGGCAGTCCACCATGCCCTTGTAGCGCGCCTCGGGGCTGATCTGCTTGGAGGATGCCTGCACCTGCAGCAGCAGCTTCACTCGCTCGATGGGGGCCACGGCTGTCTTCGACACGGCGGCCGCGACGCCGCCAGCCAGCAGGTCCTTCGCGAAGGACGCGGGGTCGAACAGCGCCTTCTTGGAAGAGGGCTTCTTGGAGTCGCTCGACATGCTGGACAGAAGACGGACAACCGACGGCCGCAGCGCCACACCGACACCCAAGCCACAGGGACCGGAAAGCCGCCTTGGCTTTATCCTGGCGGGAAAGCGGCGCTAGGGATGCTGGGAGAACAGCGCAACCGGCACGGGCCTGAAGAGCTGCGCAGGCGCGCCCAACGGCCTTGCCGCCTGGCATGGTGCACGTGACCCCAACACGTGTTTCCCAGTGCGCCTGCGCAGTGTGCAGCTGCTTGTCCGTGGCGCGGGGGGGGGGGGTAGGGGCGGGGGCGTGGCACGCCCACTGAGTGCTCCTGATGGGCGGAAGGTCCTTCAACCTAACTGTACCCCAAGATTAAGTGCATCTGATTCAGGAGCCACACTGCAGCCCACTGCTGCATCCGTGTAATGCCGGCAGGTACAGGCACCCTTGGCTCCATAGCTAATGTGAGGCCAGCCTGGGCTACTGAGCCCCTGGCTTAAATAGACAGACATCACGGCCTGCTTTAGCGAGGATCATTAGTCCAGCTACCCTGGACATTGGATTTGCCATTTCCTCCTCAGAAGTCAACATGTTCCGCTGCCTTATTTTATTTAAACTGAAATTGCTGTTGAATAGTGATTCTCGATTGAGACCGAACATTCAAGGGAGATAGGACAGTGGCATTGGATTGTTTAAATTTTTGTGTTAAACTGGGCCCTAATCGTTAAATCAGTTTTTATGGAAAATCAATTCTCTTCGTAGTCCCGGCTGCCCAGGAACTAGCATGCAGACCAGGCTGGTCTTGAACTCAAAGAATTCTGCCTGCCTCTATCTTCAGAGTGCTGGGATTAAAGGCGTGAGCTACCGTGTGTGGGGCTCCCTTTGGGGAATTCTGCTTTGCAGGTTTAATAACCGGCGACTTTCTAAGACTGCACTCCACAAACTTTTTTTCCTCCACAAACCTTTCTTTTAAAAATTGCTAAAGCTTACCCTGTCTCGAAAAACCAAAAACAAAAAAACAAACAAACAAAATTGCTAAAGTCTACAGAAACCTTTTTTATTGTTATTGTTGCTAAATATGCTGACAAGCACCATATCAAAGATCTTTAAAAATGTTAGCCGGGCGGTGGTGGTGCACGCCTTTAATTCCAGCACACAGGAGGCAGAGGCAGGTGGATCTCTATGAGTTGGAGGCCAGCCTGGTCTACCAGAGCTAGTTCCAGGAGAGGCACCAAAGCTACACAGAGAAACTCTGTCTCCAAAAACGAACAAAAACACAATCAGTTAAAGTAATGAGAAACCTATTGCAGAGTACATCAATAAATTTTGAATTATTATTGTATTTCGGTTTTCAAGACAGGGTTTCTTTGTGTAACCTTGGTTGTTCTGGAACTTACTCTGTAGACCAGTCTGGCCTCAGATTAGAGATCTGCCTGCCTCTGCCTCCCAAATGCTGGGATTAAAGCCGTGCCCCACCACGGCCTTTGAATTATTATATTTTAAGTTGTGAGCCAGTATCTTACTCTAACCTTGGCTGGCTTCCAATATATGGCAAAGTTACCAGTTTAGCCTCTGAGCAGTAAGCCACTGTGTATAGCTAAAAGCATAGTTTTATTTATTTTTTTAAAGTCCCTTGGCAGTTTCATATATTTAGTCAATCTTAGTCGTTTTCACTCTGGTTACTTGCATGAAATTGTGGATTTGGCCTTGAGAGGCACGCCATAGGATTTTCTGGTTAGAATCCATGGCTCCTGGGCTACCGCACACCTTTCAGTTCCTGAGATAGTCAAGCATTCCCTTAGGCAGTGAAGCATTCAGGCTGCTGTGTGATTCTGGGTTCCCTAGAAATTAGCGAAGCATATAGGGGCTTGGCAGGACAGTTGGTCTAGCAGGTTAACAATTTATGTTTTCTTAATTTTATTATTTTATTTATTATGTATGCAGTGTTCTGACTGCATGTATGCCTACAAGCCAAAAGAGGGCACAAGATCTCACTATAGATGATTATGAACCACCATGTGGTTGCTGGGAATTGAACTAAGGACCTCTGGAAGAGCAGCCAGTGCTCTTAACTTCTGAGCCACGGGTTGACATTTAACTCATGGAGTTCACAGTTGGGTGACGATGTTGCTGGCTTTTCTCCCCAGGCAGCCTACATAGTACCTTCCTGCACTATGGAAGCTACCTACCAGGTAGGAAGTCTAAAAATACATTTTCTGAAATTACACACACACACACACACACACACACACACACACACACACACACACAATTATATATATTATTAAATCAGGTTTTATGGAAAAATCAGGTTTCTCTTTGCCACTCTAGTCGTTCAGGGACTAGCATATCTATATCTATCAATTATATATACTATATATTAATTATTTTTAATAATATTATATTATATACAAATGTAATTATATATAATAGTTTTGTTTTATACTTTTGAAAATTTAATACTTGAAAAAAGACAGTTGGACTAAACATTATCACTTTGGTTTTTGGGCAATATTGCACATAGGACAGAAGCTATGACGCTTAATTTTCTTCTATCTGGATTTTTTTTTCATCAAATATACCAGACCCCACTATGGCAGCATATACATCTTCCTAATTGTTTTTAAAAGCATATTTGATGCTTTTCAGTAAATACAGAGTCTGCCTTACCTTTTATTTGGGACAACCTACCAAGAACCTTGAGATACTGCTCTAGGGCCGGATGAGTTTTAGCTGCCTTGAACACAGGAACCTAATTTCTCACTGGTATCTTAAGCACGCTATTACCTTTCTAATTTTGTATCTAGGCATTCAGGCCAGGATCACAGAGCAGGAATTTTGTTAACATTTTGATGTCTGCCTATGACATCAGCTGGCAAGTTCTCCTGGTCCCATGCATTCCCATCTGCTTCCTTTCCAGTGGCTCATCTGCGTGTCTTCAGTCTTTATGTTTAATAGGCTGCGTCTGGATTAACCTTCCTAAAGCAACCACTTTAATCATCACTCAGAGATTTTTTTTTTTTGCAGCTAATCTTCTTATCAGTCACACTGACTTCAAAACCCTTTGGAAGCCCACTGCTAATTCCAAAAGTGAGCAGCCCCTTTTTATTTGCCATGACCCGTAGTGAAATGTTTCAGTCTCCTTTAGGTAACGAAGTGTCAACAAGAATGCTTGCAAAAGTTTAAGGGAGGAGGCCTTACTTCAACGACTCTCCAAGTAAGCCTGTATTTTAAGATCAGGATCTATCTCTGGCCCTAACGGACATGGTATCTCTGACGACATAAAAACAAGTCTGCTGCCTTCAGGGCTGTTTCCACTGTCCCACACTCCACGCTCATGTTCAGTGTGACAGCTGACAACAGTATTGCCTATTCCTTTCTGTATCCTCATCTGCACCCAGTGACGGAAGACCAACAGGAAAGGACTTCCTTAGAAATGTTACCTTTTGACACCGAGAGCACCTAGTCAAGTTCTCAGTCTAGACCTGAAACAGACTGGTTCGTGACTTGTTCCCCTGATCAAGGACAGAGAGTCTCAGGGTTTACAGCTATAAAACTACTTGGGCGGGGCCTCTGTGCTGTTTACTCTTCTCTCTTCGAGAATCAGCACAGTTCCAGCTTCTCACTTCAGCAAATCCTTCCCAGGCCACCGCGTTTACCAGCTTCACCCCACAGCTTCTTACTTCCCCCTCGCTTCTCCTCACATTCAGCCGAATACTTTATCATATTTGTGGTCTCCTCTGCCAGGGGAACACAAACTCTGTGAGGGCAGAAAGCCTTACTATTTGTTCGCTGCTGTCTCTGCAGTGTTTGGCAGTGTGTAGAAGTTCGGGAAGCATTTGTTGGGTAAGTAAGTGTAAGTAAAGGTAACGCAAGGAGAGCAAGATGGTTCAGTGAGTTAGGGTAGCCACTGCCAAGCATGAAGCTCCATCCCTAGCACCCCCAGAGTAGGAAGAGACAGTAAACTCTGCCATGGTGCTTGTGTGTGAGCACATGGACACATGCCTGTACACACACACACACACACACACACACACACACAAAATGCAGTCATTTTTAAAGACAGTTTATACTGCAAATGAACCTCCAAAACACTTTTATTTAAAACTCTGAATAATGTAGAAAAATAGCTTTAATTACATACAGAAATAAAACTCTTTAAAATTAAGTTAGTTCATAAAGTTTGGTTTTTAGGTTCAAGTTTTAGTAGCACTATTTTAAAAGATGCCCAAAATATACATCCTTATTGTCAACACAAGAGTAAGCAGCAGTTTCTCCAGGTCATTCCTGTCGTGTTGTGCGGTAGTAGACTTGACTCAGCTGTTTCCCTTGTTCGCAGGCAGAGGGCACTTAACGGAGGTAAGTAGTAGCTGCAGCTCACACCTCATACTTTATATGTGACAACCACAGTTTAGAGAACACACAGTTTAGAGAACACACTTTAACACAGTGGTCAAAGCAGCCAAACCTCGTAGACTGGTTTCACAGGGTTTTTTTTCTTTTCAATTTGTGTCGGAAATATTTAGACAGTGATTATTTCACAATTACCATTTTGTTAGGCACACATTGTCATCCACTGTCCCTTGGCACAAAAAGTGAAACACTTTGTACTCTCCTAGGTACAGTTCTCTGACATGACAGAGCCAAAAGAAAGCCAAGGATAAGGAGAAGAGGGAGAGAAAGGGCAAGAGTCTAAAATTTATTTGGGGCCAAGAAACACATGACAGAAGGAATGAAGTCCTTGTGTTTTGTTTGTTTGAGATAGAGCCTTGTTGTATAGCCCTGCCTATCCTTGGATTTATTATATCCTCCTGCCTCAGCCTCCTGAACACTGGGATTAGAGGCATACGGCACCATGCCTGGCTGTGTCTGACTTTCGAGGAATGCTAGGTAGACACTTTATCTCATGTTTTCTGGAACATCATTATTAGGATGTGAATGAAGCCCAACTAGGAAGGTTTCTCTGAGAGCCCATCGCTATGGGATCTGCACTTGTCTCTCTGTAACAGAGACAGACAGGATTTTAATGCCCAACAGTAAGACTGATTGCATTTCAGATATGAGTCTGAACTATTCAGAGAAATGGTCAGCTAAGATTACCACCAACGTTCCCCTGGAGATGAAAAAGAGGACAGCATTTTATTTTTTGAAAATGCAATGCCTCTTCAACGTGAACCACACAGCAAATGATCTTTAAGATCTGTTATCTGCTTTCTGTTTTTACACCCCTTTTAAAATAGTGTTCTTATGGTTATCTGACACCAAAAAAGCACCAGCAGATCAAAATTTAACTGGGAAAAAAGTTCTCTGTATTAAAATCCCAAGTCTTAGTTTGTTCTATTTGAAAATCTGAGGTGACCACGGCTACACTGAATATAATGATCAGTATTAGAAACAGCTTGGGATTGAAGGGTCTATTCAGAAACTTAAAGCATTTAATAAATACGTTTAGAAGTTCTGGGACACAAACGTTGGCACACAGGCAGTCTGAGACAGAGGACAGCCTTAGCCAATTTGACTCTTGTTAAAGGGGAGATAGTTCAAACTCTTTTCTACACTTCAAGGTCCAAAATTTCCTTCTCTGCCTCGAAAGCTGAAAATAAAGCCCAGAAGTCACTGGATGATATAAACAGCCGGTGTCTGTCACCAATGCCTCAGTGAGAATCTCTGAACTGACAAGAGAGGGATAAAAGTTTTTCTATAAGACCAAATGGCTCAGGGCGCACTGATACACTTCGTAGTTTCAGCTGGAACACTCATGTTTAAGGAGGGAAAATGCAGGGATGAACTTTAGATAGATTTCAGTTAGCTTCCTTCCAACATATGTAATCTTTGAAGGAGAAGCTACCCAGGACTGTAGTGTGTGGGGACTATTGAGTATGTGGGATGCCCACCAGGGTAGATGGTAATAATAAATGTAGTATTTACTATATTTTTCATTTTTTTAATATACTGAATTCTCATGGCCAATGAAATCAATGTCTACTCAGTCTTCTCTACTCCTGAAGCTCAGGGAAACAGCTGTTGGTTAAAGTGCCCCCTCTTCCTTTGGGAAAACCCAATACAGACTGATGCTTATCTCTAGGACAAAAACTAGTATTTTGTAAAAGAAGTTACCCTATGACACTGTTAAGCAGTTTGGTTCAGTGTTTTCAAAGGGATTTTATTTTCTAATTGTGTGCTTGTGTGTCTGTGTGTATGCACGGTGTGTGTGTGTGCTCACATGCATATCTGTGGAGGCCAAAGGAATCCCTGGAGTTACAGGTGGTTGTGAGCGGTCTGATGTGGGTGATGGGAGCTGAACTTAGGGCTTTTCCAGTGAGGTACCTGCTCATGACTTCTGAATCATCTCTCCAGCCCTCTTCCAGTGTTTTTAGTATGATCTGCTAGAGGTGATATAAAATGTATGTGTACCAGAATGTATTTCAACAGAAGAAAAAAAACTTATGGACTATTAAAAATTTAAAAATAAATCTCCTAATCCAAAATAAAGCTTATCACCAAGAATAGAGAGAACTGAATAAATATAAATAAACTTTAACTTCCATCCTTCCCCTCTTCCTCTGCAGGAAGGGATCCACTAAAATACGGAGATGAATGAGAAGGCTTTTGATTTGCTAAGAAACCAGAACACAAATATTGCAAATTTAGATACTGACTAATACACACCATGAAAACAATGCATTTTTCTTAACTGGGATTTAAAAACTCCCAGTGCAGTAATAATGTTATTAGTACACAGATTCTCTGAGCCTGACAGGCGCAGGGCTCCTTACAACACAGAGCTCACCGACTACAGAACCTCTTCATCTCTTCTGTTTCATGATCCCTTCACCGTGCAAGTCAGCATTGGGTTTCAATTTAAAAAATGAGTTGAATATGATCCCCAAATAAACATTTATATTAATTTTTTTATTAAAGAATTCACATTATTTAAAACTATTCAATAAATTAGCATGGTATACCAGAATGGCAATAAGTTAGCAATCGTGTCTCCATACTCTGACCCAGTATCTGCTCGGATGTCTGACACACCAACCAAACAGCTCTGCCTCTCGACATTTAACAAGAGAAGTTCAATACTGAAAAGTGACTAAGCTGAGCCTTATCTTTATGTGTTGATTTCGGCCGTCCTGGCACTGTCGCACAGTCCATGTGTGTTGCTTTGTATCCTACAAACACAGCTACAGTGTTAATCCAAAGAACAGTTTAAATGCCATCTCAACGGCAATTTCTGTGACCGAGTCGTGAAAACACACATACAGCTCCTGAGGTTTTGGGTGAAGGAAGAGCCTCCTGCAGAAAGGAAAAAACATGGTCATTTCAAAAATTAAAGGTGATAAAACCTTTTCCTTTTGTTTTCTTTCCGTTTCGGGAGAACCAATAATAGCTGAAAAAACAAAAGACAGACAAAATACCTACCACCACCACCACTAACACCAAAAGCTCATGAATCTAAATCTACAGAAAATAGAAGAGAGTTTGGTTTCTAAATAAATATGTCCTAATTAATGCTACTGTCCTAGAGTGTAAACCTCCTATTTAATCAATGCACATCACCATACCCCTCAGTATTGAATATTAAACCTGCTTATTATTACCATCTATGCAACACTTCCTGTATCATCTTAAGCATGGTAGTCATGAAATATTTTATTTCCACATACATTTTTAAGTTGCTATTATTAATAATACATAAAAATGACAACTCATTTGTAGATAGAATTGGACTAACACTACATTTGTGTGTGTGCTCGAGTATTCATGTACATTATGGTGTGTGTATGTGTAGGCAGACAGCTGTAGGCATTGGCTCTAGTCAAAAAAGGTGAAACAAACTCCATTGTCTACTGCTGCTAATCTCAAGCTTTCTGAGCTTTTCCCGCCTGCCTCCTACCTCCCCAGAGCAGCACTGGAGTTACAGATTGTTCTATTGTCTGGCTTTACATGGGCTCTGGGATTTGAACTTGGATCTTCATGTTTGCCTGGCAAGTGCTTTACCCACTGATTTATCTTCCCACTGTTGTGGTATAATCTTTTTGGACACTTTGAAGATTTGTCACTAGTATTGGTTTACTAAATAACTGAACAGGCAAGATTTTGGAGGCAGAGAGGATGCTGGGAAGAAGAAGGGAGGAGATGCGGGAAGAAGTCAGACAGATGCTGAATGAGTCAGACACAAAAAATGGGAGAGGTAAAAGACATGTAATAGAATATAGATCAATAAAAATATAGGTCAATTTATGTTGTAAGAGCTAGTTAATAACAAGTCTAAGCCATTGGCTAAACTTTCATAATTAATAAGAAGTTTCTGTGTGCTTATTTGGGAGCTGGCAAGCAGCACAGAAATCTGCCTATACCCGACTGTCTGATTCTTCTATCCCTTGTTCTGAACGTGTACCTTCTATCCTTGTACTGGGTGTGTACCTACCTGGTATTACCTGTGGGCTGTGTCCAGATGAATTATTGTAACACAGCTCTGATGGTATTACACAATTACATTCAGGCTGATGTTCTCAAACCTAGTGGATTGCCTATCACGTCACAAGGGAGCTAAAAACCAGAATCCTACTCCCAGATCTGACTCACTGGGTCAGGGCACAGGTGCAGGACGCTCTGGACTCCACAACTGATTAGGTGGTTCTCACATCCATGGACCAGTGGATAGGCACTGGTTTGGATCATTTGTAAAGTGCTTATCTTAGTTCTAGGTTTAGAATTACATGGTAGCTGTCTGACTATGGTCCTACTGAACCCTCCCCACACTCACCCCACCACCCAGTAAGCCATAACTGGTGGGCTTTTCTTCTCATCGGTCCAGTTCTCAGGCGAGCATTCAAAGAGCACACCATGCTCTTTCACGGGGGTCAGAGACGACACCGAGTCTGCAGGCTCTGGACAATCTCCACCACGCAGCGCTCTCCTTCTCTGCAAGCCAACAGAAGTTCTGAGGATTAACTATACTGACAGTGCTACTGGAAAATACCCGGGGCCGGGACTGTAGCTCAGGGGTAGGATTCTTTCTTAGCACGCACAGAGCCCTGACTTCAGCCCCCAGAGCAGAAAGACAAAATGGTTTCACCTAAGTCTCCGGGGATGCTGATGACGACGGCTGGCTCTGGTTCTAAATGTCTACAATGGTTTACTCTTCCTGCTCACCTGCAGAAAATTCCTATTCTTCAATTCTTGCTTTAAACTTTATCTCCTAAGGTAGATTACAAGCTTTCCCCCTAGCAGAGAGCAAATATTATTTTCCCCCTTCCCTCTACCCTGTCCTGTCTCTAAAGCAGGGTCTCACTACACAGCCCTGGATGACCTTGTGGCACTCTTACTGTCTCTTATGCCAGAGGCGTTGGATTACAGACATGTGCCATCACCTTTGTCTTTTAAGGTTTGTGTGTCTGTATATGTGCCCATGCCAGTGAGTGCCCAGAGAGGCCTGTCGTCCCTCTGTTAGAAGCTGGGCTCTCCAAAGAGCCACACTGCCCTCTCTGTCTTTGTTCCTGTCTGCTCACAAACTGCTTGACACGATCAGGGGAACCTCAGTAGCCTGCACCACTCAGCCCGACTCTGATTAAATTCCTCTCGACACCCACTCTGGATGTGCTATCGGCCACTTTGTTCAGCTCCTTGGCGAACGCAAACAAACACAAGCTTGTTTTCTTTCCTAGACCTGGAATAGTGTCGGGTGCAGCGCAGATGCCTTAACAGTTAAGGCCAGTTTCTGTCACTAAATGTGACTGAACGGGTTGATCACATTGCCAGAGCACCCACCAGAATGCTAAAATGGGGAAGAAAGAGCCCAAGAAACGAAAGCAGGGAGGCCTCCCTGGTCAAACACGACTCGTCCTGTTAATAATAGTTTCTGAGGCCCTGAAAGCACGGAAGATAGAACTCTACTGTGGAATGGGCCCGGAGATGTGATATAATCCTGCTGGAACACTTTATAGCTGGGGAAACAGGAAAGTCAGGGCTCCTTACACCCAGCCCAGTGTTATTTTAAAGGCACGTTCTTCACAAAATTGGTATGCTGCATACATCACACGTGTCATCAGAGAGCTACTCCTGGACAGATGTTAGATCAGTTACAACTCCCTCTCTCCCCTACCTTCTTCCTTTGTTGGAAAAGATTTGTTATTCATGAGTATATGTGTGCCCATGTAGTTACTGCATCATGTGTGCAGAGGCTGATGGAGTCCCGAGGGCGTCAGGTCCCTTGGAGCTGGAGTTACAGGTGGTTGTGAATCGCCTGATGTGGTGCTGGAAACCAAACCCCAGGACTTCACATGAGCAGTAAGTGATCGTAACTGCTAAGCCACCTTTCCAGTCCTTCTTCCTTTTTTTTTTTTTTTCCCCGAGACAGAGTTTCTCTGTGGTTTTTTCCTTCTTCCTTTTTGTCAGACAGGGTCTTAGGTAGCTCAGACTAGCCTCAGACTTACTATGAGTCTGGAGATGACTTCTGAATTTTTCATCCTCCGTGGTGTTGGGATTATAGATGTGCACCACTGTATAGGTTTACTCAGAGTAGGAGATGGAACCCCGGGCATCCTGAATGTCAGATTAGCACTGTGCCAACTGAGCTACAGGCCTGGTCATAAAGCTTTGAATATTTTTTTTTCCATAACGAGAGAACAATACCAATTTTCCAGTCACCACAAGAATCCAATTGATCTATTAAATAATAAATTAAGTATATATATACTTAAGCATGGGGTGTGGGGCGGTGGTGGCATATGCCTTTTATCCCAGCACTCGGGAGGGAGACAGGAGGATCTCTGTGAGTTCAAAACCAGCCTGGTCTACAAGAGCTAGTTCCAGGATAGGCTCCAAAGCTACACAGAGAAACCCTGTCTCAAAAAACCAAACCAAAAGAAAAAAAAAAAAGAAAAAAACCCCAAAAAACAAAAACACGGGTGCAACATTGAAACATCAGACGTCAATTAATAAACAGTTAAATTACAAATCTCAGATATGAGTGGCTAGCTGATATTATCAACTACCAATTTTGTACTTTGCTGTGGAAAAACCAGGCCAACCATTTCCAGAGGTAAGATTACAGACTACAGAGTTCGGTGTAACTGAGTTAAATAAAACACTGATGGTTCATGTTGATTAAAAAAAAAAAAACCAGAGGGTTAATATTGGCAGAAAGCTACATTTAAATATTTACCTCTTCCTTCAATGTCTGTTGGAAAATTGCACGAATAGAGAGACAACACTGATGGAAATTCTTAATTAGCTGAGCGTGAACGGAACCGCCTAGCTGAGCCACCTCTTCATGTGTGGGGGTGATGAAGATGCCCTGCACTGTTTCTAGGGCGACATAGTGGAAGAGTGTATTCTCCGGACCAGAGGTCAATCTTGAAAAGGAGAGAGCAGGAAATTTAAGTAAAGTCAGAAGAATTATTTCCACTTTCAATTTTGTATCTTTCTCACAAGACTATGTGAAATAAATTAGCAACCTAATCATGGACAGAAAGCTGAGCCAAATGTCTAATTCCCTGCCCTTGACTCAAGCACAGGCTAGGCTATTCTTAATTCCCTAATGGAGACAAACAGGACCAGCCATGGAAGCATAAACACTAATTCATTTGCAGTGACTTAAATTGTCTCTTCGCTAAACAGTCAATTGGCTGGGCCCTCTTTTTCCATGGTTCATAGGAATGACTGAGCTTATGTTTGGCTTAAATTTCAACAAACCATAAAAATGGTATCAGTTTCAAGTGGGGCACATACATTAATATCTCCTACCAAACTAAACACATGGAAATCGGCGGCACTAAACTTCTTTGCAACAACACTGAGGATTAGCAGCACAGTTAGATTAGCATCCTCATCCCCAGGCCAACAGTGGTGATAGCATTCCACTTTACCACACCCTTCTCACTTAGACTCAGCTCATCACGCTAGAGGCAGTGGGACCTGGGAGAGTGGAGCCGAAATGAGGCCGTCTAAAGTCCCATGCAACAGCCAACTTTATTCAGAGCATCAGACGGTTTATACTCTGAGGGTTAAGAGGAGTCATGCCAGTGAAGTGTACAATCACAGGGTAAGCCGCACACAGCAGACAAGCCACATGTACCAAACCATGTTTTCCCATAGAGGCATATGGACAGTTTTCAATAGCCAGCTGTAACGGATCACCTGAAGGAAACTCACTCCTAGCTGCTACACCTGGGAAGGGCACGAAAGCACGTTTCAAGAAAAAGTCCATACTTTTGAAGAAACTGAGGTCACAAGATTCCGGTTTTCATTTCTTGGCATTTTTCTCATAAGCACTCAGAATTTTCACATGACTCTATTCTTGAACCATGTTCCAAAAATATTCATTTACTGTTTTCAGTTTTCCTTTATTTTTAAAAATAATTTCTTTAACTTTATGTGCCATGTGGGTGCTGGGAATTGAACCCAGGTCCTCTGTAAGAACAGCCAGTGCTCTTAACCACTGAGCTATCTCTCTAGGTCCCCAGTTTTTCTTTTCTTTCCTGCCTCTTCCTCCCATACATAAGCTCAGACAGGTCAGCAGAACCTATGAATAATGTTTACATTTTTCCAAAGGAAGAAGAATTAAAGAATAACAAAAAAGCAAGAAATAATGACAGTTCCCATGAGACCCCTCAGAGACCCAAGAGGAAAATAATATTAACTGAGCAAGCAGGATGTGCAAGCAAGCGAATTCCAAAAAAATGTGAGAAATGACAGAAACAGTTGGCTGCCTTGACAGTCACCCATAGTTCCTCTGCAATGTCGGGGAATCCATCTTTGACCTATAGGCCTAGCATACCTGACATACTTTTCTGTGAAGCAGGATATTATGAGTGGCTGTCTCTCCTTGTTTTGATAATGCTTGGCAGTCACTTTCTTTTGTGTTCTGCTTGCCCAGTTAAGACAGCACACTGTCAGCAATCAAGGCAAGAACATTTTCTTGCTCAGTGGCTTACTTTTGCCACAAAGAAAATAAACTCCATGTGGAGTTTATTGATGCCTATTATCTTCTCTGAAGCAGATTGGCACTGCCAGGAGCAGACATGTCTCATTGTCATAAAAAAGAGCCTATATTATTAAAATATCTTAAATTCTGTAGATATCTGAAGTGTTTAAAGATGACCTGTCTATTTAAAATGTATCTGTTTGACCTACCTAATGTGACTGACTACAATTTTGATTACGATAGGTAATTAACTACTAACCTGCATTTCCTTATTATCCTAAACAGCTGGTAACAATAACTTTGAAGAACTAGAAATTTGCATTACACTGTTAAATGAGTTGTATAGATACAGTAAGTACCTTGAAGAAGAGTAGAAATGTATATACAGTATGTTCTAACAAATCAAATTTGTATCAATACACAAAATTTGTATAAATATACAAAATTCAATCTAATGTAAAACATTTAAAACTAGTAATTGCTTTTTAAAAATAGATTCAATAATCTACCTTTTTATCTTGTGATATCTCTATCCTCCCTTTTTACTTTTCAGAGAAAATTCAATAATCTACCCTTTTATTCTATCATATCTATATCCCCCATTTTCTTTTTTTTTGGCTCAATATAAATGATCATTTATTTCCTTTAGAGTACAAGTTGTGTTTTGTAGCAACAGAATTATGTATACAAAACAAGAATTCTGAATCTAATCTTCTTTGTTCAACTTTTTTTCCAGGTTATAACCAGTAACAACTGGTAACGAATCCCCTTAAACAGTGGCAAATATTCATAACTTATTAAATGACCAGAAACCACCCACCCCACCTCTTGGGAATGTGGGCGTTGTATTCTTAAACTTACTTCCTGCTGTCTGGGGCAATGGTATCTTTAGGGAATCCTGAAAAGAAAATTTGGGTTAATTGTCAAGTCCTGGGAGAAGTAACTGTATCATTTGTTTTCAAGTCTCTGTGTAATGAGAAAGTGTAGGCCTTGTCTCAAGTCCTGACTAGAGTATTGTGTTAGGCTGGATCATCTCAGCTAACCACCTCGAAACTGTTCTGAGCAGTTTGTAGTGCAAAAGCCGACCTTTAAGTGTTGTTTTCCAGCTTAGTGGTGTTATCATAGTCCTGGACTGTATATAACACTTCACAAGGTTATACATTCCTTCTTTAGTCAGGTCTTTTTACTTCAGAATTCCTTATTCAATATGAGTTTGAGTGTTATCTATTTGTTCAGGACCAGTTTCTAGGACCCAGAGTCTGAGAGGGAGACACACGGGGAGAAGTTAGTGGGGTGTGCTCTATGGAACTGCAGCAGAGGGTTGAGTGACAGAAGCAGGATGTAGAGACAGAGAAGCTGAACTGTGTGCAGTTCCGGCAGAGGTACCATCTACCGCCTGGAACCAGGAAGCATGGATGGCTTTCACTGTTGTCTTGAATTGAGGCAATTTCCAGCCCTTCCTTCTCTACAAGTGAGCATTTTGAACTGTATGCCAGGGGCAGCTATCATTTACAGGCACAGGGCTAGCATAACCAGGCATCTACTAGAGTCTAAAATTAGTCTTTAAACTCTTATTTAAAGTAGACATCCTTGCTGGGTGGTGGTGGTTCATGCCGTTAATTCCAGCACTCAGGAGTCAGAGACAGGTGGATCTTTATGAGTTCGAGACCAACCTGGTGTACAGAGCAAGTTCCAGGACAGGTTCCAAAGCTACAGAGAAACCCTGTCTCAAAAAACAACAAACAAACAAACAAGTAGACATCTGAAAAGTACATTACCTGTGGGAGAGAGGTAAAAAGTAACTTCTATGTTTTGAAATACTCTTTTGGCGTTTTCATTAGGATAAGAATATGTTCATTTCCCCAAATGTGTAAATGAAACATCACAGAAATACCATAGGTATTACCTCATACTGTGAGCTATACCATAGTTACGCTTGTTGAATCATCTCTGCACTTTCTCACGGTGAAACCCCTCAAGGACCACGAGTTTAAAGTGAAAAGCTATGCTAGAAGTTTCTTACTTCATCATGTTATAGACTTCCATGTCTTTTTCTGAAAGTTCTTTTTTTGAATTTCCTAAATGAAATGGATTTGGAAGTGTCGACTTCTTCCTAGCGAGCTGGAAGAGAAGTAGATCAGTTTGCATTTAAGAACAGGATCAAGGAGCAGAACCATTCAAAAATTTCAAAACCTTCTAAGAGTGCTATTTTCGTGAGGCATTTGCTTCCGTTAAAGACTTTTTATGCCAATCTGCATCTCCTGGCTTATTCTTTGCTAAGGAGAGTTCAAGGTCAAGGCAGGGGCATGGTGAAAAGTCCCCAGCAGTTCCATTATCAAATGTGTATGCAGTGTATTTGTCTCCCTGCTGTCTGGGTGCCTCAAGGTCACAGATGTATCGTCCTCCTGGCAGCTGATTAGACCTGGGGTATATATAATTTACCCAAATCCTCATGGTCTCTGTCACCTACTCATTTTACCAACAGAGACAATAGTTATAGCTAGGACACGGGCACTTCCTAATACCTTCTATTCATGGCTCCACCACACCCCATTGTTTGTGTAGAGGAGAGAGACTATCCATGCGTGTGCTTGCCACAGCACTCAGGAACACGGAGCCCATTTTCAGATTCATGCTTCCTTCTGCCTTGTCTGCCATCACCTCCGTCCACTTGACAGGAAGTTTGAGAACTGTCTGGGGAACCCCCAGCATCACCAGAGTATGTGCTAAGCTCCTGGGGTGACGATGACTCTAACAACTGTTTGGGTATTTTATGGTATGTATGGAAAAGTAGGTAAAAGTCATACCGTCAAGTATGAACAGCCTCTGTGCTTCATGGTCACACTTCTAATGATTGTGACATTCGGAAGTGTAGATAAAAAACCTTAGCTATTACAAACAGGCATCTCTTCCTCACTCTGATCATTTGTCTCTGTGAAATATTTTACTGACTACTTAGAGTGACAGAGAAACTGCCCCACAGCTAGGATGTTCTGTTATGAACACAGAAGAAAGGCTGATGGATGTGGACCAGGGGCGGATGCTTCTCTACCTGGAAGCACTGTGGCCTGAATGTCCCAGACGCCAAGGGCTCAAGTGGTGGCACCTGGTATTTCTTTCTCTTTTTAGTTCTAAGTCTTTGGTTTTCCAGCAGTGACTAAAACACCCACCATTGCAAATAAGGAGCACTCTATAAATTAAAAAAAAAATTCTAACAGTTATGGATCACAATGCAGACACCTGGATGGATACGCACCTTAAGCAGTGCCACGCTGTCCTCCGAACCATCGGCTTCTCTTTGCTTCCGTACTGCATCTGGGGTAGTGTGTGGGCTCAGACCAACACCTTCTCCACCTTCACCAGGCTCACATCCGCCACTGCTCCGGGAGGGACTGGGCTTCCGTGCCTTGAAGGAATAGTCACTGAAAAAGGTTCTCCTGCATGTTGGAGAGGTCGCTGTTTTGGCGGACCCCTGTAGTCTACTGAGGATAGGTGAAGTGGTGAAACTATCAGCCTTTTCACGTGGTGCAGTAAGGAACCAGTCAGCACAAGACAAGCAGGGCCCCGAAGATGAGGCTAGCCATTCCTCAATGCGGGAGTCTACTCCTTCCAGTTGATGAAGAGTTGTTCTGACCTGATCTACATAGATACAGTCTGGACCAGGATTCCCAATGGCTTTAGATGAACAGCCTCCAGCTTCTAACAGCACACACAACACATAATGGCGCTGCAAAGGAAGATGGGGACAGGTTCAGATGCCATGGAAACACTTAATATAGCCCATATGTGCAGACTTGTACTAAAGGCATACAGGCATTTGCGAATACTCAGTGAGTACTGAAAACCTTTCTCTCCTCTTTTTTTTTTTTTTTAATCACCATCAAAGCTTCTTGACCCAGAATGGAAACAATCTCATATTGTTTTATTTTGACAAAGCATCAATTCACCATCAGTCAGTTCTCTTTGTCCACGGAATTTCCTAAAATAACTTCCAAATAGCCTCAATTATCACCAGCATCATTTCAGACAGGGTTTATGTATAGCCCAGGCTGCTAAACTCAAACATAGAAATCCTCTTGCCTCATGGCCTTCCAAGTGCTGGGATTTTAGGGACCATCACCATACAAGGCTCAAATCTATATTGCTTCATGTATTCCAAAACAAGCCAAAAGGAAAATCCATGATAGGAAGGGGAACAAGACATCTTCAGACCCTGCTAAAATCGCACACTGGATTTTTACTAATATTTCTTCATGAGTATTAAATAGATACAGAAGGAAGGAAATAGAGTGGCATGCAACATTTCCTCGAATAATTAATTCAAGTAATAAGTAATTAACATATTCTTACTTGTAAATCAGCATGTTTGTTTGTGTATTTAAGCAAGCAGATTTTAAAAGTATAAAATGAAATTCAAGAAAGAAGTTCATAACTCACCAGTCCAACAATTAGTAAAAAATATCTCCCTTCAGGCTCCTGGAAGACCTCGGTGTCTGAGTCTGAAGGAGGCTGGAGGTGGTGCCGCGGGAAGACTTCTCTCCACACTATCAGCTGGCCAATTCTTTGCTTTGCCGCTAAAGGCAGCAGGCAATATTGGCGACAGTACGCAGAAATCTCAACGACATCATCCTTGGGTAGATGGCTGCACACCAAATAACCCTGGGATTTAATCACGCAGAGCCAAAGCGGTGGGTAACGTGAATCGATGAGCCCGCACTTCTATGAGTTTTATAAACACTGGAACTGTGGGCTTAAGATAATGGAGCTCTAATGCTGGTAAATTAAGATCTGGCAAAATCCAGTCAAACTGCATATCAAGTTTGACAGCTTCAGGGACCCAACAGACAGGTGACCTATACAAAGCAAGGTCACCTTGAGTGCTTGGTAAAACTGGGACTAGAAAAGGAAGCGGGGCCAAGGTTGGCACAAGTGGTTCTTTTCTGTATACCTCCTATATCAGCTGATTTTGTGCTATGTTATTGTTTTTAAAGATATTTTAAAGCAAAATACTTAAACTGACTTTTCTTTCTTCCTTTCTTCCTTCCTCCTTCCCTCCCCCTCTCTCTCTGTCTTTCTTTTTTATTTGAGACAGGATTTCCCTATAGCTAAGCAGCTAAGGAGCCAGTCCTGGAACTTGCTCTGTAGATCATTCTGCCCTTGAACTCAGAGATCCGCCTGCCTCTGCCTCCCGAGTGCTGGGATTAAAGGCGTGTGCCACCACCACCTGGCACTGATCTGATTCTTAAAACTTTACATGGAAGCAGTTACTTAAAATATAATATATGTCACTTCTGAAGAAGAGGCTAAAAAGAGCAGGAACACTACTGAAAAAGGAAATTAAGAATGCGTTGCTGGAGAGAGCTCAGTGGGTAAAGGCACGGGCCACCAAGCCTGATGACCTGAGTTCAACCCTGGGAGCCCCACACGGTAGGAGAGAACAACTCCTTCAAGTTGTCCTTAGACCTCTACATACGCTCTGTGGCTCATGCATGCACACATACTAGATACATGACATTTTTTAAAATTCTAAAAGAACATATTGATGTTCTCCTTTATATACTTAATTCTTTTAAGTACTGTATGCCTTAACATACAGTAAAACATCAATATTTACTGCATTTATAAATCTCTGTGGCCTTATTTCCAGTCCATAGTCTTGTGCCTACACACAGATGCAAAGTGGTGACATTTCTTCTGTGTGCATAAAAGTCAGAGAAAATTTACTTTAGGTCTACATATGTTAGCAGTTGAATACTGATAAATATTTCGAGCTTCAACTTACCTTGTAAAACAGAGAAGATCCCAAAATTGTGTACAGCCGTCTCATGTCACAGTAATCCTCGGACTGGGGGGAAATTCACAGCTGATTTATAATGTATTTGTAATATGGCACTTATTTATTTATTTTTATGTAAAAGATAAAATATTAAAGCTAAACTGCAACAATTGAAGTGGAAATTTACATTTGTTAGAAATAACTTTTTTTTTTCCTTTTTGGTGTTTCAAGTCAGGATTTCTCTGAGTAACAGATCTGGCTGTCTTAGAACTCACTTTGTAGACCAGGTTGGCCTTGAACTCACAGAAATTCACCTGTGTCTGCCTCCTGGGTGCTGGGATTAAAGGCATGAGCCACCACTGTCCTAGCAATGACTTGTGATGGAACCTTAGACATCCAAATGCTAAGGGACCAGGGTGAAAGCCCAGTGTGTTTCCACGACCCCACAACATCACAGCACACGACACTGGTTCTTCCATGAGGGCTCTGAAAACAACCGCTATGACAGGAGCTCCCCTTATCATCCACAGTACCCAATATCACCAGGAGTCACTTTTGAAAGCACAAATTGGCACAATTTATTTGTGGGCAGGTGTATGATATTTAAAAATTAACCAGAACACACACACACACACACACACACACACACACACACACACACACACTATTTGAGTATTCCCTCCTCCAGGGATCTAGACGACAGCTGAGTGAATCGAGACATTTTTGTGAAAGTCAATAGTTCATTTGGAATACAGAGATTAGAGATGAGGCCACACTCAGGAATGGAGGGATGATCAGCTAAGCCTGGTGTTGTGTCGGAGAACAGTACAGTTATTGGAACGGTGCGGCCATCAAAGCTACTGGATGCTCTGCTCAGCAGAAAGTGCAAGTTCCAGAACAAAACACCACTCCATCTGTGTTTTCCTGATCTGTTTTGCTTTCCCACAGCTATATGCGATGTGTATATCCGTACACGTAGGCTTCTGTGCAGAAATGGAAGGGTACAGAACAGTCTAGAAAGATCCATTCCAAGCTCTGAGAGCAGTCCCTGCTGGGACGCCAGTGGGAAAGCATGAAGAGAAACATTTGTCTTCCCCGTTGATTTTATCCTCAACGCAGAGGAAATGAAAAACCAGAAATAACTAAGTGTCTGAAACTGTGCTCCATCCATAGACATAAGGGGACTGAACGAAGCGGGGCATGGTGGTGCATGCCCACAACACCAGAGATTAGAAGCAGAGGCAGAAGGTGGGAGACAGGAAACAGCAGTATGGGCTCCTTCAGGTCTACTCCTGCCCAGACTGGACAAGGCGACTGTGAGGGTCAGCTTCTTTCCTCATGTCTTGCCTTTCCCTCTCTCACTACATTATTCTGACCAACCCAGATCCACTTCTTCTGTAAACAACTTCAGAGTGCACTCTAAGGGGCTGGAGAGATGGCTCAGAGCTGAGGAGAGTTTACTGCTCTTGTAGAGTTCAGTTCTTAACACCCAGTGG
Organism: Alexandromys fortis; assembly: GCF_014885135.2. Taxonomy (NCBI): domain Eukaryota; kingdom Metazoa; phylum Chordata; class Mammalia; order Rodentia; family Cricetidae; genus Alexandromys; species Alexandromys fortis. Next base: position 9,318,177 of record NW_026067911.1, on the reverse strand, counting down.
TGGAGCACAACCACCTGCCACTCCAGTTCCAGGGGATCCTAGTCCCTCTTCTGGCCTCTATGGGATCAAGCATGTGCACAGTACACATACATACATACAGTCAGGTACAAACATACACTTCAAATAAAATACTTTTAAAAAAGTAACAGAAGAAAAAATATATAGCCATCATGCCAGTGTTGAAAGATTTATCTTATCTAATATAAAGCCATAAGTACGATATTTCCTTAATTGTCTCACAAATGTCTACTTATATATATATATGTATATATATGTAAATATATATATTTACTTAGAGACAGGACCTCACTATGTATCCCAGGTTGGCCTTAATTTGAGGTTCAACTGCCTCTGTTTCTTTGTTGCTGGGATTAAAGGTGTGCACCATCATGCCCCACTTCACTGATATTTTGAAAAAACTTGTTTGAATGAGAAGCCAAGGAAGACTATACAGTGGACTTGGTTTACACGGTTGTCTCTTCAAAGCCTCTTTCAAGGTCTTTATCCTCTTGTCTCTGCCTCTCTCCATCTTTCTGTGATTTATTTATTTGTTGAAGAAGATTTCCCATGTTTCCAGTCTGGATTTAACTGATTGTAATTTCCCTTCTACAAATAGAGTCATGTGACATGCCCTTAACAGGTGGTAGATGACGTAATGCCTCCTTCAGGTATTTCATGGGTGGCTGTGTCCTTCCATAGTGTAAATAGTGCTCCTTGTCAACCTGCGAATGCAGCATCACATGGGACATGAACCCCGAGACATGTATCTTAACTGATACAGGAACACCCATCTTCCACTCCATATAAATGGATGGGACCATATAAATGGATGGGCTTCAACAGAGTACTTTATCCACGGGACGGAGAGCCCTGATTGCTCTTTGGGCTGACGAGGGAGGGGGACTTGAGTGGGGGAGGGGGAGGGAAAGGGGAGGCGGGGGTGGGGAAGAGACAGAAATATTTAATAAATAAATAAATAAATTAAAAAAAAAAACAGAGTACTTTATCACAGCCAAAGATATAGAGGCCAAGGCAACTGCTGACAATGTACTGCCTGCTGTCCTCTTGATCTCTGTGTGGTCACCTTAACGTATGGTTCAGACAAGAAAGGAAGCATGAATGTCTGGTTCTTCCCTGTGTCCCCAGTTTTCAAAGAAATGACTTGGTTCCCTTTTTTCCAAGCATTATGAACTTACAAACTTCAGCGCCCTGGATGCCTTCCCATGTGCTGAGTCAGCCGACTTTCAGTCCCAGCACACACAATCTGCATCCATTCTGAAAGTTCTAGAACATTCCATGTCTCTGAGGAACTTAGCTCCTTTTGGCAAGGAGTTGCTTATACACAGTAGCTTGAGTGTTAACGATATTAATTGTTTACTGACAACTTATCTGTTGGTCTTTTCATTGGGGAGACCGAGGAAATGGAAATTTTAAAGAGTTTAAAGTCACACTCTGAGCGTTCCAAGTTAGGTTCAGTCTTACAGTTCTCAAATCATCAAACCATCTCCATCTCTGTCCTCACAAAGTCCTAGTGTTTGTCAAGTTAATCACTGTCTAACCTCATTACACACATTGTGTAGCTGATATTTCAGCTGAATAGAAAACCTTGGGGCAAGTAGACATGGCCAGTGTCAAAACAGAGGCCGAATGCTCTAAGTCCGCTTGACAGATGCTCGGAATGACTGATTACAGAGAGTTCAACTTTGTACCTCTGTGGAAATCCTCCCCTTCTTACCAGTTCTTCGAAGTCAGCAGCCTCAAGGTCACTCAACACCGTGTCCAGTTCCACCTGTGGGAACACAAGGAGAGCACTCAGAGCTGAGGGACTGAGCAAGTATCTTTCTCTGTCTCACTACACAAGAAATATCTCCAAACGGAACATGTTATTTTTAAGCTTTGCAAATATAAAACATGAACTTATTTAACGCATGTATCTTTTTTTAATTAAAAGTGGCTGGAAAAATCATAAAAAAATTTCTGATCAACACAAAACAATTTATGAGATTAAAAAACTGTTTTCTTGTTTTATGTTAATTTTTTTAACTTGTTAGACTAAGCAAAATGAAAACCACTGTTAATGTGGTTAACTGGTTCGGGTTGCTTTTCCTGCTTCCTGTGTATTTTTGGTCAGCTGGATTCTTCCTTGTCCCTCTCCTAGAAACGATGACTTGAATAAAGCGTTGCCAATCGTTACTCAGATTAAAACATTACAGCAGGAGTCCCTGGGATCTGGCACAGCTTAACTTCCCCACAGAGTTATTATACAAAAATCTTTTACATAGGATTTGGCTTCATTTCCATGGAAATTGCTGGAGCTTTTCCTTGAAGCATCTATATTTAAAAACAGAGTAAAATTATCCTGCAACGCAAAAATGTGTAAACATACAAAAAATAGTTACTTAAATATGTAGCATACACACTATGTGTAAATAGGGATTCGCTTGCTTTTTTCTCTTGTTTTCCTTAAAGGCTCAGGCACTCTCTGCAGGGCTGAGTCCCACACTGTGTTGTATCAAGACAACAAATGCTCCGAGACATTAGTCATGCCTCTCAATGCTTTTCACACAGTGTGACTTATCACTCACTCATGACCCACATTTCCCTGCACCTAGCAAATGCTTTGTATTCTCTTGTTTGGTGAGAACCCTTTACCTTGTAAAAAAAAAAAAAAACCTGTCAGACAAAGAGAACAAACACCTGTAGTTTTTTTATCTTGGGCTAGTCTGTGAATTTTGCTTTACTTGGTCTCCAGGCTGATGTTAGACTAATATGACTAACTGTTGTTCCTCTAACAATACCAGTGTGCCCGAGAAAAGCACAGTGAAAAACTCTCAACCACCTGGGAAAGAAAACCAAAGGGAGACCTCATTATGTACTAAACTTGGAACAAATTACTTCCAAATTAAAACCAAATACTCCCACTGAACGCTTGCCAACTGCAAGTTGCCTCACAACTACTTTTAAATCCAAGTCTTCATGGGATTAAATTCCTTACTATTGTCATTAGAAGATACGTTGTCAATAAAAGTTACTATTCTAAGACAGCGAAAAATCTCAAAGAAAAGAAGAAAACAGTTGAGCTTTTTGCTAAAATAAAAGCTTTGGGGATCCTGGTTTCTGGTCACACACGTAGAAAACCTGAAGCAGGTATTCAGTCTGAACAAGTCAAAAGCGGAACAGCACAAAAGGTCAACTCTTCTGTTTCTGAAAGAGGGGCGAGAACACAGCAAACTGCTGGCCTCAAGCTCGGAGACACAGACAGACAGACAGACATAGCCAGGTACTCATAATAGCTGCATAAAAGACTCAGGAGCTGAAACCCCCAACACAGGAGAACCTGAGCTACCTGGAAAGCTGCCAGAGGCTCTGTGTGGGTAATTTCCACAGCTGAAAACTCCATAGAAACCCAAGCTGCTTGGTCCCCCAAGCTTTTGTGAGTTTTCCCACCAGTAAGCTAACCAGGTTGCCACAGAAAATGCCCTCCTGTCTCTGACACTGAGAGGGAACGGGTTTTCCTTAATAAACCTGCCCCCGTGGAGAAACTAGTTAACTACAGCACAACCCCATAGGATGTGGCAGACCTGGGGGTAAACACAGTCAGCAACAGCCTTCCTCACTTTAGAAGAGGACCACAAAACCTCCTATGTTCCTACATAGGAGGGAGATGCCCAACCCTGGCTCATGCTAGCTAGCCAGCCTGTTTAAGCAAAGAGCAGAGAAGAAACCTGACAAACAATGCTAAGGCCCGCAGTCCACCAACCTCCAGGCTCACTAAGGGCTGAGCCCTAACTATGAGCCAAGACCACTTTCCCTCCTGACATTTCCCCGCCTCCTTAACAGGGCCTCTAGCTAGTGGTCCTTCCCCATGGAGATGTCCAAATACCAAGAAAACAAATCACAAGGCACCAATCAGCGATCCTACATATTTAGGACAGAAAGTATCAGTTAAAATATGGCTAAAACTAGACAAGGTGAAGGCTCTGGAATTAACAGTCAGGAAATTTAAAAGAAAATGACCAAGACACTATGTAAGAAACGCAGACACTGAAGCACACACACACACAAAGAGATAGGGAGAAGAGGGCCGGCAACTCAATCCTGGAACATAAACAGAGGTGGAGAGAGGGACCCAAGCATACCAACCCGTTCTCTGACCTCTACAGACCACGGCGGCAGGTCTTCCTCAATTAGTAAGTTTTTAAAAATTATTTGAAAAAGAAAATGAGCCCACTCAAGGAATAGAAGGAGGCAGATGGTTCCGATTCTTATCTAGGACCCCTAAGATTACCTTGAGCTCCTGTGGAAGTGTGAGCCAACGCACTCCAGGGAGGCTGTCCAAAAGCACGGCACTGGCGGCATCGTACTGTTGTGCACTGGGGCTGGCGCTGAGATGCAACCTGTCAGGCTGGAGAGCTCGTTGAAAGAACAAGCTGAAGAAATGATCCAAGCGAGGAGAGTTCTCAACCTGGCAAAAGGCGCTGAAGAAACAGGAGCTGTTGTAGGTTCTTTTACTCTTTTGACTCTTTGCCTCTTTTGGGGCCTGCCACCCAGCTCCCAAATAATCACACAAGGAGAATTAATTCTTACTTATAAATGCCCACCCTTACTTAGCTTGGCTTACTTCTAGCCAGCCTTTCTTAACTTCTATTATCCCATTGACCTTTTGCCTCTGGGCTTTAACCTTTCTTTATTTCTGACCATCCTACTTTCACTCTTACTCGGTGGCTGGCAGTGTGGTTGTGTGACTGAATGACTGACCCTTCTTTTCTCGCTCCTTGATCTCTGTCACTTCTTGATCGTCTCCCAGATTTCCCCTGCTATTTATTCTTCTTGCCTGCCAATCCCACCTATCCTTTCTCCTGCCTTGCTATTGGCCATTCAGCTCTATATGAGACCAATCAGGGGTTTTAGACAGGCACAGCAACACAGCTTCACAGAGTTAAACAAATGCAACATAAAAGAATGCAACACAGTTGGGCAGTGGTGGTGCATGCCATTTATCCCAGCACTTGGGAGGCAGAGGCAGGCAGAGCTCTGTGAGTTCAAGATCAGCCTGGTCTACAAGAGCTAGTTCCAGGACAGGCTCCAAAGATACAGAAAAACCCTGTCTCAAAAACCACACACACACACACACACCACAACACATCTTTGCATCATTAAAGAAATGATCCACAGCATAAACAAATGTAACACATCTTAAATTAACATTCCACAACAAGGAGCTGGAAATGAGAGCAACCATGGAGAGGTCCATCGCCTCCTGCAGTAGCTCAAGGGACGGGCTCCATTCCTGCATGGAAGCTCTCTTCCTCCCCAGTCCCTTAGTTACAGCCATTGTGGCGAGACTGGGGGAGAGTATTAAGAAATACACTTTCTATATTTAACAACAGACACCAGGGAAGAACTGCAGCCAACCTGGGGAGGGGGAGACATATGCACAATAAAAAGGGCTGAAGCACACATTTCTTCCCTCTCTATCTTCCAATCATTTACAGCTCGTAGGTCTTTCAAGTGATGTGGGATAATAGAGAGATTCTGACTCTGCAGAACAATAGAGTTGGCTTTGAATCTTACTGTCACAATGCCAATCAAGGGGCCTCTCTCTGAGTTTCGGTTTTCGAGTCAAAACTGGGGTTAATATGATCCAACCCACCTACAAATTACCTAGTACTCAGAACACACAACTTCCTATGGGTTACAAGTACCCAGGACACAGAAGAGAAGGAGCTAAGTTACTTTTCTTCTCAACCGAGGACATGAGCATTGGAAGGAGGGAGGGGTAGAGAGAGGGAGGGGACTGGAGCGGTTAAACAGCTGATTTTAGACATGCGAAAGCAAGCCAGCATTAATCGTGACTATTCCTTGGAACAGCTCAGAAGGTGACACAAGGGCTGGCTCGCATCCTACCAAAGCGACAGGCACTGATTCATCCTACAAGTATCGCGCAGTGTGTCCTTCATTCCAGTCCTTAGTCTCTTTGCTGGGAGCGCAGCAATAAAATCAACACAAAAGACAATGAACTCCAGTGGAGCACCCATTCTGAGGGAATGAGGCAAGGGGATGACGGGAGTGGGCATGGGTGCTAGAACTGGTCATGGTTTTATTTTAAAGAGCAGATTATATGGCATTGCCCAGACTGGCCTAAGCTTGTGAGGTCACGTGCTCCTTCAGTAACACAAAGAGCTGGGGCTATAGGTGTGCAATTTTGCACTCAGCCCAATTGCTGTTTTAGAGTAAATGACTAAGATTAAAGACTCTGAGAAAAAACATTAAGCACAATACAGCAAAGTTTGAAGTCTACTATAACTTTCAAAAGGTGATTAATAGCACAGTCTCATTCCTCATTGGTTACAACCAAATTAGTAAATGGCAAAAGCGCTGTGTCTGGACAACTAGCCTTTTGCACCTCATTCAAACAATCGTGTTGGGAGGGCTGTGCGTCCTCACAGGTTCCTGCAGTGGAGAATGTAACCAACACAATGATTGACATGACAGGAGTCCATCCTCGATGCCCTGAGCACCGTGACAATGAAGTGTCACCACAGATCAGCAGAAGGATACCACCGTGTTTGGAAGAATGCATAAAAACTGTCTTTCAGTTTCTATTCTGGGGTACTCTGATGTGCAGAGCAGAGATACCACACTTGAGGCCCCAGAAGAACTGGAACCTGCAGGAGAAAAACACTTCCCATTCATGATTCTGTGCATTTAAATGATTAACGGTTACCTCTATTTTCCTCCTTCAAGTCAATAAATATGTATCACATTATAAGGTTAAGAACAACTGGCCAAAGGGCCAAGAATAAGCGATGGTTGAGTGCCTGGCCCTCGATGGGACATCTATGTCACCCCCAGGCCTTAGAATCAAAGGGAAGAAGGGAAGAGTCAGAGCATGGCGGGACACGTGCACAAAAAGACACCTGCTGGGTGCAACAGGACCATTGCACCTGTGAACTTATGGCTGTCTGCACCGACCTCTACAAGACTGGGTTCATAGACATTTCGTCAGAGGTGGGGAGTGGCCCATAAGGGACTACTGGCACTTAATGGTTTCTTCAGTGGGGTAGCCACTGAAAAGTTGCCCATGCTCCAGTAAATAATCCCTGGTAATGCTCATGCAGCAAACCTAATAACCCAGTGGGTCACAGGACACGGGAGAGTGTGTGTGTGGTGGGGGGCGGGGTTGTCGGGAGGAGGGAAGGTTTCAGGAGAAGAGGGGGTGACAGAGGTAATGAGCACAACTAAACTCCACTGTGCAAATGTACCAAACTGCCAAAGGATGAAAAATGGAAAAAGAGAAGCACAAAGAATGCCCGAAATGGATAAGCATATTCATATTCATGTGTCATGGAGAATACACGAAGGAACGCATATCGCACCTTAATGTCTCACACAGCGCATCTCATTTCTACTAACTGTGCTCTGTTTGCTCATTTTGTTTTTTGAGACAAGGTCTATAACTTAGAGTGGCCTGTAAACTCCATATGTAGCCTAGGCTTGCCTTGAACTTACAGCAATCCTCCTGCCTCAGATTCTCAAATGTCACACTACAGATGTAAGCTACCTTTCCCAGATAAATGCACATCTTTAATTAAATTTTTTGACTAAAAAAACATTTTAGGTTAGTGAAATAGCAAAGAAAACACAAACATTTACTTCAAATCTTAATCTTTGCATTCTACACAGAAATATGCTATATTTGCCTCTAAAGAAATGAACAAGTGTATACTGTAATATATAATAATATATCGTAATACAGAACTTATAGTAATCACGGTATCCGGGACTAATTAGTAATCTCATGAATTTCCACATGGAACCTATTGGAATAAACTAGGGGAAAAGCAATTGCATCACAGTTTCACTAAGCCCAGGTGTGATGGTTCACATCCATAGTCTCTCAGCACCTGGGGGGCTGTGGTAACAGGATCAGGAGTCCTAGTCATCCCAGGCTACGTAGTAAGGCCTGGGTCAGTCTGAGCTACACAGTGAGATTCTGTCTCAAAAAAATTAATTTATAATTGAATTTAATAAAAATTAAGAAAGAATAAAGAAAGAAAACACGAGGGAACTGTTACAAGAATGAACCAAACAATTTGCTTCACAAGCGAGAGTCACTGCCAAGTGCAGAGGAAGACACAGAACCATGACCTGATACTTGAGACAGAGTCCAGAGAAATCTTACCTGTCTAAAGAACCATACATGAACTTCAGGGTTTGGGCGACATCTTCTATCATGTTCCTTAGCTGGGGAAGAGGAACTCTGAAATGAAAATATGCAGTTACTCATTCACAACATAATCTGATGATACAGATCCCAAAGGAGCAAGATGTTCTTATATTAACATATTGGTACAATTTAGTCAGCTGTGGGCAGAGCTGTGAAACTGCAACCTAAGGCAGGAAGTCGCTTCAGCTTTTCAGAGTCACTGTTTTATTTAAAAAAAAAAAAAAAAGAAAAGAAATTGAACACCTGGGGGAAAAAAAACACCCCCCAAATTCTCCAGCATGAATAAATTCTAGGCATAAGGGGTGGTTTGAAAGAAAATGGCCCTATTAGGAGGTGTGGCTTTGTTGGAGACGGTGTGGCCTTGTTGGAGGAAGTGTGCCAATGTGGAGGCAGGCTTTGAGGTCTCATATATGCTCAAGCTATGCTTAGAGTGACAGTTTACTTCCTGTTGCCTGTGGATCAAGATGTCTATGTCTCAGCTCCTTCTCCAGCACCTTGTCTGCCTGCATGCTGCCTTGCTTCTTACCATGGCAATAATGGAATAAACCTCTGAAACTGTTAGCCAGCCCCAATTAAGTGTTTTCCTTTAATAAAAATTGCCATAGTCATGGCGTCTCTCCACAGTAACAAAAACACTAAGACCGAAGTTGGTTACCAGGGACTGCAGTATTGCTGTGATAGGCCCGACCATGTTTTTGAGTTAGCAAGCAGTGGAATGCTTTAAGCGCTGATTAATGGGCCATACCAGTAGGGGCATGGAAGACAGAGGTGCCCAGGGTGATCTGAACTGTGGGGTCTCACTCAAGAGGTTTCAAAGAGAAGAATTTCAGTATGCTGCCTAAAGATGGTTCTTGTGATATTTTTGGTGACGAATATGACTGCTTTTTGTCCTTGTCAGAAAAGTCTGCCTCAGGCTAACGTGAAGAGTTTTGGATTAATTTCATAGGCAGAGGAAATCTCAAAACAATCTAGTATAGACTCTGTTGTAAGGTTGCTAAGGTTGACTCTTATGAAGATTTATAATGAAAAGGAGAAACTGAGCAAGAAAAATACAAAATGTACAATTTGAGGAGGAAAGGGGCACCAGGAAGTGGAATGGAGCTAAACTTTGTATTCAAGAAGATAAACAGATTAAGAAATGAAATAAAGGGAGTGGTGACCTCCGGGGAAGACCCCACCCAGCTATACTTACATTTTGTGAAGAAGAATTAAAGAATATCTTAGGCCCAGGAATGGTGATACATGTCTTTATTTCTAGCACTCTGGAGACAGAGGCAAGCGGAGTTCTAAGTTCAAAGCCAGTCTGGTCTACAGAACAAGTTTCAGGACAGTCAAGCTTAGGCAGTAAAAGAAACTATTGAAAACAGAAAGCTAGTGAAGATGTAACTGAATTAGGGAGCCATGTTCCAGCCCCAGCAGGCAGAACTTGGCAGCTTTGGCCATGTGGTTCTGGCTTTAGAATCAAGGGTAGAAGAAAGGAGTTATGGAATCTTCCTCCCCCACTAAGGAAAGCCGCTGAGGCGAGGTGTATGAATGGAGACTAGAGAGGCCATTGTGTGAAGCTGTGAGGTGAAGACACAGGATGCTAGAGATGCCAGAGCTGTGGGGTATCTACTGAGGAGGCTGCTGACAGGAAGTAGAACCAGCCCAAGAGAAAGAAGTGTGCTGCAGTCAACCAAGCTGAAAGGAGTCGGAGATCTGAGGAGCATTCTGACATCAGCCATGGAGATACAGAGTTTGGAGTTTGCCCAGCCGGTCTTGGGTTTTGCTCTGGTCCAGTATTTCCTTGTTTTAGTCCCTTCCCTGTGTTTCGGAATGGTCATGTATATCTCGTGCCATTATATGCTGCAAGTATGTGATCTGCTTTTGGATTTTGATTTTTACAGTTAAGAGATTGGCAGTTGTCTCGGAAGAGACTTTAGACGTTGAGACCAATTTGAGACTGTTATAGACTATGGGGATTTTTGAAGCTGGACTGAATGCTACCTCTGTGTAGGCTGTTCTGACAGCTCCCCAAAACAGTTATCTACTTCCCCAGTGCAGCACGCTGGGATCATGAAACCAGCACGAGGAGTTTTCTTTTCGATAAACGTGGCATAATTTAATGAGACAGGCTTTGTTGACCACCATTTTACTTTGTGTCGCTATTGTTACCATAGTTTCAGAAATTTTTTTTAAAGGTAAACAATAAAAACTTCAACTCACTCTTCAGCAGGCAGGCCAATTAACAACAACTTGTCAGACTCCTTCAAGAAAGCAACGTGAATTTGTTTCCCATTTAAATGGAGGGATGAGCTAAGAAAAACATAAAATCAAAATGTGGTTAGAGTAACTTTTATGGAGATATAAAAATATCCTTAAAAGGTTACATATGGTATAATTTAAGAACCAAATTGCTTAATAAGAAGTTTCTTGGCACATACCTAACTACCACACAGAAAAGGCAGGGGTTGTGCAGCAACAAAAACATATTTGGAATTATTTCCAAACCCCCAGGACACACAAAAGTAGAGTCATCACATGCCTACAACCCTGCCTTTAAGAGGCTGAGGCAGAAGGATTGCTGTGATTTCAAATCCAGTTTGAGTACAAAAGTTCCAGGACATCAGGGCTACACAGTGAGAGCCTCCCTGTCTCAAACTGGGGTGTATGTGAAGTGAAATGTTTTGTTGACATTAAGTAGCTACATACAGTTTAGTTTCTTAAAACGACTGTTTCCCTCTTAGCTCACTAATTCCACGGAGACTTTGTGATTGCCCATGTATGGACATGACTACTTAGGAGATTACAAAGAAAAGAAAACAGTGATTCCAGCTAAAAGATGACAACCCAACACTATGAGATGTGGGCGTAGGAGCAAGTGATGGAACCGGAGTCACAGGCACATCTTGCTCAACGGAACTCCAGGACAGGGCATGTGCACAGTGTGTGATGGATACAGAGGGAACGCGTCTGTCAGCTGTGACGTGTGTGCATTTCAAGCATGTGCAGTTTATTCTTAATTACACTTCATGCAGCTGCAAACGATTAGGTAACTTCTGAAAAGTTACAACAACCAATTATGGAAATACAGAGAGCACAAGTGTGTGCTGCTTTAAATAAGAACTATTAAGAAATTTTTTTTCAAACTATTATTCTTATCTTAAAGTTTAGAGGTACATATACTTTTAGGCAAATATTAGCCTCTTTTATATCATACTAGCATTATTAAATTTTTTTTAAAATGAATATGCAACAAGACACATATTGTTTGGGAACTCTGAAAATAACATTTCACAATCATTGTTTCCTCAAAAAGGTTTTCCTCGATACCGTTATTTATCTTATCATTACTGACAAGATCTAACTACTAAGTAAAATGACATCTAACCTACACAGCAGAGAAAAGCAAAGAACAAACCTACATGAAAAACCTTAAATTTAAAATAAAACAAAACCAGAAAACAAGCAAACACAAATTAAAACGTTAGTCTGGGAGCTGGGATGATGGCTTGGTAGTTAAGAATAAGTGTTGCTCCCCTGGAAGACAAGTTTTGTTCCCAGCACCCATGTTAGGTTCACATGGGTGTCTCTAACTCCAGCATCAAGGAATTAGATGCACCTACATTCATGTACACAAACTACCCCAACTCACACACACAACTAAAAACAATTTTTTTAAAAAACAAATGAACATTCATCTTATGATTATATTCATTTAAAATGTCTCCAGCAGGGATCTCTGTAGACAAGGATAACAGGCCAATGGGGTACCTGAGCCTTGAGCTGTGCACAGGCTCACAGCTGAGAGGCACAGGGTTCCCTTTTAAGGTGATAAAAATGTTCTGACATTGACCATGGCCAGTCTATGAATACGCTTGAATATTTACTTGAGTACTTTTTTAAAAAGAGAGTGATTTGCATATATATATATTTGCTTTGCCCCCATGTATATCTGCACCATGCATATGCCCGGTACCCTCAGAAGCTATAAAAGCTGCTAGTTCCCCCTGAAACTGAAATTGTAGATACTTTGGGATACCAAAGTGCTGAGAACCAAACCTAGGTCCTCTGGAAGAGCAGCCAGTGCTCTTAACCTCTGAGTCATCTCTCCAGCCCCTACTTGTACACTTTTAAAAATGGGTAAATTGTATGATTTATGGACTACAGTTAAGCAAAGCTGTTAAAAAAATTAAAAGAGAGGCTGGGGCCATAGCTTAGTGGTATACAGCACTTAACGGACAGGCATGAGTTCCTTGTTTGGATCCCTGCAATGAATGAATGAATGAATGAAGAATAAATAGAAATCTGACAAGCTGATTTTATAAATATAAATTTGTGTATGAAATAAAGTCTCAAGCACCACTGTCTTCAAATATATAATCAATGGGGTAACCCTGACCAAGGAAGTGAAAGATCTATTTGACAAGAACTTCAAGTCTTTGAAGAAAGAAATAGAAGAGGACACCAGAAAATGGAAGGATCTCCCTTGCTCTTGGATTGGGAGGATCAACATAGTAAAAATGGCAATTCTACCAAAAGCAATCTATAGATTCAATGCAATCCCCATCAAAATCCCATCAAAATTCTTCACAGATCTGGAGAAGACAATAATCAACTTTATATGGAAAAACAAAAAACCCAGGATAGCCAAAACAATCTTATACAATAAAGGAACATCTGGAGGCATTACCATCCCTGACTTCAAACTCTATTACAGAGCTACAGTATTGAAAACAGCTTGGTATTGGCATAAAAACAGAGAAGTCGACCAATGGAATCGAATAGAAGACCCTGACTTTAACCCACAAACATATGAACACCTGATTTTCGATAAAGGAGCTAAAAGTATACAATGGAAAAAAGAGAGCATCTTCAACAAATTGTGCTGGCAAAACTGGATGTCAATCTGTAGAAGAATGAAAATAGACCCATATCTATCACCATGCACAAAACTCAAGTCCAAGTGGGTGAAAGACCTCAATATCAGTCCAAACACACTGAACCTGATTGAAGAGAAAGTAGAAAGTACTCTACAACACGTGGGCACAGGAGACCACTTCCTACGTATAACCCCAGCAGCACAGACAGTAAGGGCCTCATTGAATAAATGGGACCTCCTGAGACTGAGAAGCTTCTGTAAAGCAAAGGACACTGTTGCTAAGACAGAAAGGCAACCCACTGACTGGGAGAAGATCTTCACCAACCCCACAACTGACAAAGGTCTGATCTCCAAAATATATAAAGAACTCAAGAAACTAGACCGTAAAAGGCTAATCAACCCAATTATAAAATGGGGCACCGAGCTGAACAGAGATCTCTCAACAGAAGAAGTTCAAATGGCCAAAAGACACCTAAGGTCATGCTCAACTTCCTTAGCGATCAGGGAAATGCAAATCAAGACCACTTTAAGATACCATCTTACACCTGTCAGAATGGCTAAAATCAAAAACACCAATGATAGCCTTTGCTGGAGAGGTTGTGAAGAAAGGGGTACACTCACCCATTGCTGGTGGGAATGCAAACTTGTGCAACCACTCTGGAAAGCAGTGTGGAGGTTTCTCAGGAAATTTGGGATCAACCTACCCATGGACCCAGCAATACCACTCTTGGGAATATAACCAAGAGAGGCCTTATCACACAACAAAAGTATATGCTCTACTATGTTTATAGCAGCATTGTTTGTAATAGCCAGAACCTGAAAACAACCTAGATGCCCTTCAATCGAAGAATGGATGAGATGAAGAAAGTATGGAATATATACATATTAGAGTACTACTCAGCAGTAAAAAACAAGGACTTCTTGAAGTTTGCAGGCAAATGGATGGAAATAGAAAACACCATCCTGAGTGAGGTAAGCCAGACCCTAAAAGAGGAACATGGGATGTTCTCACTCATATTTGGTTTCTAGCCATAAATAAAGGACATTGAACCTATAATTCGGGTTCTTAGAGAAGCTAAATAAGAAGGAGAACCCAAAGAAAATCATATAGGCATCCTCCTGCATATTAACCTTCATCAGGCGATGAAAGGAGACAGAGACAGAGACCCACATTGGAGCACCGGACTGAAATCTCAAGGTCCAAATCAGGAGCAGAAGGAGAGAGAGCACAAGCAAGGAACTCAGGACCACGAGGGGTGCACCCATACACTGAGACAATGGGGATGTTCTATCAGGAACTCACCAAGGCCAGCTGGCCTGGGTCTGAAAAAGCCTGGGTCAAAACCGGTCTCGCTGAACATAGCGGACAAGGAGGACTACTGAGACCTCAAGAACAATGGCAACGGGTTTTTGATTCTACTGGACCTATTGGTTTCGTGGGAGCCTAGGCAATTTCGTGGATGCTCACCTTACTAGACCTGGATGGAGGTGGGTGGTCCTTGGACTTCCCACAGGGCAGAGAACCCTGATTGCTTTTTGGGCTGACAAGGGAGGGGGACTTGATTGGGGGAGGGGGAGGGAAAGGGGAGGCGGCGGTGGGGAAGAGAAAGAAATCTTTAATAAATAAATAAATAAAAATAAATAAATAAATAAATAAATTAAAATATATATATAATCAATATATCTATATATTAAAAAGTCAAAGATTTATACCTAGCTTTTATTTAGGAAAACAAGTAAATTTTCCCCATTATTTTACATACCCCATATCTTCTAATACTTAAAAAAGTTACAATCTGGGATATCTAACCTCATATTTTATCAGTAATAAGGGAGCTGTTAAAACTTGAACTAACCATTTTTCATGAATTTTAGATTATTGAAATACTAAAGTAGAAAAATAGCAATAATTTATTTTATGACAAACCAAACTCAAAAGCTCTGAGCCCTTCATCCCCTAACTTAAACATGGCATCAGACTTAGGCCTGGCAAATCCTGTGGCTGAGGAGTTCCCCTACCCGGCCTCTCCCCTCTCTCTTCTTCTTCCCTTGGTGCTACAGATGGACCCAAGGCCGTGTGCAGGGTGCTGACCACTGCAGGACAATCCAGTTGTGATTTCTGCCCTTTCATCACTAAATAAACTTCAAGGATAACAGGCCAATGGGGTGCCTGAGCCTTGAGCTGTGCACAGGCTCACAGCTGAGACGCACAGGGTTCCCTTTTAAGGTGATAAAAATGTTCTGACATTGACCATGGCCAGTCTGAGTTCTGAATCGTCTTCCTAAAAAACAGTCTATATTTCTCCATCGTTAATGTAAAATCAGAGTATTTTATAACCATGTGAAAAATTTAGCATCTTCCTGAGTGAGTTGACAACCACAATAAAAACATAAGGAAGTCAAGAGTCAAGATACATAATAATGTCATGTTTAAAAGATAACACTTTCTTTTAAAGTAATTGTGTGCGTGTGTGTGTGTTGTACACATGTGTGCATGTGGCAAGTGTACCACAGTTTGAGTGTGGAGGTTCGGGGACAACTTGTAGGAGTCTGTTCTCTCAATCCCCCATCTGGTCCCAGGAATTGAACTCAGGTTGACAGGGTTGGTAGGCTCGCGGCAAGCGCCTTTACCCATGAGCCATTTTGCCAACTCAAAGATGACATTGTCATGAAGAATTGTAACTATGGGTCAACAGCCAACTCTGTTAATTAAATGATCCTGGCAAATCCCTGACTTACTGCTGAATTAAAAACATAGATTCCAGATAAAAGAAATGTTTAGCTGAAACAGCTGCGCCGCTGTCCTCCCCACAGTGCACTCTGCCACGGACAGGAATCCCTTTATCATAGATTCCAAAGGTGAGAACTTGCAGAAAGAGTGAAACATTGTTACCTAGTAACCGGTGTCCCCGTCACACTTTCCAGCATGTCACAGAGGGTGAGGAAAATCCCCCTCACGCTCTTGAGTTTCTGAGCGGCTTCAGACACTGGGTAATGGTACAGAATTTCCTGCTGTTAGGGCAAGAACAGACGATGAGCTCTCAGATGCTCCAACCAACATCAGTCCTGAAAGTTCAGACATTGTACAAAGAACAGAATGGGGATCCTTTCAGCTACAGTTGGAGTCTCATTCAGACCCCAGGGCAGAACTATGCCTGGAGTGTTAAGCTTCAACAAGCATTTCAAATGCTACACTTGAAAGTGAGTTTAGAGACTTCATTACTTAGGAGACCAAGCTACACAATTACAATTACTATTGATTTCAAATAGTGTTTTAAGCTTTAAACCCCATGCGTTACTCCTAGGAATCTTTTAATTTCTTTCATGCTGAATCTTAAAAGATAATCATTATTTTTAGTGATATTACTAAGTATTTACTTAATTATATTTACAAAGTGAGAATGCAAAACTGAAGAAGTACAAAGAGGAAGAAAAGAAGTATCACAGGATTATAAAATCTCTAACTTAAGTATGGGAGAGCTTAAGCAGCATAAGTCTACATGAAAGGGCACATTTTATTGCAAATTGTGGAAAAGGCTAATTTACACGATAGTTTAGAAAATGGCTACTATTTTTCTGTTTTCAATGAGAACCTGTTTCTAAGAAATAGAGAGCTTTAACGAAAGTAAAATAATGAGTCTCTAAGTAGGACCTGCAGTGTTTAGGATCTCCTAAAACATCGGGGACCTGCAGTGTGCTGACCTCCTAAGACATCAGGGACCTGCAGTGTGCAGACCTCCTAAAACATTGGGGACCTGCAGTGTGCTGACCTCCTAAAACATCAGGCAGCTTGAGCCACACTTTCTGCTAACATTTAGGCAACATCTAGTTTCTCACATGACAAATTAAAAGAAGACAAAATTAAAACTTCTAGATAGAAATCATGAAGAATTCAGAGTAACTTCCAATTACTCTAACGGCTATAATTGCTACAACACAAAGTCCTAACTCCTCAAATCCTCAAATACACTGGCCAAGCTTTTCCTTGATTCTGCATCTAAAGACTGCTAAACATCTCTATGAGAATAGTTATGTGGCACAGTGTCCGTGTATTTACAATTTTCACATTATCACAGATACGATGATGAGACACTGTGCAACCTACTTTGCATACTTACTAAGACCATCTTATATATGTAAATTATTTAATATATGCTATGGGATATGTTTGCCAAATACACTGCATTATGATTCAAATTTATTGCAATTTTCACTGTAAAAGCAGCTAAATAGTATTTTATTATTTATCTTTAGAAATTAAGTCAAACATGAACTAAAATCTGTGATGCTGACTTAATTAATTTAAACCTTGCCCCAAAAAATACTTCCATTCTATTTTGTCAAAATACCAAAGGCTGCTTTTAACAGTCTTAGATTAGTGTTTTAGAAGTCTCCATCTTGTGATCCTTGCATTCCAAATCTTGCAACTGGAAGACAAGCTCTGTATCAATTATGTAACGCTCAGAGAAAGAAAGGACCCCATGACATTTCATTGTACAGTAACATAGTAGAGGAAAAAAGAGGCCATTTAAGGAAGTCGCCATAGGAGTCTGAAAAGCCTTGGTATTGAGGGGCTGGCGAGCTCTGCAGCGACCAGCCAATTTAATTAGCTGCATTTTTAAAGCCCTCGTTAGTAGCTCGCACTAACAGAAGCTTCCACTCTGCGTGGTAAAAATAAAGAGCCTCTCCTAATTACGATATTGGCCACAGAACTGGCCACAGACAGCAACCTGTTTATTTGCGAGGCATTCCCACACTTTCCAGAGAAAGTCAGGCACGATGACATGTGGGCTGGGAAGCTTCAGGACAGTACCCCCCAAACATGGGAGGATTCAAACTTAAATGCTTAAATGGCTCATTTGTTCTAAAGATCCTAGGAGCCAGCAAGATGGAAGAAATTAGAATTATTAACATGGGAGGGCTATATATTTTTCAGAACATAACAATGCCAAGTAGTACATATACAATTAATTTCATCTTTATCACTTCAATTGTTATTAAACAGACAGAAAACAACACAAGGACATGCACATTTCATATGACAAACTGCAAAAGGAAGCTTTGGGGGTTTCATTCCCCATCACTGAGAAGAGCTGAAACGCATATGTCCTCTTCTCTTAGTGGCTTGAAAACCCTGGTGACATACACCAGTACATACACCAGTAGAACACACACTCACGATAAGAGACAGCTAACCCCCAAGTCTGCATAAGCTGGGCTGACGGATGGTCCCCTCCTCCTGCAGCAGAGGGAGCAGACACTCACCTCCTCCTTGGAGACCTCTGATTGGAGCTGCAGTGAGAGGTACATGGTGATGTGGGGGGCGCCCAGGGTACTGTGCTGGGTGCCGTCGGCCTCCAACCCGCACAGAAGTTTCACCAAATCGTTCGTGCTCGACTGTGGCTTTTTCTTTTTCGGCTGTGTTGTTTCCTTATTCACTGCATAGGCATTTTCAAATGTCAGCTTCACCTGAAAAACAGAAAACAAAATGCTTGATGTTTCAAGAAGGCAAATATCAGGTGCATTTTTTTTTAAAACAAAGAAAGCCATGTGCTGACATATATAATCAGGAGTGCACATGAGGCGATGGTACCTCAGAGCAGGGGCTAATGGTGAGGACAGGGAGTTCACTTGTATCTGTACCTAACTCCTTTCACAGTGGTGGGCACACACACACACACACACACACACACACACACACTACAAATATTTATTGAGTGAAAAGTACAATGCTCCCTATGAAAATTCATTCACACAAATGCAGTCACTGACTGCACAAAGAGACCACAGAAGAGCGGAAATCATATAGTTTGAGTACAGAATAGTCAGTCACTGCACATCTTTGCTGCAAATAGCACTGACTCACAGAGAAAGTGAAGAGGGAGAGGCTGGGGCCAAGCGTAACCTTACACACTGGGAGGGAGTTGCCTTTCCTTCCAAATGGGGCAGGTTTCAAACAGTCTCCTCTCAGACGGTCTTTGTAGCCCTTTAAAGAGGGGCTAAAGAGAGCACTGGCAAACTAACAACCGCCGGCATTCGGGAGCTGCACCACCAGGATCATCTGCCAGTTTTATCAGGAGAGTTTTAATTTCACAGCCTGATGTCAAGACTGGTCAGGATCCAGAATGCAGCGGGTTTTCCGGCCGCTGACAGACACCCCTCCTTGAAAACGGAGACACCTGCACAGTGCCGGCTGGCTGGAGACAGCCTGCTCATCTCAAAGACGCACAGGCATGAGCATATAATGAACGCTGGACAAGGAGGGCATCGTCGTAAGCTCGGGAGCCATGGTGCTCCAGATGTTGATATTCTAAAAATGCCCCTTTCGAGGGAATCATCCATAAAGTTTTAAATTTGGATGCAAATAATGCTTTTCAAAGTAAGAGTAAGCCGGGAGTGATGGTCGTTCCCCTTAATCTCTGCAGGTGCAGGTGGATCTGTGAGTTCAAGGTCACCCTGGTGTATACAAGAAGCTCCAGGCCAGCCATGACTGTACAGTGATACTCTGCCTCTAATTAATTAACTCATTAATTAATGCTTGTTCAAGAATAAACAAGACTACCCAATGATTGAAAACATTGTATTAAGGCAGCAAGTTATATTTAAGGAAAGTACTTAAAGACTAAAAACGATACTAAATAATTCCTATTTTAATAATTTATTATAAGAGGTACAATTCTAAAGATGTAATAAGTACTAATACATTATGATCATTTTTAAAAACAAATTTTATATGCTTTTATATATATAATATATACACATGAATATATACACATGAATATATATATTCATACATATGTATGCATGTGTGTATATATTACCTACCTACTCAACTGTTATAGGTATTATATTGTAAAACAAAACATGTTGAAAAAAATCTTCCAAAAGAGAAAAATATGTATCAGGTATTTTTTCTTGTTGGCAAGGAGTGTTTGGGGTCATATTCACTTTTGCTTATCTGGAGCTGGTAGCAGCTTTTACTGACGTGAATTAAGTTAGACACACATCTTTTCTAAATGTCAGGATTTACTGTGTAAGCAAGTTCCTATTGATTTGAAAGTGTCTCTCAGAAATTCACAGGGTAAAGGCATGGCCAGGGTACAGTGCTAATGGGAGGCTGAAAGGTAAGAGGGGGCATGCCTAGGGGGAACGGTGGGGGCCTGGCCCCTCTTCCTCTTTCTCTCTTTTATTTATTGGTTTTGGGGTACACATTTATGCCTCACTTGCTCCCCAACATTTCCATGTGGCACTCCACTAAAGGCTTCAGGATAAGGGGCTCATCTCATCATGGCCAGTCTTCACTGTCACCTTGACTAGATTTAGAATCACCTAAGAGACACACACGGGCCATGTCTGTAAGTTGTTTCCAGAGTTTACTGAGGGGAGGACTTACCCTAAATGTGGGCAGCACCATCCCATGGGATGATGTCCCAGACTGAATAAAAGGGAAAAAATGAAAAATAGCTGAGCATCCACGTTCATTTTTCTACTTTGTGGTCTGCCCAGACAGGAAGAGTTTCCTTCAGACACTCCAGCAGTCATGACCTCTGCCACGAGTTTCCCCGCTATGACGGAATTCCCTGTACTAGAATTTTTCTTTTGGGCCACCAACCAGCTCCCAAATCATCACCCGGAGAAGTCTTATTAGTTATCGGTGCTTTGCCTTATCTTAGCTCTTATTTTAATCTGTTTCTCTTTATCTGTGTTTTGCCTCGGGGTTTTTTATCTTTCTTTCATCTGTGTCTGCTGGCAGGCAGCTGCCTGGCTGGCCCAGACCTCTCCCTTTCTTTCTCCCTCGCTCTAGCCTCTCTTCTTCCTCTCATTCTTTCTTCTTCTTATATTTCTCCTTCTACTTATTCTCTCTGCCTAAAAACTCCACCTATCTCTCTACTGCCTAGCCATTGGCTATTCAACTTTTCAACAGACCAATCAGGTGCCTTAGGCAGGCAAAGTGAAACAAATGCAATACATCTTTACACAATTAAACAAACAGGGCACAAACAAATGTAACACATCTTTTCCCTCTCTGTCTTTCTTCCTACTTTCCCCTCCCTCCCTCTCTTCCCTGCCCAGCACTCACCCACTCACTTCTGGTAGCAAGCATTTTGGATAAGAGATACTCAGCCACTACCACTATCTAATAAATTACAAGCCCAAATTTCCCCAGTCATCCAGTAGAGCTCTTCCTCCTTCAATCCAGGAGCATTCAAGGACTGCCTGCTGCATGGGATGCAGTCTGTGGTGGGTTGGATGAAACTGACCCCCATAAGCTCATGGGGAGCAGCATTATTTGGAGGTGTGGCCTTGTTGGAGTAGTTGTGTGGCCTGGTTGGAGGAAGTATGCCACTGTGGAGGTGGGTTTGAGGTCTCATATGCTCAAGTCACACCCAGGGTCTCAGTTCCATTTCCTGTTGCCTGCCAATCAAGAAGTAGGATTCCAGCACCAAGGCTGCCTGCATGCCATTATGTCCCACCATGATGCTAATGGACCAAATCTCTGAGACTGTAAGCAACCATCCCATTAAATGTTTTCCTTTATAAGAGTTGCCGTGGTCGTGGTGTCTCTTCACAGCAATAGAAACCCTAAGTAATTCACAGTCACACACGGTTCAATCTGTTTTAATGTGTAGGAGTTTTCCAGCCATTTTTTTCATGATGAGTGTGCGTGTGCGTGTGCGTGTGTGTGTGTGTGTGTGTGTGTGTGCTGGGCTTTGTAAGTCAGGGCCTTACACATGCTAAGCACACACTCTACCATTATTCCACAGCCCAACACCAGCATGCTATTAACACTTTTGAAGCATCTAGAAAGATGAAAAACAAAACCACAAAGCTAGTTGTGGAATGTTAAAGTGGGCTTTGCCTCTGCATTTTATGTCAGCACACACCAGTGGAGCTGGAACTGGATTTGAAGACTTCCCGTTAGATGCCCTCTGATTACAGTTGAGGAAAGCTGATCTGGAGTCTCTGTGAGGTGTTACACGGAGGTCTGATCTGTTCTCCCAGTGTCTTTCTTCCTGTTACACTGTCTTGAAGGCCACTGTCTGATGGAGAACAAGAAGCGATAGACCTCACTATGCTCCAAGTGCATTTTTATGATGTCACTGCTCGGCATGCCCAGGATTAAAGTCTCTAGTGGAATTCTTTATAAACCTGAGCTCTCTCTTCCTCTCATGGCTGGAGGGGCTGTTTCGCACATGCCATGCCTTGGACAGGTCTACCTCAGCTGGGTCTCGCCCACCAAGGCACCAGAAGCACACAGGTTGAAAGGAGAAGGAAGGAACATACTTTGGGTTAGCCTGCAGTCTGGTACTTTGAGTAACTGATTCTGCAGCTTTGGGGGAATCACTAAGCAGTTCCTAAACTCTCTCTTTCATAGGATCTCATCATCCAGTCTAGTCTGGCTCACAATCCTCCTGCCTCAGCCCCCTGGGTGCTACAGAGTCCTTTTCGTTATGTATAAACCAGGACCACCAACCACTGGACTCCTGTAGGTATGGCGAGGCCCTAACATGTCAGACGATCTGTATGAAGAAGTGCAGGTGCACTCAGGGAACACAACACCATAGAAGAGTTGGCAACAAGTCTGCAAGAGCTAAGGGTCCACGAGCAAGCATCTTCCGGACATGAAGCTGCCCGTGTAAGCTCACAGCAGCATGGCTGCCTGCAGGAGACCTGCAGGGGAGCAAGCCAGTTTGCAGGACAGCATGGACGGGGGAGGGCTCACAAGGCCCCAGTCCTCCCTAAGGAGTTATTGGCAGTGGATGGCCACGGAGGCAGAGAGATCATCTTTCTTCGCTGATGTGTCTCACGGTAGTAGATCGTGTCCCACACTCATGCACACACCCTCAGCTCTAATTTGACCAGGGCAGGAGGATGAAGGGGGATGAAGTCAGGAAAGGGATACACTGGGTGGGGACTTCAGGAAGATTGGAAGGAGAGGAGATGGACATTGGACGGGACAAAAAACACACTGTATGTATCCATGGAATTAGTAAAGAATGAAATTGTTTAGCTAAGCGATTTTTGAAAGAAGTAGTGTGTTCTGTGACATCTACGCCTGATGGCAGCTCAGGAGCCTAGGAGCTGACGTAAAGAAGTTCTGAGAAAAGGGCTAGAAAACCAGATGCCTGACAGAAATGCAATATGCATTTTACCTATGCACTGAAGCCATGATCCTGAATTTAAAGGTGACAGAAAATTAATCTAACAGGAAATCTCAAGGCCCCATGACATTCAGACGGTGGCATTGTGATATCTGAAGATTTTAGCCAGATTAACAGTGAGAATCAGGAGCAGGAAACAGGGCAGAAACATTTGAAAGACTTATATTTTAGCCAGAGATGGAGTATGTTTAAAGTTGCTGCCAGTGGATATGTAAAGACCGGCACTGTTAAAAAGAGGCCAAGGGCTCTGCACTGGGATGGTAGGAAAGACATTCAGAGGGCAGCCAGTAATTGACCAGGACTCCCTTCATCTCCAAAGCTAAGTATTAGCAAGAGCCGAAGCTGCCCTCGGTGCTCAGGCTTCGGTGTCACTCACCGCGACACGGGAGATAATCTCAGCATCTTAGAAAGAAACCAGCACAGAACGGATGTACTTTAGGCAACACCGTACACAATATGGAAGGGGATGGCCACACCTGCATTGGTCCAGGGATGCAAGACAGAACTCTCTCTATGTTTTCAGAAGTCACATCTACATCATTCACGGCCACAAGGACATCGCCTAAAAAGAGAAAAACAGAAGACAACTGGGTGAATATCCCAAACTGAAAAGTCCTGGCCTCGCGACACGAGGAAACAGCTGTCTGGATTACCACAAGGGCCTAATGGAAAATGTGGTACATGCAGGGACTCATCCGAGGTTATTCCGAACATTAGGGACACAGCCAATCACCCAGCTTGGCCATTATGCTTCCCAACAGTGTACCATACCTCTGCCAACCATGAATATTTGAAGATATGGATATTCCTAGTCTCAGTGTAACTAAAGGGTACGTGAACCCAAAGGACCAACGGAAAAATTTTAGCATAAACCAAGTATTACACTTAACAAAATTGAATCTAACCACTCAGACCAATAGTAATAAAAAAAAATCCAGCTGACATTTTAATTAAATCCATGTGGTACATGGCAACGCGCTGTGCTATTGCTGCGACCACTGACTGGTGTCTGCAGAACAGGCCTTTGTTCCACAGCTTCCGACGATACCAACATGACAAGCATGTTTTGGGCAAAATCTTCACCATGACTGTTCTTCAGATGCTTTTATTTATCTAATTTTAAAATCAAAATCACTACTAAAATCAAATTTTACTTTCAAACTATTGATACACAACACAGCTCTTGCCCAAAGAGAGTAAGAGTCAATTTCTTCTGGGGTTAAACCTGAGTGATCCTGGTCCAGGAACTCAGATTCAGGGTGCTCCAAACGTGCTCAGCTGCGGCAGTGGTTACATGAGCCAGAATAAAATTCAGCTGTCAATCAGTGCAGGGGCAGTTACCAGATTCACTGGTGGGGTCCCAGGTAGGTGGGCTGGCATACCTTCGGTGGTCTATGAGTATCACATACTTTCTGGAGAGAGCCTGAACTTGGGGGCTGGTGGAGGCTTCTGCTTCGCTAAAAATACATTGCAAAAGCTCTAGCTGACAGTGAAAGACTGGACATGGAACACTATGTGAGCCTAAAAGACAGATACAGGTTGGTCAGTGACTAGGGCAACAGCAGTCCAAGATAGCCTGGGTCTGCATCTTCAGCACCCCAAATCCCCTCAATCGCGAAGTTCTAACCATGCACTCAGCCTTGCAGAGTCTTCAGACAAAGGTGTAGCTTTTTATCTGGGATCTTCAGCTTACAAGAACATAATTGAAAGTAATATCAGAGCCCTAGCAAGCTGTGTTAACAAAACCACAAACACATCGACGGGACTGTCTCATCGTTCCAGACTATACACATCAAGTCTTGTCCTTAAACCACTGCAGAAGAAAATCAAGAAAAGATTTTGTGAAAGACCAACTCTCTCCTCTCAGAAAGTTTAATACTCTTTGAGGAGGGTAGTGAGCATGCAAGTGGGCTAAGAAACCCAACAGCTTCTGAATGTCTTCTGGGTCTGGGTTCTGTCATCTTTTCAGGAGTATTTGTACAGTGCACAGCTTGAATGTCAGAGAATCTCTCTCTCTTGAGCGCAGGTCAAGTCTGCTTTCTGTACAGTGTGACAAGGACACACACTGACTCTAAATGGAAAAAAATTGTCAAGAATAACACTAGGCTTAACAAACTTCTTCTATTATTCATGCTTTGGTGGTAATGGTCTGTGTTCAACTGCTCAGCTCTTCCACCAACTCCATCTGAACTCTGCCAGAGACAACAGATAAATGGTTGGGGCTGTGTGCAATAATATTTTATTTCCAAACACCCATATTTGGGTTCCAAATACCTTTCCTATGCTGTAAATCATTTAAGCCTTTTAGAAAACACAGGTAGTAAGCCTGATGAGACCTGCTGGCTCTATCTCGTTTGCCTATCTGTTCTGAATGTTTTTTCAAGATAAATGTCCAGAAATGAATCAAATAGGCTAAATTATATACTGTTGCAGAGTGATACTCATGTATAAATTATATTTTGAATAGCATAAACAATTTCTTTTCTTCTTTGTTTTTTCAGTGAGAAATAAATCCTTTGGTGCTATCCCCATGTACAGAAGCAACCAACACAGCAGGCCCGCGGGACTGAGTGGGGATGAGAACACGGGCCCAGGTCTGTCAGTGATGAACAGTTTGCTCCTGAGCAGCAGCTGTTAATGCCTCTGTCCCACTTCTGCAGAAGGAAATAACCATGGCGGTGGCTTCCCAGGGAGGAGACACTAAAATCCTGTCCTTGCAACAAACTGTGTGTTCTAGCCCCTCTCCTGCAGCCAGAAAGCATGAGAAGGGAAAAGCCAAACGCCGTCGGGGACAGAATAAGACAGAGACGCTGTCTGTAAGAAAACCAGAAAGTCGCGAGGAGCACAGGCAGGACTCCTGCTTAGGGCCTGAGAAAGGGCAAGAAGGAGGTACCACCCATGGAGAAGCCCCAGGTGGTGAAGATCCGCCTAAGGAACATGGTCATCCTGCCTGAAACGGTGGGCAATGGGGTGGGCAGGAGCCAAGCTCTACAGGTGAGTTCTCTCTCCATCACCTGCAAGCCTGTGAAGCACAGCTGGCCTGGCACCCACTCCTCCTGCTTTGTCCTTTCCAAGAAGCCGTGGCCAAAAGACTCATGTTCAGTCCCAAGGGAAACAAAATCGAGTTATGACCAAAAATGACTAATATTGAAGAAAAAAGCCCCACCAAGGCAGCTTCCACGATGTAGGTAAGAGAGTATATTCTATTTGCTCTGGTCTGAAAGATACCAGCTGGCTACTGCTTCCAGCTGATTGCCAAGCTTTCAGAGAATTCTTAGAAACAGAAATGTAGGCGAGCAGCAAATACTGGCACCACCCCCAAAGGACGGAAGTCTCCGAGACCTAAGCAAAGAAAGTAAGTGCAGGATGGGTTCTGCTGTTGTAAAAGGACAGAAGAGAAACATCACTGGCCTGTCTCACTAATGACAGGCGCACTTATAGCAGACAAGCCACACTCACAGAGAGAGGCCAGAAAGCAAGATGTGTACATGTGTATCACCATAGTGGGTAGCTGTGCACAGCGTCCTAACTCTGTCACCTGGAATACCGAGACCGACAATTTCAGTTGCTGATGGAACTGAGACCCTGAGACATCTCAAAGTCATCAAATGCAGACACAGGAAGAAGATACCTTTTTATTTGCTAAGGAAAATTTAACCCAGGTTTTATGGCACACACCTGTAATCCTAGCTTTTGGGGTGTAGAGGCAAGAGAATCAGGAGTTCAAGGCCAGCACGGGGTACATACGTGAGGAAGGCTCAACGTGTTTATGTGCATACCCGATGTTTGCATGCAAAGCTAGCTTAGTAACGGTGCATGCCCTTGGAGTCTAATCTGAAAAATAAACAAATATAATGAGTCAAGACCTTCTAAGATGCGTTGTAAAATTTACACCTCCAGTATTAGAGATAATGGAGAAGTGTGTGCCAGGGGAACACACAGATACACAAAAACAACCCAATACATAATATAAAACACTGTCGACACTTTAAAATAATAGGTGGAAAAATAACTAAAGATTCAAAAACAAAATCCTCCTAAAGCTGGAAATACTACCTGGTATATTAAGAAGTATACTACGAGAACAGACTATGGGCAACAGCTTGGCCGGTGCCCTGGTCTTTCCTGATCAAGCGTAATTGAAGGTCCTGAATTGCGAAGAACAGCAGTTATTCTATTCAAGGGATCAGCTCTTGAAGTTCACACACAGCCTCTGCTTGGGGCTGCTCTTTCTGGAGCTCCTCAAATCCACATATACCAACACGAAGATTCCGAATTAAATGTTCCCATCCTCAGCTCTCCCCTGAGTAAGTGCAAAGCCGTTCCGCATGCACTTGGATGCAGACCACACGTCTGGTGGAGCAGCAATGATGATGGAACAGCATTATTGTTGCCTGAGTGTCTTCCTATACTTCCATGCACTTCCTAAGCAGTCAGTAACCTTGCTGGCTTCCTCGATAAGTAGGCTTTCATCCATTAAAAGCTCCCGGAGCTACAGCAGCTAGGATGAATGTCAGTGCAGACAAAGAAACACTGGAAGGTCAATCCTTTCCCCAGGATTCAATGTTCTATCCTTCTTGGGTGGCCTTTTCTCTCTCTCTCTCTCTCTCTCTCTCTCTCTCTCTCTCTCTCTCTCTCTCTCTCTCTCTCTCTCTCTCTGTCTCTCTCTCTCTGTGTGTGTGTGTTACATGCACGAGTGTGTGCGAGTTTGTCCCTATGTACATGCAGAGGCTACTCAAAAAGCTGGAGTCTTCCTCTATCTTTCTCTCCCGGAGACAGGGTCTCTCCCCGAATCACAGCTGCTTGCTGCTTTGGCTGGGCCACATCTCGCTGTAAAATGTGGACGTGCATTTTGGAATTCATGCACTGACAGAGATCCTTCAGACACGTCTCCTTAGAATTGGCTTTGTGATGCTGCCACGTCGTCTGTCACACTGTGATGATGTCTATTTCTGACATCCTCTCCCGCTATTACATGAGCTCCTTTACACCACCAGTCAGCTCGTCAGTGTAAACTCCACACACCTGACACTTAACAGTCAAATGCGTTCTGAATCAATAAATAAACAATGCGATTTAGACTTCAGGACAGACAGACTTGAACATGTTTCTAAAACTCCTGTTTTAGGCTGGGTCAGCTGAGAAGACAGACACACTTCAGAGCAGTTAAGAATGCGCTTCCAGAGCCAGCAAGATGTTCAGTGAGTAAGCGCACTTGCCAACTAGTCTGGTGATGCCCAGGCCCGGAACCCATGATGGCAGGAGAGACCCACTCCCACGAGCTGCCCTCTGACCTCCATACATGCCAGGTACACGTGCCCAGGCACAAAGAAATAACCGTAAAAAGAAATATATTTTCACATTTGATTAGCCTATCATTATAAAGTAGAATAAGGTCGCTAATTAACTCACATGTCATATCACATGACTTAAAATCAGCAATACAAAAATATGCATCTTAAAATGTTCAAAATAATTAGTATTTTTCCTCTCAAAACTGGGATATTTTAGAGAAGTGCCCTTATAAAGGAACTTACATATAATACCACTGCCGTTAAGAAGGTCAATTGACAGTCTACAGCCACTCCAAGAACTTGGTGTCCTCAGTGCAAACATACAATTTAAAAGTATTTTTATTCATAAATTATATATTTTGCATTATGTTATTGGATGCAGCTGTTCCAGCCTAAATGATCACTGTATAATCAACTTAGTTTCTTCTCCTTGTCAGCAATCATAAGCAAGATGAAATAAAATTATACTATTCAAAACTTGAAGATGAGCTCTGCTCCCTGGTCTGAACTAGGTGCATGTTTCTGTTACACAGAAGCACTCCTTTGAAGATCATTCGTACCAACTTTACTTAGAGACTGTAAATCCTGCCTTCTACACTGTGGATCACACTGCCCTTAACCACGCATCTCTGCAAACAAGGATTGGGGCTGCAGCAGCACTTACCAACCAGGACCTGGCCGCTCTTCATGGCAGAGCTTCCTGGCAACAGGCCGTGCACCACAAGCCTCTCTCCATCAGCTGGCTTCCCGCTCCTCCTCCAGCTCCACTTGCTCTGATGGATGATTCCCACCAGCACTTCCAGGAGTTTGAGCTGCTCCCTGGGCTTGATGACGGTTAGCTTTTTGGGGTTGATATAGACAGTCACATCCTTGTACCGCTGTTGCACAGTGACCCCGGTCTTCTGGTTGGACTGATGCTTCAGGATGGACACCGGGCCACTGTCATTGCTGTTCTTTTTGTGGTAGCGCTTAGGTAAAAGGCTTTTGCTCTTCAGGATCTTGGTGAAGCGCTTGAGCTTGGGTTCATGCTTCTTTCTTTCTCTGGAGTCATCCTCTTCAATGATGACCTCCTTCTCACTGAACCTGACGTGGTTCACGGTCTGTGTCTCCGGAAGGAGGCTCTCCTCCTCGTCCTCACTCAGTTCCAGGTAAAACAGCTCGCCATTCCTCTGCACACTGTCCAGCCACTCGGGCTCCAGATCACTGTGTGAGAGAGGAAAGGTCACCTGCATGGTCACCCAATATCAGAAAGAGAGAGATGGGGGCAGGGTTAGAGTTTTAAAGAAGGGGGTACGGATCAAGCAGGCAGAGTGATACCAAAGAAAACCAATGAAATGGGGAAGGAAAGAACCTTTTCTATAACCTATTGGGCTATATACTTTTAAAAATAAAACTAATTCAGGCTCGCACCTGTAATTCCAGCACTTAGGAAACTGAGGCAGGAGGACTGCCATGAATTCAAGGTTAGCCTGGGCTACACAGTGAGTTCCAGGCTACAAAGTGAAACCCTATCTCAAAAACCAAAAACAAAGCAAAACAACAACAAAACTAATTTAGAAGTTGGGAGGATGGTTTGGTGGGTAAGGTACTTGCTGCGCAACTATGAGGACCTGAGTTCAGATTGCCAGCACCCATATAAAAAAGCCGGACTCAGGGAGGACACTGCACAGTGGAGTCCACTGAATTAACATGTTCCTTCTAGGAGGGAAGGGGAGGCTCAGGAGATTCAAGAGATAAAGAAACTGTCACAGGTCTGGGAAAGTAAAAACTTGACACTTTTAGAAGGCCCAGATTTACAGAAAGAGCAGGAACTGCTGGGGAAGCGACTCTAAACAGCAGCTGCCCAGGGGAGATGTTTGGGCCTGTGGAGCTGCCCACATGCTGTGCCCAGGGGAGATGCTTGGGCCTGTCTACATGCTGTGCAGAGGGCTCCAGGGCTGCAGCTTCTGAGTCTCCATTCATTCTGGGTGACGCATATGCTTCTGAGGTATCCTTGCCCCTTGAAAGTAACCCCTTATAACTCCTGTTAGTGACCCCCACAGATCCTCACTGACTCACCAAGTCCGACACTGCTGTCTACTCTGCAGTGAGTAAACACATATGTGTTGTGTCTTCTGAGAAAAATCCCTCACACAATGACATGGTAGCACATGTCTAGCTCAAAAGGCGAGCTCAGGTTCAGTGAGAGACTCTGTCTCAAAAAGTAGGGTAGAGTGCAATAAAGGCCCAGCAATATCACCTCTGGCCTTCACGTGTGTACTACACCTGGGCAAACATGCCCATAACACCCAAATGTGCTTGTGGACACATGCGCTCATACACAGACACACACTCTCACACACACACACACACACCACTAACCCAGCCACCGTGTGGTTATAGCTCACTTTGGACATCTCAAAATTCGCATTGATCATTGAAAGTATTGACAGAACCCACAGAAGCCAGCTGCCTGGAAAACACGGGTAAGTGTCCTATCTGCACGGGGAGCACTTGGGATGGCTTCAGCTAGAATGAAGTCATGCATCATGTACTTTGTTTAGATAACAATTTTCAAAAAAGCAGCATCATCTTTCCACAGACTGCAACCATGGCCGAAACCAGCCAGCTATAATCACAGTCCGCAATGAGCCTAGCTGTAACCTCTAATTTCTGCACAACGCCTCATTAGCAGCAACAGTAAGGAGAGTAAAGCCACACTTTACATAATTCATCCTGTGGCCATAAAAGAGGATAGATGGGAAGTCGGTTGTTAAGTGGCCAAATTATTGCCATTAAAGTGGAAACAGCATTAAACAGCAACAACACCCATGCTGTGGCAATAAACCGACGGCTCTGTTCTGTTCTGAGGCACAGGCTGCCTTCCACGCTGCCATTCTTTAAAGTGACACTGGTTTGTCACCATGTGGGGAGAGTCTTAAGCTGAGCACCTAGGCAGGAGAGGGTCTAGTCTGTGTTCTAATCATTCACCCAACGGAAGTCTCCTTTGCTTTCCTGAGTGTTTAGTAGCAACTCTGATTCTTGTATTAAATTTTTGTCAAGTACTGCTTTCTGAATACCATATAAATTAGTCCCCAAAATTCTATCACTATCGTGGTCTTTACAGATAGTTAGTAACACACAGTCAGTATAGCTGGTTAGTACACATGGTCTGTATAGCTGGTTAGTACACATGGTTTGTATAGCCGTTAGTACACAGGGTCTATATAGCTGGTTAGTACACACAGTCTATACAGATGGTTAGTACACATAGTCTGTATAGCTGGTTAGTATACATGGTCTGTACTGATGGTTAGTACACATGGTCTGTATAGTTGGTTAGTACACCACACAGTCTGTACAGATGGTTAGTACACATGGTCTGTATGGCTGGTTAGTAACACATGATCTGTATAGCTGGTTAGTACACACAGTCTGTACAGATGGTTAGTTACACATGGTCAGTATAGCTGGTTAGTAACACACGGTCTGTATAGCTGGTTAGTAACACACGGTCTGTATAGCTGGTTAGTAACACACGGTCTGTATAGCTGGTTAGTATACATGGTCTGTATAGCTGGTTAGTAACACACGGTCTGTATAGCTGGTTAGTATACACGGTCTGTATAGTTGGTTAGTATACATGGTCTGCATAGCTGGTTAGTACACATGGTCTGTATAGCTGGTTAGTATACACGGTCTGTATAGTTGGTTAGTATACATGGTCTGCATAGCTGGTTAGTACACATGGTCTGTATAGCTGGTTAGTAACACAGACTTTTCAAGTGTACATTAATCATAAAAAAGTAAAGCAATAGGTGGCTAAAGACACCAAAACTAACACTTCACTGGTCTAGATGGTTCCAATACTTGGCATCACTTTAGATGCCCAGTGCCACTTAGATCACCAGGCACATATATCGGGCGCTTCAACCTCACCTCTCCTTGAAGTTAGTGTTTAGCATCTTACAGTTCTGATCTGAGGATTCCAGACAGCTGTGAGACCCCTGGAAGCCTTTAGGTGACAAGTGAACAATAACCTTTCCTAAAATTAATTTATTTTTATTTTATGTGCATGGGTGTCGTGTCCCCGGGAACTGAAGTCACAGACAGCTGTGTGCTGGATGTAAGGGAGAGGGCCTTGGACTTCCAGCAGGGCAGGGTACCCTGCCCTCTCTCAGGACTGGAGGGGGAGGGAAGAAGGGTGAGTGGGGGAGCAAGAGGGAAGTGGGAGAAGGGAAGGAAGTGGAAATTTTGATTGGCATTATTTATAAAGAACAAAAAAGAACAATAAAATAAAAAGTACATTACTGCTGACTCTTGAAGTCACTACAAAAATGTGAACTGAAACAGCTAGATTTAATTCCTGCTCTAAAAGAATTTTTTTAAAATATGGGTTCATTTTTGACTTAAAGAAGGTTGCAAAGGTGCTCCTGTGTTCCCATAAAACCCCGTTCCCCTGTGTTAACATCTTACCCAGCTGTTACTCACTTGCCAGTAAGACGCTAACGCTGGCCTGTGAGCTGACTCCAGACTCCATTTCTGTTACTGCTCTTCTATTACCATTCTGTTTGGGCTCCAGGATTCCACCCAGCAGATCGTGTTGCTGCTCGCCATCAGGTCTCCCTCGTCTCTGTGGTTTGCGATTTTCTCAGCCCTTGCTGAGGTCTCCCCCATCCACCTCTTGGTTAGGGCGATGTCTGCCCAATGCCCTGTTCTACAGCCAGTTGTTAACTCCTGTTTTTCTTTAGCTCCCTAACTCTCCCCCACCTTTTCCCTTTTATGCCTTCCATATGCACCATCATGGGTTCTTTTTCAGCTTCTCTTCCCCACAAAACAAAGGTTTCTGTTTTTTTTTAACTTTGAGTTTTATTTATTATTATTATTGTGTATATTTGCAAGTGTGTGTGTGCAAGTACAAATGTGCCATGTGGCATGTGTGAGAACAGAGAACTCTGTGGAGTCCATTCTGTTCTTCCACCATGGGGGGTCCCAGGAATCGAACTCAGGCTGTCTGGCTTAGCAGCAAGCAGTTTCATCTTCTGAGCCATCCAGACAGATATCACAGCAGTGTTTTCATTTACCACAGTGTAAATGTAACATGCTTGCTACATTTTCTGCCCACATGGATCTTGAGAAGATCCACACGGTATGCATCCTGACCTGCACATTTCCTCATTTAAGTAAAATGGATATTTGCACTATCCCAAATAATTACATCCTCCTCCTCTTGGGAAAAGAACCGTGCACTTTTCCCAAAGTGGTCACCGTGAACTTAAATGACACTAGCAGGTATAAGAGCAGGACAAGTGTAGACACACGAAACAGAGAACTAAACAATGGGTGATGAGGTGATGGTTAACCTCACTGTCAACATTATGGGGTCTTTCAACTGTATTTTAATAAAGACTGTCTAAAGATCTGAGAGTAAAGCAGTCCCACTGGTCAGCCTTACAGACCAGATTATGATAACATATGCCTTTAATCCCAGTGATGCACATTTTTAATTCCAGCCCTAGAGAGGAATATAAAACGGGAGGAGACAGCTCTTGACACACGGTCTAATGCTGAGATTCCTGGCGGCAGAATTGCCATTTCAGACTGAGGTCAAGGTAAGAGCCAGTGGCTGACTGTTTTGCTTTTCGGATCTTTAGGTTGAACTCCAATTTCTGATCCTGAGTTTTTATTAATTGTGCTTCATTTGGCGCCTAACCTTTTGAGGGTATGAATTCACAAAAATGCTGACTGCCTGAGGCTTTTTAGTCACCAGCCCAGGTCAGAGTTGGGATTAAAATTCCAGGTCTAGGATCTGGACCCAAACCTAGCCACCTGCGTTCAGGAGAAAAAGTAGCACTCCCAGCTCCCATCTGCCCCAGCGTAACTTCCATGTAAGGATGGAAAGTACACAGAGAATCTGGACACTGTAATCTATTGTGTTCTCTTTGAATTGTTTGACTGCTGAAGAAGGAGCAACAGCTGCTAAAAGACATTGGATTACTAATGCTGCTGGATTAATCCAACCTATATCTTTTGAAAATGCCTTGACTTCAAAATTAAAGTCAAAAGATATGTTACTTGGAGAAGAGATTTTGCTTTTGTTTCTAAAGGAAGTGAGAGGCTGTAGATTCATTCTGGGTTAAGAAAAATAAGATTTGATCAAAATGTCTTGACTACAAAATTTAAGTCAAATATATGTTGCTTTGGAGAAGAGGTTTCACTTTTCTTTCCATAAGAAGTGAGAGGCTGTGGCTTCATTCTTGGTTAAGAAAAATAAGGTTTGATCAAGGAAGACCCCCTGAAAAATCTCCAATGGGAACAGATGACCCAGATGACCCAATGTTTCAGAGTACGTTTGTTGCAGTTTCCTCTGAGTTCTACATCCAGAACAACCTCAAGACTACTGGCTGAGATGATCCAGTCTCACAGAATAATCCAGTAAGGACTTGACCATAATCCTAAATTTTCTTTGGGTCCCGATAAGATTATCAGCATCCCCACTGTGGCTCTGAAACTATACAAGAAAGCCAGCTGAGCATAAACCTGCCTGCCTATGCCTACCAGCACCACCTTCCATGCTTTCTGCCTTGAAGCTTTGGTTTGGAGGGATTGTTATAGAATAAAGAGCAAGCAGACCTGTCTTCAAGGCCCTGCCTTGACTTCTCTTAGTAATGAATGGTAACCTGGAATGGTAAGCCAAGTAAACCCTTTCTCCTCTAACTTGGTCATAATTTCCTATTACAACAACAGCCATGAAACTAGAACAAACCACAGATTTCTAAAGCACTTTTAAGATGACAATGATAACTTACAAAAAGTTAATATTTTCACATTTGTTCAAAATTTTAAGAATACAATCTATCCCTATTAAGCTTCCACAATGGATTTAAGCAGGGTTTTCCTTCACTTTTAATGACAAAAAAAAAAAGGTGTTATATACTGTTCGTTGAAGATGCTGTAACTGCTAGTTCTAACCACACATAAAATGTTATCCTAAAACTATAGATAACCAGTGGCCTGAACCCTTCCACTGCCAGGCTTTCACTATAAGTCACCACCGGCTTTTCTAAGAAGTCCTTAATACACAGCAACAGGTAGGGATTACTTAAAAAAAAAATAAAATACTGTGAATCAAAATAACTCATTCATGGTATTACCAATAATTTTGACTTGAAATAGAAAGCTCTGGGGTTGAATAGAAAAAAATATAGCATGAATATCTACCCTGAAGCCAGAGAGGCTGTCTTGATAGTGAGGCGCTGAGGAGACTTCCTCTCTGCAATCTATTTCTTTCCCTAAGAGGAAAACATCTCCATAGTATAAAATAGTTGCTTTACAACATGTGTAGTGTCTCTTCCCTTGTAAATACGCAGAAGTCTGCAGGTGGAGAGGGACTTCAGAGGTTGGCTGCATTTGCTGCTCTTGGAGAGGACAGGGGTTCAGTTCCAAGCACCCACACAGTGGTTCACAACCACTGGAAACTCTAGTTCCAGGGATCCAGCGCCTTCTTCCGGCTTCTATGGACACTGCACTCACGTGCACAAACACACAAAGACACATAGGTGCACACAATCAAAAATAATAAAAAGCAATTATTTTTTAAAAATGCGCCGGAGTCCACGTCACAAGGAAGAAGGCAGTACTGCAGGACAGGGTTCAGGAGCAGCACAGACATCCTTTCACAGAGCACAGAGCCCACCGGGAGGCGGGCACCGCAGCAAGCAGACCAGCGCCGCGCCCCCTGCACGAGCTCCGGGCCCGGGCCCCGCAATCCCGAGGTCCCGCCATCCCCGGGAGCCTTACGTGTCGCTGCTGGCTGAGGAGCAGGAGTCCAAGTCGCTGGCCCCGGCGTCGGAATCGCCCTCCTCCTCTTCCTCCTCCTGTGAGGACAGGTCTCCGGGGAGCTCGGCCGGGCGCCCACGCGAGTCTCGCCACGCGGGGTCAGACATCGTCAGGATCGCAAGAGCTCCTGGTGGAAGAACTCAGACCCCAGCGCCAGCCAGCCGCACCTCCAGCCGCGCCGCCATGTTGCCAGGCCGGGCCACGTGACCCCGATGTTCGGCTGCGATTGGCTGAAGCTCCGGTTGCCCGGGAGACAGAGAAGCTTCCCGGTGAAGACGCGGAGCTTTGAAGAGAGCCAATGTGTACTTTCCACAGGCTGTGCACTCTCTGCTCAGCGTTTCCTCAAGCAGAGTGTGAGGCGTCTGCTTCTTTCGCCCCTTTTCTTTTTTTTTTTTCCTTTCCAGGCTTGTCCTGTTTTATTTTATTTTTCTAATTTTTTAAAATTGTGATCCAGAAGGTTGGGTTCCATTTGGCCAGGTTTGTTGTTGTTGTTGTTTTGACAGAGCCCTAGAGGTAAAGAGCCTTTGCACTCGTAGGTGCTAATGCAAATATTTCAGTTCTTTCTTTTTAAAAAACAATTTTTATCTGTGATTTGTTAATACTTAACATCAAGTATTTTTAAGGTACATAATAGCTATCACTGAGTCATTCATTGCCAACTCAATTACGTTCAGTCTCAATTCATATACTATGCTAAGTATTTGCATACATTGAAGGAAACAGTTCTCTATAATTAAATAAGAAACTGAAACTTAGTGAGGTAGGAATGGTTATGCAGCTAGCAGGCAACAACAAAGTCAACCAAGAAATGAGCTTTAACTATTGCAGCACACTGCATTTTCTCCTCGGGAGCCACTGCTCCAGGTTTCATTTTCCAAGATCAGCCAAGTGAGAAAGTATTACATGATAAGTTCTCAAAGTGAGCGATGTGTTCTAGATTGCACATCACTCTGGGTCATGGTGAAATCTCACACAGCCCTGCTCCCTTCTCTTGGTTCAGTGTATGTACACTAGCATACGCAACTCACCTGCTGGTCCCTTCTGACTGGTTAGAAGACAAGTCGTCAGGGTGTCGGGACCACAGTGACTGTGCTCAAGTATGATGACTAGATCATTCACCTAATGTCACTCTGCATCTAGAAAAAAATACTGGTTTTCCACTCCTAATATACCACAATCAACAAAGAAGACACCTGTGACCTCAAACGGTATGGAGATGTCTCCCCACAAGCAGGCAGTGGACCCCAGCAGTGTCCAGCTAATCCAGTAACTTCGACATGGCTGGAGATGCTCAGATAACACATGTCGAGGGATCATTCCCAAGACTGCCGCCCCATCCTTTCCCTTAAAGATGGCAGTCACAGGCCCCAGCTTGTCTACTGCCTACAACATAAGGTTCTCATAACCCTCTCCTTAAATTTGAATAGTCTACTTGAGTGGCTCACAGAGCCAGGGAAATCCTTATCGTTACCATTTTATTGTGCATCATTACAAAGACTCTAGATGAAAAGATACACAGGGTGAGGTAAGGGAGAAGGAGTGCAGAAATTCAGCGACACCCTTCACTGTCCACTCTCTGAGAGCCTCCATAAGCTCATCAATCCGGAGGGTCTCTGGACCTTGTCTTTCTGGTTCTTATGGAAATGTAATCACATCGGCCAGATTGCTAACAGGCTGCACAGAAAGACTCAGCAGTGCCTGGGTTTATCTATTCTTCTGTATTTCTTTCTTCTAGGAAGGGGCAGGATCCCTCTGGAATGTCAAGTGTCTTATGACCTACTGTCAGATAGGGACAGGTCACTGTATTAAAGAGGCTTGCTATAATCGTTATATTTATGATAAAACATGTATACTTTCCCACCACTACAATTTCAAACAATCAGATTTGCCTAAGATTTCCCTCCAAAATAAAATAGTGCTTTAGGTATCTGATTGATAAGTTAGTCATTTGTTTGTTATTTGTTTGTTTGTTTGATACAGGGTCTCACTGTGCAGCTTTGGCTGGACTGGAACACACTATGTAGGCCAGGCTGACCTTACATTCACAGAGATTGGCCTGCCTCTGCCTCCCAAGTTCTTGGAGGAGAGATGTACACAGCTATGCCTGGCTGCATTTCTTCATTTTTAAAGCAACCTAGTAGAAGATTTTTTTTTTAAAAAGTAAAAGACATTTAAAAATATTTTATGTTATGTATGTGGGTGTTTTGCCTGCATGTATTTCTGTGTACTAAGTGCGTGTCTAGTGCCCTCAGAGGCTAGAAAAGGGTCACAGACCCCTCTGGAATTTGAGTTCCAGACAGTTGTGAGCTGCCATGTAGCTGCTGAGACTCTAACCTAGATTCTCTAAGAAGAGAAGCAAGTGCTTCCAACCACCATCTCCCCAGTCCTATAAAAGACATTTTCATTAACAAAATATCCAATTTTCTTCCCCCAAGCAATAGTCTATAATTTCTATGAGCATCTATTAATTTTACATTGTGCTCATAAACCTCATAATGTTTTACTTCACTAGAGAATAGAGTCCAAATTCTGTATAGTCTTTAAAATGCTTTTCCCAGTTCAGGCTGGGGATGCAGCTCAGTTGGCAGAGTGCTTATGTAGCATGCAGGAAGCCATGAGTTCAATCCCCAGCATTATATAAACCAGCTGTTGTGGTGCACATCTGTAGTCTCATCACTAGGGAGACAGAGGCAGGAGGAGCAGAAGTTCAAGGTCATCCTTGCTTTTGTAGAGAAGTTGAGGCTTGTCTGGGATTCATGAAACCTTGTCTCGGAAACATTTTTCTCTATATCAAATAACTGAGTATCACCTGGGAGTTAGATCCTTCATTCCTATTATCTATTAACCTCATTAAGGCAGTGTGGCCAACATGTCTGATCAAAAGGAATCACTCACAACTTACTGACGGTACAGTTTTTGATACCTTGCCCCACATCATTGAGATCAGAATCTGCAGAGGAGATGCCTATAAATCTCTGTTGTTGTTTTTTAAAGGATTTATTTTTTCCTTATGTATATGGATGTGTGGCTCGCATGTACGTATGTGCACCACGTGTATGCCTGGTACCTGAGGAGGTCAAGAGAGGGTGTTGGATCCCCTATAACTGAAGTTACTGCTGGTTGTAAGCCACTATGTGGGTGCCAGGAATCACACTGAGTCCTCTGCAAGAAAAACAATTATTCTAAACCATGAGCCATCTCTCCAGCTCCCAAATCTCTGTTTTAAGTGAGGGCCCTGAATGGTTTGGAAATCTTGGGAAATGATGCCCTAAGCTTTGCCCCAGTCTTGTGTGGGACAGGATGGCTGGTACTTTCCAACACTCTGCCACCACTCCCACTTGCTGAATTTGAACCTGACTGTCTCTGA
The DNA here is from genome assembly GCF_014885135.2 of Alexandromys fortis. Taxonomy (NCBI): domain Eukaryota; kingdom Metazoa; phylum Chordata; class Mammalia; order Rodentia; family Cricetidae; genus Alexandromys; species Alexandromys fortis. Next base: position 9,278,444 of record NW_026067911.1, on the reverse strand, counting down.
ATCTCTCCACAGAGCCACATCTGTACCCCCAGCACGTCAGTCTCTGCAAGCTTCACCTTCCTGTTCTGTACATTCACTGCACAGGACTGTTAGGAGTATAGTGAATTGATTCGTGTGAAATACCTGATGCAAAACTTTTCAATAGACTGAGTCACTCTGTGGACTTAGGCAGTTCTCTTGATGCTTCTACAGGATGCATTTGTTCAGGTACAATACAACCTTTACAGTACAACAATAGCTCTCTTTTAAAATAGCATTCCAGATACACCTACCTGAGTCAGAAGTCCTTTTTCCTATCTTCACTCAATCAATATTCCATGCGTATACATGTATGTATATGTTTGTGTATGTATATGCATATGCATAAATGTCCCCAAATGACAGTCTCCTAGAGACATGATGACATGACTGGCTGTCCCTTCTCTAAACTTCTCTCCTTTCACAAACTTGACTCACAGAAAACAAAAGAAAGAAAAAAAAATTCTCCATAAAAGTATATTGTAAAAAATTCCTCTTAGTAGACATTCCATATGTCAGCTTCCTGAACTAATTAAGTTCCATCTGTTAGCTTAATGTGTGTGTGTGTGAGAGAGAGAGAGAGAATATGTGTGTGATGACCTTGCTTGATCTTTCATACCCACATACAATATAACAACAATTATTTTTATTCTTAATTTAATTTGGGGGGATGTGGTATTAGCAAATTGTATCTCTAACTTTATTAATTTTTAATATCCTTGTACGTGTTGGGAAAGAATGGAGTAGGAAAAAGACAATGGCATCAGGACCTTGTGAAAACACTCTGTTAGTCCAAGGGCTTAATAATTAGAAGTCACAAGAAAACTTTAAAGACTTAGACTGTGGTATATTCTCATTTTCCATTTTTGACTACATAGAAATGGAAGTTCAGAAATGTTTAGTTTAACATGCAGGGGACACAAGGTCCCAATTTCCATAGATCACCATCTCAATTAGGCAAACAATACAATTCAGACATAAAATACTCCAGATAAGAACACAATTAAATATTTACCATCGTTAGCAGGCTCAAGGGCTCTTTATTTAGTAGCTGGAGAAACCAGCAATGAGAGAGAAATGAAAGCAGGGCTACGGGAGGTGATGTTGAGTTAAACCACAGGGCACGAATTTATGTCAGGGAGCTTCGTCGGGAGCTAATCAATATTACCCTAAGTGTGAACATAGGACTATGCTTTATGAAATGAGCAATCATGGGTTTAAAAACTATTTTAAGGTGATTTTAAAAATGATGATAGGTCAATAAATATTTAAGATACTGTGACTTTCTAACGTTGAGTTTTCCAAAATTGAAGATAGAATCACAATACACAAAAGACACTCACAATGCTAAATTTATGGAATGAAGTTACAGTCTGACATTTTAATTTCCTCACATGAAGTTGGAATCCCTTGTTCATACAGCACTTAATTGTGATAAGAGCATTTAACTGAGGATAGAGCACAGAGGAGGCTCTAGAAGCAGGCTGGGTAGCTTAGTGATAAAACGCTTCTTTATCTTGCACAAAACTGTAGGTTCAATCCCCACTTCTGCAGAAACCAAACAACGGATTAAATTACTTCCCATTCGGTCACCCAGTAGCGGAAGCAGATGACACCATTCGTGCCCCAAGCCCAGTTGGTCCAGTCTTGTCCTCATTCTCCATCTCTACTTACAAACTATAAACGCATTTGTTGAGCTGTTCTGCCGCCAGTTTCTTATGCACATAATGAATTTTAAGCTGTTTAACACCCCCTTTATCCTGTCTCTCCCCTTCGCTGCTAGAACCCTTCTTCTCTCTCAGCCTCCTACTTTCAAGTCTTTGAGTGTGTGTGCAACCCACTGGGTTTCAGTAGGGTTGTCTCCATGAGCAAGAGATGTTCCTAAAAGGAAGACGTAGAAATCTTGCCCATACAACTTTAAAGCACAGATGATACACTGGTCTGGTTAATGAGACGGGCAATAAATGGATGGATAAGATTTAAAGGGTGTTTCTATTATATCTATACAAACCTTTATATGTGTCAGCAAAAGGTATTTGAATAGTATGAATGTGTGTGAAAATAGATCCTCATCAAGTGAGAGAGGAACTTCGACACAAGGTTTTAAACAGGTGTTTTGAAAACACAAAATGACAGAACACAGAAAAATCAATGCAATACGAAGATGAGAAGACTTTCATAGTCTTTTAAAAAGAAATCCCTGTGAGCCGTGGTCCTGACAAACTGTGTTTCAGAGTCCTCTGGGCTACTCGGGCAGATGGTAGCAGTTACGTCTAATGCCCATGAAATGGCTTTTTGGTCTAATGCTGAACAGGTGTATTCCGGAAATACCCATTCCGAACTGATCACCCCCAGGCCGAAGACACCAGTTTAAACGGTTTAAACATTTTCTTTTGCCCTGCTTCATTCAGGCAGGCTTGTGCTTTAGATTTAAGGCCCTGTATTGTTAATCAGTTTGGATTCTTTTTTTTTTTTTTCTATTTGACATTTCAAACAAGAAAAATATGAGGAAATTCTATTGCAATGGAGTCTTGTGGAGTTTAAAATAAATTCCCCTCCCAGCTAGGCCAAAATCACGCTGCGAAAGATTTTACAGTGAGCGCCACTCGGGGTCACTCCTCAATTGTAATTTTTGTCAAATGCAAGGGGGATTGTCCTGGAGAATTTAACTCCTTAACAGTATTTCATTTTACATGGCAACAGTTGTCTAGCGGGGTGCAGAACGGGGCGCAGAAAAATTTTCGAGTTTCAAAAGACAGCTCTGGAGTCAAAGAAATCCGATTTTAAAACTCCTTGCATAACGCCCCCTCCCTCACACTTTCTGCAGCTCGTATGGTTTTGTACAAAGACTTAAAAGGGTCGCTTGAAACGTTTACAGATGAGAGAAGTCACGTAAACGTCCCTGGCAGGTTTTTGCTAAGCTGGCTTACCCGTCCTCACCGCAAACGTATTCAAGAGAAACTTCATTTACGTCTTAGCCAGTCCCCCTCCCATCATATCTCGGTAAGGCCGGGACTTCCGAGTTAGCAACGTTAACTGTCGTCCTTTTCAGCCATTCACTCCACAAGTCAAGATGTACCGCGTGGATTCCTTTCTCACCAATAAACTCATCGCCTTCAGCGTGGGTTTTAATCTTTGTGAGTCTGGTTTGCATAAAAGACAGGGTCGAATACGCTGATGGAAAGTTGAGATTCACTTCCTTAGGAGAACTCCTGTGTTGTGTAGCTAATGGTCCGCGGCGCTTAGCGGGTGGGGTGAAATTAGATTTGTTAAAACAGAAATTCTTTCTAATCTCACTCACAAAGCCCAGGCAAAGCTCTCAGCTTCCCTCAAATCCCCCACAGAAAGTGCAGAGCAACTTGAAAGAGAGTTTCGGCTACATACACATGGTCCTCTTGGAGTCTCACCGAGCCTATTGGTGTGGGGTTGGAGTCTCTTGCGACCCGGGACTGCACAGACTCCAGGAGGGGAGCCCTGCTTCTAGGCGAACCCAGCCTCTGAGCCCAGCCCGGCCGCACCCTGGGAGCCCACACTGACCTGTGTAGCAGGACGCGCTGCACCGAATCCAGGTCCTCCAGGTTGCGGGGCGCAGGCTTGGGGATGCTGGTCTTACCCCCCTGAAACATGCCCGTGGGGAGCCGCCGCGATGGCGAGTCTCGGGGCGGCGGCGGGTGTCAGCGGGTCCCCAGCTCCACTAAGGTCCTGGATAAAGGACACGAATGCCCAGGTGGCACTGTGGGTCCCTGTGTCCCGGGGTCACCAGGGGGAGCAATCTCGACGTCTCTGCAGATGGGCGATCTAGTGGTGCCCCCCGGACCCCCGGGGCCCGGGTGCGTCGCAGTCCCTCTCTGCACCCGGGGTCCCCGCGACCCCTCCAGGAACCTAGCTCCAGGGGCGCTCTTTTGCCGCCCAGTGCGCGCTCCGCGCCTCACTTTGAGTACAGGGACCTCAGGCAGCCCCAATTTAGGACACAAGTGTCCAGGCGCCGCCCCAGGGCAGGACGCTGCCACCTGAGGCCACCAACAAGCCAGGCAGAAGGAGGCGCTTGCGGGACGAATGAGCCAGCCCTGTGGCTGTGCAGCAGACTGAGAAAGTAAATTGGGAAGAGGAGCCAGATGCCCCTGTGGGTGGGACTTTAAACCCTTTAACCATGTGCAAGCTGGGTTGGTGGCATTCTTCTTTTCTGCACTCGGGAGGCTGAGGCAGGAGGATAGTTACCAGTTGGAGGCCAGCCTGCTCTATGTAAGAAGAGCCAGGTCAGTCAGGGCTACCTGCAAGGCCCTGTCCTGAAACAAACACGCAAACATTAAAACAAGAAACCATATATGAGTGAGTACAGTGTGAAGGGTGAGCACAGGCGTGTCTGACATGGAGTCTTTATACTCCTTGGGAGATAGCTTTAAAATGTACTTGCCTTCAGTTGTTCCTTGGTTTCAAAGCAACATATACCATATACCTCGTGGTCAGGGTGAGTAGGAGAAGGGAGGGAGGGAGGGAGGGAGAGAGGAAGGGAGGGAGGGAGAAAAGGAAGGGTAAGTGGAAGGTTAGTTTAATGTTCAACGTTGGGGGGGGGTTGACTGTTGGGGATGGGGGATGACCCACGAGAGACTTCAGGATCTGTTCTGAACCTGATTCAGAATCAGATAGAATGGTAGAGAGAAGGAATGGAGAAGTTGGAAGGTGTTTTAAAATGTGTCGAACCAGTGATGACGTAGACACAGACAAATTGTAATTGATAATAGATTAATTTTATACTCCTGATTAGATGGGACTTTTTTTGCTTTGTAGCCAAGTCATCGCATGTAGATTGTTTTCCTCCTGGATAAGTTTCTCTTGTTCCGGCTGCTAAGTGGGTGAAGAGGGTGAAAGAGCGTGGTTTCATCATAAGGCATAGAAACTTGTACTCCATGCTCCTGCCTGCAGTGTTTCCTTGGCTTGTTCTGCACACTCGTCTGGTGTTCTTCCACCGAGTATCAAGAAACTGAAGGGTTTGTCTTGTGATCCAAGGAAGGAAACAAAGAACGTGATGCTTATAAAAGTATTGTTGAAATAGGAGCTGCAGGGCTGCGTCCCCGGCACCCGGCCGCCCGCATGGCTAGCTTATACCCAGAAATAATTACACGGAAACTGTATTCTTTCAAACACTGCCTGGCCCGGATAGTTTCAGTTCCTTATGGCTAGTTTTTACATATTGTTCTAACCCATTTTTAATATTTTGTGTAGCCCACGAGCTGGCTTACCAGGGAGGATCTTAACCTGCGTCTGTCTGGAGCGGGAGAACCATGGCGACTCCTCACACAGCTTCTTTTTCCCAGCATTCTCCTCTGTCTACTCCGCCTACCTAATTTTCTATCCAATAAAATGGGCCAAGGCAGTTTCTTTATTAATAAGAAA